>NC_061514.1:313344310-313716671 GCF_022539505.1 Lolium rigidum | reverse complement strand
TATACTCACAATCATGAAAAATCTTAACCCAAAATTCTTTTTACTTTATGCTAGACAAAAATAACAAAATCTGACATGTTTTTGGAGATTTCAAAATGACTACGATCTGCACTTTTGTCATTTTTGTGTAGCTTAAAATATAACGTATTTAAAATTTATATTTTACACGTTCGTAGGATACACTATTGTCTATGTGTAGATTTTTTCATAATTATTTGAAACTTAAAAATATAATTTTTAATTTATTTAAAAAACGAGATCATTGGTAGTCGCGTTCAAAAACGATTGGAACGGACTCCAATGCCTTTGGCGTTCGGCCCATGGAGATGGAGCCCAGACCCGTTTACGCTCTAGCCTGGATCGTTAAGGCCACAAAGGGCCGACCGAACAATTAATTAATCTAGAAAGACAAAAAAAAAGGTTTAGTAGGGGGAGAAACCACTCCAGGACGGACGCGCGTCGTCGGGGATCGCCGGAGCTAGGGTTCCGTCCGTCTCCGTACGATGGCGGTCGCCCTCCCGCCGGCCTTCCTCCCGCACGGCCTCCCCCGGCCGGACGCTACCTCCGCTGGAGAGATGGGGCTGCGCCTGCGGCAGGTGCGCCAGCTCCGCCGGGCGCCTCTCCACGAGCTCGTCCCCCGCCTCGCCGACCTCCGCGCCGACGAGGCCGGCCCCGTGCGCAAGATCGTTGCCGAGTGAGTGCTCCTGCTCCTGCTCTTGTTTGGTTCGCCGGTTGGACCTTGCCCATTTGGTGGTTAAGTCGCTCGATTGCTGCGCTTCAGTGTCTGTTCCACTAATCAGTTTCGTCTGTCACTTAACCTTCGTGCCAATTCGCTCTGCAATTTGAGCTCGTACCAAATATGAAAACAAAAAAAAATAGCTTAGAGGATTTGACACCGTAGACGATGACTCGGTCTGGGCGATGTACACAAATGCTATGTTTTTGTGTGTTGACATGGAAGCTAGTAGTTGCAACACCAGCTACTCTAGAAGTGCTGTAGATGATCACTAGTGCTAGTCTCACATGGCTTGTTATGTACATGAGTGAGCACTCTCTGAAGGTCAGCAAAATCAAATATACGACACCCTTCTATGGGCAATGGAAATTCCTTCTGTTATGATATTATTATGTGATATGTTGCAGCACATGATGACATTGGCTAGTATTTTGACTCCATTTGCGTTTCACCGGCCCCTGACACAGGATGATTGGCGAGGTCGGGTCAAAGCACACGGCGTATATACCCGACGTGATGCCCTCCCTGCTGGATCTTCTGAATGACGAAACACCTGCAGTTGCGAGGCAGGCTGTTAAAACAGGAACAGACTTGTTTGCCAAAGTACTACAACAGCTAGTTATCCAGGTAATAATGCTGATAGTAGCACCTCTTTGAGTTGCCTGTGTGTATGTAGACGTTGGCTCATGTTGCGATCTGCTGGTTCTGAATCCAGGGTTTGTTCGCGAGCGGCGGGATTGATGATTCGCTCAAAGTGTCATGGGAATGGATGCTCAAGCTTAAATCGGCGGTGTCGCTCATGGCATTTCAGGTAAGCTAATGTCCTTGTTTTGCAACCACTGAACTGCATCCCCCCAGCTTACAGTTTCTTACATCTGGGGTATCTCCATGTCAGCCTACTAGCAATGAAGGAGTCCGGTTGCTGGCTGTTAAGTTTGTTCAGAAAACAGTTCTCATGCACACCCCAGATCCTGATATCGCATCAGATCCACCAAACCAAGCTACAGAAGGTAGAACATATGTTGTGCTTTATACAAAATTAACTGCTTTTTCGTTTGATTTATGGCATGATCATCTGTTATTCCTTCATAGATATGGGATTCAATATAGCGTGGTTAAGGGGAGGTCATCCTTTACTCAATGTTGGTGATCTAGCCATGGAAGCCAGCCAGAGCCTTGGACTGTTGCTAGAACAACTTAAGTCTCCTAAAATAAGATCACTCAGCACTTCGATGATCATTGTCTTTGTTAGCAGGTTAGCCTCGTCCGTTTTCATTTCATTATATTTTTCCTGTGTACGGCAGTTTGTATCATCTTTGGAACACATGTCACCTTCTAACATAAACTTCCCCCAGCCTCTCAGCTATTGCTCAAAGAAGGCCTTCCTTTTATGGGCGCATACTTCCAGTTTTACTTTCTTTGGACCCAGCAAATACCATTATTAAAACGCAAGTTCCAGGCGCATTCCATGCTTTGAAGAGTGCCATTGATGCATGCCTGAAATGTACACATTCAAGTGCTGAGCCGGTATTTCTTTTAGCCTTTTGCGGCTTTGTCAAGGAACTCAACTTGATATTTTTTTTTTCTTAGTGTTTAATCTGACATGGGTCAATGCGCTTATGTTTTCAGTCTCTGCTCCAGGTGTATTCTTACTAATTTGAGGTTATCATTTTGCAGTGGCGGGCTCGCTTGTTAGAAGCTCAAAATATTATAAACCAGGGGGATTCAGTAGATCATACTGCGAACGATTCGACAGAACATACCGCAAATGCTGCTAGGAGTATTGGGGACACTTCAAACAGGGCTGAATCATTGCCTCTCACAGTATGTACCTCCATATCCAAGTTTCATCTCTCTTCTGCACCCTTTTTTTTAAGAACAACAATTGAAGAAACGGAGTGAAAGTAGGAAAATTTCCAACCTTCCTAACTGTTCTTTCTCCAAGTAGTAGTCCAATCTAAAGTGTTTTGAAACAAATATATTTCCTTGACAGGAGACGAGCACTGACAACAGTAACAAACGAAATCTGGGTGATGACATGAATAATATTCTAGAAGATGATGGTCATTCTAGTAAAAGAGCCAGACAGTCACATGATGCTCAAGAACATAGTGAGGAGACAAATAAGAGAAATATGGAGGCAGCCTCTGTTGGTTCATCATCTAATCAGCATGTCCCTGCAAGAACTGGGAACTCTGAAGCTGTATATCAATTAATTAGTATGTTTGCTCCATTAGCTGCGCAAGGCGACAGAGCTGCTGTATCACTACAAATCCTGTCATCTAGTATCGCTGCTGACTTATTAGCGGAGGTGGTAATGGTTAACATGCAACACTTGCCAGTTTCTCATCCTGTAGATCAACAACAACCTCCTTCAAGTAGCCAGTCCTCTATTGCTCCAGGTCGCTTTCCTCTGTTAGAGTCCCTATGGAAGGTAGTTTCTCTAGTTATCCCTGCTTATTTTGTTATATTTCTTTTTTCTTTGTGTGTATTGAATATTCTATTCCAGACAATAGGTGAAACTGATAAAGATGAAGTGCCTCCACCTGAGGAATCTGCTCCAGTGACATCTGCTGCTGGTGACACCACACCAGTTCTTGTCAGTTCTCCTGTTCTTACCACATTAAAAACGCCGAAGGAAGAGAACAGTAACAGTTCAGCAGTTCCATTTAACAGTTCAGCTGTTTCATTAGATATAGAAACAGTAGATGTTAAAGTACCCGGTGCAGATGCCGCTGAGTTATCGATTGAGGTTCAGGAATCATCAGAAACTTCCCATGCTTCTACAGAACCTCAGGGAACCCAAGAACATTCTGGCAGTTTTATGAGTTCATTGCCTGCTGACAATTCTTCAGTTGGTGTCAGTTTGGCTCAATCTTCCGAAACTCGCAGTCCAAGTTCTTCTACTATTGAAGGAAGCCAGTCACAATTTTCATCTATGAATGCCCTTACTTCACAGCATGTTCTTCCAAAGTTGGTTGTGACTAATGTCGATCTAACTGATGAGGCTAAAGATCTCCTTCAAAAAGAAGCGTTTCTGCGCATTCTTGCGAGAGATAAGCAGGAAGAATCTGGTGGTTCAAAAGCTCGGCTTCCATTGCTTTCTCACTTGGGTGTTGAGGTATTGATCACCATCCCCCCTGTCAAGTATCATTCTTTGGCTTGAACTTTGGTTAACGGTTCTTTGTATGGAGCATTTTTTTTTTTGGCTATGTAGATACCCAAACTCAGGTTCCCTCAGAAACAGTAAATTGTTAGTTATGCTCTAGTTTCTCTTATACTGTATTATTGGATATGTTACTTGCTGGTGCAGTTTCCTTTGGAGTTGGACCCTTGGGCGCTTCTCCAGAAGCATGTGCTATCTGATTATGTAAATAATGAGGTAAGATGTGTCAACATCATATAAATGGTTTTCTGTAAGAGTTCTCTTAGGAACTAGGACTGAACTGGATGGTTAGCGATTTAACCTGAAAAAACTCGGACGGTATCAGGTTCAACCACCATCCAGCCAAGTTTAATATTGCTACGCATTTACATAGAATGTGTGTCCTAGGAGCAACCACTTTGATTTCTGATTTTCAAAAGGGCTGGTTTCTGGAAATTTAAACTCAATTTCCTCTACAATTCTCCTATCCGTCCTTTGCTTAGGAAAAAGCCGAACCACTCGCAGATGGTGCCCTCCCCCCGCACCCAAAAACTGACCCACGTCCTTTGGCCAGATATTATTCAAATAAACCCGATATCTATGAATCCATCATCCCAATCTGAACTGAACGGTCAAGATGCCCTGTCTGACCTCCGAGGATTGGACATAACAAACACCAGGGGAATTATAATAGAGGAAAAGCAAACCCCCAGAACAATGACTGCCAAAAGAAAACAAAATAAATATATTTGTCACCATCACTTGCGATAGCTTTTTTTATTTTTGGTATTCATACTATGTCTATGATCTGTTGTCCAAACCAGCGACCCGGTGGTTGAATAAGTGAAGTAGTGAATGAGCATGTCACCATTCTTGTTCATCTATGTATTGTTGACCTATTATGCGTGTGTTATGTGATTTCATGTAGCAAGGTTACGTAGACTGGTAGAGATGATTACTATATCTTTATATGAATATGTTTCCACAGTGTATGTTTGGTGCAACTTTGTGGTTACTAATGTGGTTTCACTCACTATGCTTCCTCCAATGATATCTAACTCATCTTTGCTTGAGCAGGGACACGAGTTGACACTGTGCGTTCTGAACAGGTTGTATCGTGAGGCAGAACAGGATGTGGACTTTCTTTCATCTAGAACCGCAACATCAGTTTATGAATCATTTGTTCTGACAATAGTATGTCTCCTTAAAACTTTGGTATCAAAGCTACCTTTTCTTTATAACATGGCTAAACCAATTCTCTTTCTGCCTAGGCCGAAAATCTCCGTGATATGTTTCCGGCTTCAGACAAATCACTTGGCAAATTGCTCTGTGAGATACCATACTTACCAGAAGGTGTATTAAAGCTGCTAGAGGATCTATGCTCTCCTGGAAATAATGAGAAGCAGGACAAGGATCTTCAGAGTGGTGATAGGGTAACTCAAGGTCTAAGTGCTGTCTGGAACCTGATCATGTTAAGACCTTCAAACCGGGACAGATGTCTGGAGATTGCTTTGCAGGTGCTTTAGGGACACCATGATATGTCATTGATCTATGTTTCAGCATATACGATATGCTTGCTTAACTATATAGTTACACTGTATAATCTGTCTGTTTGGTCGCGAACTGACAATGGCATGTCTGGGACATCTGTCAGTTGTAGTGTGAGAGTTATCTATTTTGACTTTTGATCCGGTGGTAGAGCGCAAAAGAGAGCAAAAATGCCATGAGTTTTAGTTTTAATGTTTTCACATGTATGAATAGAATTGTGAAGCACTAAATCAGTCTTACCTGTTTTTCTTAGCATGGTTGAACACTTAAAATATGAGTAGTGGTTGATCAGTTATATTTCCCTTTCACTTACATGAGCTTTAGATTATATTCTGAACATGTAATGACAGTTGATAAAACTTCAACATTGGTCATCGTTTGTGCTTTGATTTTATGATCTAGTACAACTTTTCTGCCTGAGGTTATTCCCTGTTTTTTTATTGTCACTAAGTAGCATGTTTATTACAGAGTTCAATCAATCGTCTAGATGAGGTCCGCATGAAGGCAATACGTTTGGTAATCCCTTAATCGTTACTGCTTGTAAGAAAGGTGCACTTATGTGATTTTGTTCACTTCAGTTTTTTATTTCGTAATATACAGGTAGCAAATAAGTTATTTCCCGTGGCAAGCATTTCCAAAAGGATTGAAGAGTTTGCAAATGAAAAACTTAATTCAGTCCTGGAAGTGATTCCAGTGGCTGAATCTGCATCAGCTTCTGAAATGGTTACGCCCGAAGCTCACCAGGTATGGTTCATGCTCTAATTTCTTTCACACGCGCCTCTGCTGCTATTTGAAATAACCGTGGCTTTAGATGATTCTTAAATAGTATTGCCTTGTATTTCATTTTAAATTCAGCAAATAATCTCAAGAAAAACTGTGGAAAACAGAGAAATAATTATAAACCAATTCACTGCTGTAAATGAAAAGAACTGCAAGTATTTTTAGTAGGATATGCTGGTGTCTTAATTGCATATTGGCTTGGAACGTACTCTTAGCATCGAAACTTTCATCTTTTCCATTCCTTTCAAATCCAAGTATGGTCTACCTTTTCTGATTTGGTGGACTTCGTGTTTTTTGAAGGATGGTGGTTTAGAAAATTTGTCCTCGGTGGCAGATGCTCAAACTTTGATGTCACTCTATTTTGCTTTGTGCACCAAGGTAAGTGGTTATTGCTCCGCAACCCTTCGTATGGTTTTCTGAATTATACTAAGTACTAACAGCATGCGGATTGCATCTTACTGCCAGAAACATTCCCTTCTCCAGCGTGTATTTACAATATACGGCAGTCTACCACAGGCTGCCAAACAGGTCTTGCATCCAACATTTCCTGCCATGCCAATAGATCAGATATTATGTTTGTTCTTATTCAATTGATCATGGCTCTTTTGTAACATAATACGTTTTCCAGGCAGTTCACAAACAAGTACCCATTCTGATCCGCACGATACGATCCTCTGCTGACCTTCTTGGGATCATCTCAGATGCGCCAGCTGACAGTCGGGAGCTCCTCATGCAGGTGCAACTTCAGCTTTTCTTTGAATGGTCAAAGTTCTTCTTTCACGTGTATCTGAAAGAGCGCTTGAAAATATATCTTGATCAGTGAATTTCTTTCATTTGAATTCATTTGTATAATCCAAAGATATTACATTGCCATGCAGGTTGTACAGACTCTCACTGATGGAGTAGTGCCATCTCAAGATATGATTTCCTCCGTGAAGAACCTCTATTCAAAAACGAAGGTTCTCCATTTCTCTGTACCTGAGCTAAACTTCAAGTTCTTCCTGACATTTATTATTTATATTATCAGATTGTATCCTGCCTGAATAATCTAATTTACAAACTATTGACTTCATTTTGCAGGATGTCGAGTTTCTCTTTCCAGTCATGGCTCATCTGCCAAAAGATGAGGTTTTCTCTCCTGCACTCTTAGAATTTTTAAGATACAAAATAACTGGCAGTACGCATCAAATTACTGTATTTCATGTTGCTCTAGAATTTATACGGTGGTTATACTTAATGAGCAGCTGGCTTGATTAGTCTGCGCATGGTAGCTGAACTGCTCACATTATATTCAATTTAAATTGAGCTCAGCCTGGGTATTGGATTTTTGTGAACCAGCGGTTATGAACTTTGACAGTAACTGACATGTGGAGCAAAAAGTTAAGCATTGTAGTCCAGATACCACATATATTCTGTAGGCATTGCTGCTGATGTATCATTTGTATTCTGTATTTCATCTCACGTTAGTTATTCTTCATTGTGCTTTTTCTCAGGTTATGTCCGTGTTTCCCAATATTGTTAACCTTCCTCTGGATAAGTTTCAAGTTGCCCTTTCTCGAATCCTGCAGGTTAGATTTTCTCTTCTATGAATATGTGCAGGCTATCTTTTCTTCCTTGGATATGATTTGAAACAATTATGTTGGCTCATTAATTGTGATTTGAAATGAACTAGTATTGGTTCATATCTGGGCTGGTATGTTTGTTGCATACGTCATCTAAAACTTCAAACCGTCTAGGTTTTCTTATGAAAGACTTATTTCTGGCTCACTCTTGGACTTTTAATTCTCGAGTAACTTAGTTATGTTTCACTTTTCATTTTAATCAAAGATATATTTCCTAGCATGTGCATGCACAATAACTTTCCACCTATTGCAGGGATCACCACAACATGGCCCTTCTCTTGATCCATCAGAAATTTTGATTGCGATTCATGTAATAGATCCCGAAAAAGAAGGGATACCGCTGAAAAAGGTCTGTTAGTTTTCCATTTGTTACACTGCACATCACTTGGCGAGTTAATTCAATGCACTGATGGGGTGATAATTTATATTAACTTACTGTAGGTCATAGATGCATGTGCTGCTTGCTTCGAGCAAAGGACAATATTCACTCAGCAAGTTTTGGCAAAAGCACTAAATCAATTGGTATCTATTTCTGAATAGTATCACGTTATAAATTGTATCTGTCATATGATATGATGATCTGTTGGCTTTTTGCTCAAACTCTTTGTTTTCCCACAGGTTGAACAGATTCCCCTTCCTTTGTTGTTCATGCGAACTGTTATGCAAGCGATAGGTGCATTTCCTGCATTGGTAAGCTATTTCTGTAACTCTATTGGGTGGCTATGGCTCATGAAACTCATGCTGTGACCTAGTTTGCGAGAGACTTCCTAGCATGAAATGTAGATATCTGCGTGTTAGTCTTACTTTGTTAGATATTTGCTGGTACGACAAGGATGACATGCTGTTAATTCAATTGACACGCATGGTTCATGCTGTTATAGAATCTAGGCAGTTCATGCTGTGTAGGGAACTTGCCCTTCCTCTCACTTTTTCTGCATGCACCTGATTATAGTGGAATGCATTTCTTGCCTCTCAGTCCCAGTTTTGCTGCATGCACCTGATTTATTGGAACCGTACATCCATGATATTTTTTGAGCTACATGGCAATTTAACATCAGTTGTTCAACTTACGGCATCTCGCTCTTAATTTTTGGTGCATGACTGTATGTATGTACAGAGGCACCTGATTCTACTGTGAAACACACGGCAATGATTTGTTTCGCTTACATACTTCATAAGTGAGTAATAATTGGTACTGATTTTATGACCTGTTGGATTAGCACTATGTATTATCCCTTCGTCTCTCCCGAGGAGAATGGGGAGTTAAGACCATCATTGCTAATGTGCTAATATGAATCTTATTCATTTTTGGTCAAATTGAACATTAGTATTAATGAATGGTTATCATGATGAATTCAACTGTTCTCAGCTTTGTTTATTTGTTGATATTATAAGCTGATGGTGAGATTTTCTTCCAGGTGGATTTTGTGATGGAGATCATGTCACGCCTTGTTAGCAAGCAGGTTCTTAACTTTTATATTGAACAGGAATTCAGTTACAGTGCCTTTTCATTTTTCTGAAACTTCAATCATCATGTTGTGATGGCAGATATGGAAATATCCAAAGTTATGGGTAGGATTCCTGAAGTGTGCTATCCTGACGAAACCTCAGTCATATGGTGTGTTACTGCAGGTTCGGTCACTCCTCTCTCGTGGAATTTCTGTGTTCTTTCCAGTGCAAAAAATATCTCTTTGTAGTTCTTTTTAGTGAACGAGAGGAGCTTTGGCTTATATTACTTAGACGGAAAAAAGAAAGCATGTATAGGTTGTCACCTGATAGTTCTTACAACTTGCCACCTTATATTGTTTTTTACATCATAAGCTTATATTTAGTGCCACAGCCAACTATTTTGGATCTAATAGTTCTAGAAACAGAAAAGGTAACATGGCAATAGTTGAAGGCTTTGGCTGCGGGTCCATCTTTTATTTTATCATTCCCATGCCAAATTCCATATTTATTCCGATTCAAAAAAAAATCCATCATGTATCAAGATTTCCCATAACATGGCACTCATCTTGTCAGTTACCAGCTCCACAACTTGAAAATGCCTTGAATAAGAATCCTGTACTCAAGGCGCCCTTGGTCGAGCACGCCAGCCAGCCAAACGTGCGATCCACTCTTCCGAGGTTTGTTGCTTCGTTCTTTGCAGCTCTAACCATTTCAACTGCGTGGGGCTGGATCTGACCAGAGCTTGTGCCTTCTTGTGCAGGTCTAGCTTGGTGGTTTTGGGTCTTGCTGAAGACCAGCAGCAACCTGCACCTGAGGCACAGAGCAGCCAGGCACAGAGCAGCCAGGCACAAAGCAGCCAAAACCAGGCGGCCGAAACCAGCAGCTCTGCTGCAGATACTACGACGGAAGTAACTCAGGAATCATCTGCTGCAAGTTAAACATCTCCCCGGTACCCGTGTTCACCTGCTGGAGAAGATGGCATGTCAGAGCGAATTTGTCGAAGCATGACTTGGTTGCTGCACGATTTTGGGCAGCCCGATGTACAAAACATTTACCTTAAATTAAAAATTATATAGTGATAGGAGAGAGTTGTTGGTCAGCCAGCCCTGTTATGTATTTGTATTTTTGTAGCATATATTTCCGAGCACTAGACTGGTGGCTTTGTATGAATTTGGACAAAGTAAACATGTGTGATGGATGGTGGTCAGGCTGCTGCCTTTATTATGACTCGTGACCAAGGATCCTTCTTACTAGGCAGAATTTAACAGCTTTATAATCCTGTGTGTTACAGTGTCGTGTTTGCTTGAATAACTTAATATCAAGCTCAGAAACGGTCTGTTTAGTCGATTTTCATGTCAATGCTGCGTTGGATAGCGTGTGCTCCAGAAATATGATCATCTCTTAACGGGTCACTGTAAAACGAGATGAAATGTACTTGGACATGAAACAAAGATTTGAGAACTCAAGCCACCACCATACAAAGTTCCAAACCTAGCCAAAATGGGAGCAAGCGAGAGAATCGTGCTACGAGTTTTGGGCCAAGAAGGCTCTATTGCAAAACCCTGGGCTTAGCAGGCCTCGGTCGACACACGGGCCGGCAGCGCGAGAAAGAAGGCCCGTTAGCGCTAAGCGAAGCTGGGCAGCGCGTGTGGAACCGACGTATTATAGAGCTGAAACGTTTAGTCCCACCTCGGCTAGCTAGACGAGCGCGACGGGGCGAGGGCAGTATAAGAAGGGACGGGGTGCGCACGAAAGAAAGCATCTTTGCGCTTGGGGCAATGACGCAGCTAGTGAGGTTATACCGAGGCGCGTCAATTGCTGGTTGAAAACTATTTCCAAACCCCCTCTTTGGCCCTCCGGGGCCACTGAGAATTTCTGGAAGGGCCTCCCTCTCCTTCGGGCGAGGGGAAAGCCCTACAATTCAAATTATTCAAAGTTTTTGTCAGCATAAGAATTTACTTTTTTGAATTTTTATGATTATTATTGAACTGTAATAAGATTTGCAGGCCTTCTTGGATTAGCTCTGCCTTGTCAGATCTGCATTCTCTGTCCAAAGCACATCATCAGGTCAAGACATCGAAAATTCAAATCTTGGACGGTTTTCACTTTCCTTTTGAACCCGGCCTACCTTTGTTTCCCAATTCCACCGCCACCAGCCCTTTGAATCCGGCCAACCTTCGTTTCCCAATTCCACCGCCACCAACCTTCTGAACCCGGCCTACCCTTGTTTCCCAATTTCACCGCAACCTGGATGCCCCCTGAAGCTGTTCATGGGGAGGTTAGTCTTTCATAGGATCGAACACTAATATTGCAAGGAACGAAGATTTCAGAAAATTTCAATTTGCCACCAAAACAGGCTACCTTCAGAGGGGTTGACGTGCTGTTAACGGGTGATGGTGAAAACAATCACCTTTTATTATTTGTTCACAACACATGAACAGAGTCTCATGAATCGTTGTGCCTATGCACAAACACACACAACTGACATACACACGCACCAACAGCACATCGCATATTCACACAGACGGCACCACCGGCACACATTCACATATGTACAGAATGAACAAAGAATGCACAAACACCAACAGGCCGCCGCGCCGTCTCCTCTCAGTTTTCTCAGATCAAACGGACTCGAACTCGAAGCGCATGAGGAGCTTGACGTTGGGGTACTTGTTCCCCTTGCGGTCGCAGAGCGCCACGGCGCGGATCCCAGGCTGCAGCTCCGACACCGGCAGCACGGTCTGCCCCGCGAAGTCGTCCTTCTCCGACATGTCGTACTCGTGCACCTCCACGCGGAGCAGCGCGAGCTCCGGGACCGTCAGCTCGAAGGAGAACTCCTCCCCCCACACCGGCACCCAGTTGTCCTCGATCGCCTTTGTCTTCTTCATTATAGAGTCCGCTGGAACACCGGCTATCCCAACCTGCCGATACAAATTTAATGCTTCAGAAGAGTGGTGCTATGGCATAAATTTTGGTTATTCCAGTTTTATTAGTTCTGCAATGATGTTGCCTGTACACATTTGTTCCGAGAACAATGACAATATTCTCCTTTTGTTTTACATACCCGTGCATAAAAATCTGGGGGAGAGTATTGATCAAAGTGCGTCTGCTTGAAGTCCATCCGCCAACCATCTCCCATGTACACTTTTACCTGAAAAGCAGCAGCTCATCTATCTCTGATTTCCATTTGGCACAGACCAAACTCAATAAAGGCAAGAGATACGCACCTTCAAAATTTTCTTAACGGGTTGAGTTTTCTTTGGATCAAAGACTTCTGGTTCAGTCTGCATCAAGAAATCTGGTTTCTTCACGTAGCCACAGGCACCGTTGGCTTTATAAAATCCATGCATTAACCAAAGTGCTCTTCCATATCCCTGCAAGGAAACATCATGCAGTTGTGGCATGTCAGTAGGAAAGGGACAGCATATTATATGACCAACTAACATCAAATCTAAATGAGTAACTCCAGTTGCCCAAATTTAGGCAACTGTATGCCCAAACTGATGCAAACACGTAGGTGACTTATAACTATCTACCATATCTAAAGCATAGACATATTAAATTATACACATATATTGAGCCTATCTAGTTCACGGTAATGTACATTATTCAGCTCCTTGCTTTCTCTAGCCCGGATACTGCTGAAAAATGTGTTGATCATCAGCCTTTGCTACGTGGGTTATCTCGATGCAACATAAGATACACATTACATCCGCCTTGAGTAGAGCTAAGGCTTATTCACGCTCACCTAGTATAATCATATATATATGTGTGTTTCTGCCATTTGATATGAAATGTGATTTAAGTTGCTAAACTGAATCCCAAATTAGAATTACTTGGATATTCAGAGCATACAGCAAAGCCATTGCAATTGGATGGATTACTCAGAAACAGAGCCACACCTGCATATTGAAGGCCACCATCTGAGCACCATGCACCCAGCCAATAAACGGATTATAGTTGGATGAAGTAATCCGAGTGCCCTTTGGGTATATCCTCAGTAGGTTTCTCTGTGTAAACCTTTTTGGAAATAAACATTGAACAATGAAAACTGATCGGTAAGAATAAGCAAAAGTAAGATCTATAATTGTTCAAGATAGAAAGGAAGGACTGTTAATAATGAGAGTTACTTCATTAGAGATGTATACCTCACTATTTCGGTACCATGATTAACTACAGCTTTTGCAAGTTCTTGCTCGCTCAAACTGAGCCGCCTAACTTTGTTTGGGTCGCACTTCAAGGCATCAGACGTAGTACCACCCTTTGGCTTTCCTGCTCTTATAGTAATAAGGTGCTTATACTGTGGAGCTAGATGCTGCTGAATTTGCTGTTCGTCCTCCTCCTCATCGTCATCATCTTCGTCATCATCTTCCTGCTGATGGAGTGAATGCAATTGAACAAGTAAAATCTTGATGAAGGCGAAAAAAAGAGAGCAGAGAATGTTGAAGTTCAAAGCAGTACTTTAGCAAACTGGATTTCAGTCTTA
Source organism: Lolium rigidum (assembly GCF_022539505.1). Taxonomy (NCBI): domain Eukaryota; kingdom Viridiplantae; phylum Streptophyta; class Magnoliopsida; order Poales; family Poaceae; genus Lolium; species Lolium rigidum. Next base: position 313,702,905 of record NC_061514.1, on the reverse strand, counting down.
AAATCAGGGACTTCTTTTCCCCAAGCCGCATCGTCGTCAGTTCCTCCTTTGCCGGGATTCGCTTCTGCGTTACCGTCTTTGATGGTACCACCAGCCTTGGCTTCAAGGTACTCCTTTGGGGGCTTTGTCGACAGGAGGACACGGCCCTTGAGTTCTTCCGGTGAAGGGAGTTCTTTGGGATGTTCTTCTTGAGGGTAATACAGTATGTTGCCAAATACTTCAAGGACCATCTACAAAATATTCAGCAGCGCTGGTTAGAGAAGTGCAAATCTCCTGGATGGAAATATAAGAATTTAAGAAATCAAAATTCAGAAGCGCCAGTTAGAGAAGTGCAGACGTCATAGATGGAAATACGAGAAATTCAGAAAGCAAAATACAGCTACCTTGGCAACTTTGTCCTGCAGTTCAGGTGGAAGGTGGTCTTCGAGCGTTATGATAACAGGGTAAGGCGACGCGACGAAAGCATACTCTTTGATGGACCTCAAGCACTTGAGGAGTGAAACTGGGGTGGTCAATGTCCTGTTCAGAATTTATGAGACAGCACACGGTGTAAGCTAGAATTTGAGGCACATTATCATTCTTACTCCCACTGTTTCAAAATATTAGACGCATTTTTTTTTCCAAAAATGACTGAATCCACACACTGAAAGCCATAGCATTTGAGATTTGCTTGTACCGTCAAATTAATGTCTCGAGATAGATTCAAAGCCAGAGCCAGGGCCTGGATGCATATGAAGAAATAGCAACCTAGTACCAGCCATGGCTGCATACTATTAACATGTAGTAACTGAAATATTCCCCAGGCTCCTATTTTTCGATAGGGGGGACGGAGCCCCAACCTCTGCATCAAAGCAATGCATACGGACTTTTTTAAAATTTTATTCAATCCTCAGGCTCCTCTATATGATGGCTAGAATTTGTTTCCATTCAGCAACGGAGCATTCTATATCCTTCTAGTTGTAGGTACAAACAAGATGGAGATTTGGCTGGATGTTTTCCTCAATTGTACCGGAGAGAAATATTCCAAGTGAGTGGGTTGTTGCATGGATATAGTAAGGAAATGGGGAGAGAGAGGGCACAAGTAGTAGCAACCTGCCATGGAGGATGTTGATGTCGTCCTCGGCGGAGTTGGGCCACATGTCGAGCTCGATGACCCTGACGCCCCTCTGCAGCGCCTTGATGATGGGCACGTCGCTGCAGTCGCTGCTGAGCTGGTTGCCGGTGAGGTAGGAGTTGTGGCCCGTGTAGACGTAGTAGTGGGAGAGCGGCGCGGCCATGTCGTGGTGGACCTGCGGGCGGCGGAGCGGCGGGTTGAGGTCGTCGGAGAAGAGGAAGCGGTGGAAGTCGTCGATGCCCAGGAGCGGGCGCCCCACGCGCGGGACCCGCACGCGCTGGGCCTGGCGGATCTGGTCGAGCAGGCGCTCGGCCTCGGCGTCGGCGTCGAGGTCCGGGTCGGTGCCGGTGGACTCGAGGTAGCGGCGCAGGCCGTCGGCGCCCATGGTGGCCGTCCCGCCGGAGTGCTGGGCGAAGAGCGAGCGCACGTCCTCCGGCGGCGGCGCGTCCGTCCAGCGGTACCGGCGCTTGAAGATGAGGCAGCACTTGTACGTGCCCATGGCTGACGGCCGGAGGTAGCTTGGCTGGGTTCTTGCTGGGTGCTCTGCTTTGGTTGGCTGGGTATACGTAGAGAGAGGAAGGAGGAGGAGAGAGAGGGAGACGTCGGGAAGACGAAGGCGAAAGGAAGAAGAATGCGGGGAGTGGGCGCGTGATCCTAACTGTCGGCACGGATATGTCACTCACAGGTTTGTTATGGCTCTTTAAACTCAACTGCATTTGGGATTATCTGTTTCTGTATTAGTATTTATCTTTGTGGAGAAAATTTATCAAAGCCACCTATTGGTTGTCGCAGCTAGATTAAAACTGAGGAAAGATTCTGACTCACTATACTTAAAAACAGAAAGCTATCATAAAAAAAAAATGCTTCACTCCCGAGAAGTGGGAGCTACCAGAATACCCTGTAGCTTCAATGGCCTTTTGCTGCTAGCAAAAATAAATAAGAAGAGATTGGATCTTCCTAGTCTCCAAGAAGGTTTGAATTCCTCAAGGCTCAGCTGAAGTTACTTACTTTTGTTCAAAATAAAAAAGTTGCTTACTTTATCACCATATAAATCCCACCTTCGCTAAAAAGACAGAACAACGGACCTAGAAACTTCTAAAAGGGTAGGAAAACGCGCCTACGATGCCAACTTTTGGATAATTTATCTAGAAAATCATGTGATACAAGGTGTCACACCGCTGACAAGCACGGGTGCCGGCCCGAGCTAGAGGGAGGGTGGATGCCTATGGACACAAGCTCAGTGGTTAGTCGCAGTGCCGCACCATGTGACCAGCGTTCCCGCCCGAAACAAATTTCAACAATTCTTGGGGCGTTTCTACCTTATTGAAAATATAGCAGGGGTTTTTCAAAGTGGAACTTTCTTTTCTCAGGCAAGGTTTAAAGATTAGTACACTTTTTGAAAGGAACATAATTCAAGTCGGTGGAAACCCTTGCATATTTGTACAAGATTAGTCTGATTACAAAGAAAACCACAAGGAATATCATACATATCACTAGTGAGGAAAATGGTAGCGAGAGCCACCTAGCTAAACTAGACCAAAATAGTCGTCCAACAAACATCAATGGTAATCCGACATCACCAGCTTGCGAGAAACAACAACAACAACACCGAAGGCCCTAGCTAACCTCCACTGTCAAAACTTTGCCTCCACCGGGAGGAGTTAGGATTGCATTCTTCGGTAGCGCCTCCCACGAGAAGAACCGTTGTCACCTACATCGAACCTCGTTGATGATATAAGTTTTCACTCCAAACCGCACGCGAAATGTCACTCGCTCATTACATACGTGGCTCGTTAGCTCTAATGTGTTCGTGTCTCCCTGCAAAAAAAAATATTACTGTGTTTGTGTTTATTTATGTTATTGTCCCCCACCGATAAAAATAAAATAATTAGCTCTGTTGTGTTTGTGTTTCCCCGCCAAAGAAAAACCGCGTTTGTGCTTATTTATGCTATTGTCTACCACTGATAAAAATAGAATAAATCATAATTCTGAGTTATGATTGAAGATATTGTCAAAGATTGTGAGCAATCTCCTTGGCAAGTGGCAATATCCAGAATCGTATGAACATGACAAACTGATGACACATACTAGGTGGCAGTATGTGAGTGGAGTGGAATCGGCGAGTCGGCCAACGAGCCACCATGTGTAACATAGTTTACGGGAAAACGACGTGGTTTGACGTATAGGCCTTCGACGGTGACACCTGTTTGTCCTGGCAGTTTGTAATCCCCGACATGTATGCATGGACAACGCCCACATGATAAGGCTGGGAAAATTTAAATCATGTTTTGTGGTTTAGCCATGGCACACGTGGCCCTGCACAGTCTGTAGGCCACGGTCGTATTGGAGGTGGAATAGAGACTGATAGGGGAACAGCAATGGTCAATGCTATTTTATCTGGTAGTACAAAAATGAGGACATCTTTCTTCATCAAGAATAAAAAAGAAAAAGAAAAAAACCAAAAGGAAAAACGAGGCCGGACATGGTCCATCTGTACTTTGGCAAGCAAGAGCAAGGCACCCTGTGCTTTTCTTTGGGATTTTCCGCTGGAATTGGAGTCTTTGGACCCATTGTGTCGGCATCTTTATCCTCTTTTTTTTTTCTTTTGGTTGAAGAAACGCGTATATTAAGCGAGAGGAATACGAAAAGAATTAAGCATATCCTTCATTCGGCGGTCCAGCCATACTACTGGGCCAGGTATCGTCATGGACGGATGGGCCATATCGGCGATCCCTATTCGCCGCCCAATGCGGGAGCGATTCGCTCCCGCTCAAGGGACGGACGGTGTGGGCCGGCCCATTAGCGCCTAGCAGGTATGGTTTTTCCCTATGTTTTCTGGTTATTCGGGTTTTCTCAGGTTTTTCCGGTTTTTGATGGGCTTTTCTTTGTTTTTGCTGGATTGGTTTGCTAATTTCGAATTTTGTTCAGATTTGTTTTTTTCTGACTTAAAAATGTTTATATTATAAATTTGTTCAAATTCAAAATTTGTTTAATTTTGAAATTTGTTCCAATAAGAATTTTGTTTATATTATATGAATTTTCAAAATTTAAATTTATTCAAATCTAAATTTGTTCAAAATTGAAATTTGCTTAGATTTTGAAAATGTTCAGATTTAAAAGATGTTCAATTTGATAAAAAAGATTTAAAAAATGATCAGTTTTAAAAAATGTTCACTTTGAAATTTGTTCAATTCTAAAAAATGTTCAACTGCAAAAAATGTTCTATTCTAAAACTGTTCACTTTTTAAAAAACTAAATTTTTCAAAATAATTTTATTTTTCGAAAATAGTCAGATCTGGAATTTGTCTGGAAAAAAAAACAGAAAATATAAAAACAACAAGAACACGAAAAAAGAGACAATACCTTTTGTTGGGCCACGCCCAGACGGCCCACGAAGTGGCCGCTTCGAGCGGAACGGAGGTTCGCTCCCGCTTAAAGCGGGAGATAGGAGCTCCCAGTTCGATCCCAGTAACCCTGTGTACCCCTTGGAATGCACTTGAGCTATGGGCTGTGTACTGTACTGTGTACATGGGCTCGGCCCAGATCAAGCCTTGGAGCAAGACTGATAAAGATAGACACCAGGGCAACACGAGAGGCATGGAACGGAAATAGAACCAGTTGGTCTTCGTCTTCGTCGTCTCGGCTCGCCTCCTCTATGCCCCTTCTTCAGGTTCGGCTGCTCTCCACAAGCATCCAAGGTCAAACGGCTACCACAAGCCACCACTGTATCCTCTTTGTGTCGATCTTGTTAGAGATAGTTTTGTATACGAATAGGACTCTCCATGTAACCGACCTAAACCATGTAATCCTCCTATATATACACGTGAATACAGAGCTCGGGGTATCCGAGTAGATTTTACCTGATCATAATATTACGTTTGACATGGTATCAGAGCTAAGAGGTCTCAAGTTGAAGACCTGCTCACACAATTTTAAAATAATAATAAAAAAATTCTGCGGCCCACACCGAACCCACGCTAAGGACTAAAATAGACTAGACGTGAGGGGGAGTGTTGAATATAAATACACTGCCTAGTCTTTTTCCATCAGTTCGGACTTTTGGTTCAATTGGCTAGTGCATTAATCTTTCATGGTATCAGGTCGCCTCTTCCGCCGATAACCGATCAAAACCCTAGACCGCAAGCTCCACGACGCAACCGTCTTCATCGACCATGGCGTCCTCCTCTTCTTCAGTGATGCCGATCAATCTCGGCCAGCCTCCGCGCACGCAGCTCACTCGTGACAATTATCCAATCTGGCGGTCCCAGGTGTTGCCCGCCATCCGCGGTGCCCATCAGATCGGTCTTCTGACCGGCGTCGAGCGCGCTCCACCGCCTCAGGTGGTTGATGTGCCGGCAGACAAAACCACCGGCACCCCCGCCAAGATGAAAGCCAATCCAGAGTACGTGGATTGGATCTCCCGCGATCAACTCGTGCTCTCCTATCTTCTGCAGTCCCCGTCCCTGGAAGTTCTTCCTCACGTACACCGCATCGAGTCGGCTCATGGTGTTTGGACTGCTGTTGAAGAGATGTTTGTTGCACAATCTGAAGCCAAAGTTGATAATCTCCTTGTTGCTCTTGCAAATACAAAGAAGCTGCAGATGACCACCTCCGAGTTTCTAGCCAAGATGCAGGGTTTCGCCGACGAACTAGTTGCGGCTGGTCACCCTCTTCAAGACAGGCAATTGGTGTCCTACATCCTTGTCGGCCTAGGCCAGGACTACAATGCTCTCGTCGCTGCCCTTGGCGTGGCGACAGGTCTCATCACCCTCAGCCGCCTCTACTCGCAGCTTCATGCCTATGATCAGTGACAGCTCCTCCTGGCCGAACCCTTTCCTCCTGAGTTCGAGTCCTCAGCCAATGATGTTTCTCGTTAGTGGCGCTCCCGTAACGATGGTAACGGAAACTACAACAACAACAATGGGCGGTTCCGTGGGGATCGCCAAGACAACCATCGTGACTCGCGGCGTGATGATCGTCCCTTCCAACAGGGGCGTGGTGGAGGCCGAGGACCACCCGGAGGAGGGCGCGGCCGTGGGCGTGGACGGCGCAGGACTACTCCCTGGGTCGATGCCACGTGCCAGATATGCATCAAGGAGGTGCACTATACAAAAGATTGTTGGTCTCGCTATGCTAATGATGATGATTATAGTGAGAAAGAAGTTCATGTCGCCTACGGTGTGGACACCAACTGGTACGAGGACTCTGGAGCTACCCACCACATCACAGGAGAGCTCAACAATTTGACTCTCCGGGACGCCTACAAAGGACATGACAAGGTCAACACTGTCAATGGGCAAGGTATGAATATTTCCCACATTGGTCATTCAGTAGTTCGTAACCCTACTCATGATTTTCATCTTCGTAATATACTTCATGTTCCCAATGCTTCCAAAAATTTGCTCTCTGTCCATCGCTTCACATATGATAATCATGTCTTCATAGAATTTCACCCATTCTTCTTTTTGATAAAGGATCTGGCTACCAGGAAAATAATTCATAGAGGAAGATGTGTTGGAGGCCTCTATCCCCTCATTGCATCTTTGGCGCCCTCAAGTTCTTCAAAACATGCTTTTGTTGCTGTCAAGCCCTCTCAGTCTCAGTGGCATAGTCGACTAGGTCATCCCTCTTTAGCTATTGTTAGTCATATTATTAGCAAAAATAAACTTCCGTGTGTTAGAGATTCTAGTGTTGGGTCGATTTTTGATCCTTGTCAACAAGCTAAAAGTCATCAGCTTCCCTATCCTATCTCCACCAGTGTATCTACAGCCCCTTTATAGTTAGTATTTTCTGATGTATTGAGTCCTGCACCTACTTCTGTTGGTCGTCATGATTACTCTGTAAGCTTTATTGATGACTATAGTAAATTTACTTGGATCTATTTACTCAAACGCAAGTCTGATGCCTTAGCTGCTTTTGTTAATTTTCAAACTCTCGTTGAGCGCAAGCTTGGCAAGAAGATCATCACAGTTCAATCTGACTGGGGTGGTGAATACATCAAACTGAACTCTCTTTTTCAGACACAAGGGATCACACATTTAGTCTCCTGTCCCCATGCTTATCAGCAAAATGGTGCTGCTGAAAGAAAACATCGTCACATTGTGGAAGTTGGTCTTGCTCTTCTTGCTCATGCCGGTATGCCTCTAAAATTTTGGGATGAAGCCTTTCTCACAGCCACATACCTCATCAACATGCTCCCTAGCAAAGTCATCAATAATGATACACTTGTTCATCGTCTCCTTGGTACACGTCCTAACTACTCATCCCTACGTTTTTTTGGTTGTGCTTGTTGGCCTAATTTGCGTCCCTATAACAAACGCAAGCTCGCTTTTCGATCCAAACAGTGTGTTTTCCGTGGATATAGCCCTCGTCACAAAGGGGTTAAGTGTCTTGAAGTCTCCACGGGTCGAGTCTACATCTCTAGGGATGTTGTGTTTGACGAGTCAGTCTTTCCTTCCAAATATTTACACCCTAATGCTGGTGCTCTTCTTCGAAAATAAATACTCCTTCTTGACTCTTCTCTTCAAAATTCTGGGTTGGGGAGCGATACTACTGATGATTTAAATATGGAAAATACTCATGCTACTAATCCCATTGTTAGTGTTGTTCCTCATATTGTGCAGGGTGCAGCGTCTCAAAATAATGCAGGTGGCGAAAATTTTGGTCAAAACAGTGCCTCAACCCGGTCATATGGCTCTTTTCAATTTTCTGGACAAAATGACAACAACACAGATTCTCATGCTGATTCTCTGGACAGATCCTCATTGGGATCGGCGCAGATCGCCTCGGATCGCGTTCTGTCCCTGTTTGCAGCTGGGCAGATAGATTCTGCGGGCTCCACCTTGCGTGTGCCCGACACACGCGCGCGTCGTCAAGCGCCAGCTCCCGCCCCGGCCCCCTCGTGCGGATCTTCTGTGGCGACCTCGCCCGCCCACTCCACCCCAGCGTCCTCGTCCACAGACTCCCCTGCCGCACCGGATCCGGCCGACAGCGACCCGGCGGAGACAGGATCTCCCGCCCTTCACAGTCCACGGGACATCGGATCTTCTGTGGCTGCCCGTCCTGTGCTGCAGCCTGCGGCGACTCGCCCTGTCACTCGCGCTGCTACAGGCATTCACCGACCCAAAGAATATAAGGACGGCATTGTTCGATGGCTCTTGTCTTGTACATCGGGGGAACCCAAAGACTTACAGTATGATCCAAAGACATACCACATAATATGTTATCAATTATCCAAGGACAAGAGATATATAGGAAATATTTCCTTATGGTGGATTGAGGTTATATCCAAGATCATCTTCACAAGAAGCAAAGCATATGGTAGAGGATAAGAGTTAACCATAATGCAAATGGAGATTCTTGAGAGCTTCAATTAGTTACACCAATCATGCAAGGCAATGAATAGGATAACATGAAGCACATGATTTTCCAAAGAGTATATGGAGCTAGCAATACAATGTGGAAAACCATGCCAAGAAAAACTCCCACAAACAAAATCCAAGAGAATAGCAATAAGAGAATTTTATGCAAAATGGGATTTGTTTGAGCACACATGTCACATAGGAACAAGATAATCTAGAATATCAATTCTATGTGACACAACCTCAAATGTTCACATTTTCTAGGCTTGTAAAATGCACAAAGCATAATACTCCCCCATAATGTGATAAAGATATTTTTCGTGCAAGAGGCAAATAAGAACCAAGTGAGATAATTAATGGAAATTATAGAATTTTAATTCATCATGTCGCACATTTTAGGATTGTGAAATGCACAAAGCATATCACTCCCCCAAAATGGTATAGTCCATTAATTTCTCACATGAGCCAACAACTAAGATATCAATAAGATGCAATAGGCTCAACAAAGAACAATTGTACATGATGTGCCATCCAACATACATAAGCATGAAAGCAAGATAAGCAAGTAGGAAGCACAACATACACAACCACATGCAAGGTACAAAACCAACACATGTAAAAGGGGAGCGAGTAACTTTCAATGTAAAGGAGTTGAGGACTCGTTACCGCAAGGAGGTGCATGGGTAAAGGATGAAATGAATACAACTTGACTTGAGGAAATAAGAATGATGAAGATCCCCTAAGTCTTCATGAACTAGTCAAGCCTCCATGCCCTCCATATGTACCTATTGATCAAATTTTGGCTTGATGGTCCCCAACCAAGTTGGGTCCTAAGAAGTTAGTCACAATAGGTTTGGCAACCCAAATGGTTCTTTTTGATAAACCACATTGAGTGCCCATATATTTGGCAAACACATTTCCAACCTTATCCTTGCAAAGAGAATAAGCACCATCGATCAAGATAGGGTTGGATGAGTTACCACTAGTGCAAAAGGAGGAGATGTGGCCCTTCTCACGGCATATGTAGCATGTTCTTCTCTTCTCCTTCTTCTCACTTGATTTCTCCACAACGGGAGCCTTGGCTTGATCCTTCTTGGGTAGCGTCCTTTCTTCAAGTCGAGGAAGACCTTGAGCTTGGACTTGAGGTAGACCATGAGCTCCATCTTGAGGCCGCTTCCCTTGTTTCTTCTCACCAAGTGGCTTCTTATTCAAGGGGCACGATCTAACATGATGCCCTTCAATCTTGCACTTGAAGCACACAATCTTGGCGGGGTCCTTCACATGCCCATGGCCCTTCTTCCGCTTGTGCGTGGTGGACTTGTTCTTGTTGTTGGAGTTGAATCCAAGTCCACTCTTGTCATTGGGGGATTGCTTCCCTTCATGACCCTTTACCAAGTCCTTCTTCAAAGAAGTGACTTGGGCATTGAGATCTTCGATTTCCCCTACATGGTTAGTAATAACACAAGTACTAGAGGAAGTGGAAGCTTCATTGTTAGAGCAACAAGGCAAGGTATGTAATTCACCAAAAGATATAGCAATAGCATGGGTGGATGAATTACTAGCACTAGCACATGGAATTGTAGAACAAGGCATAGAAGGTAGTTCACCACAAGATAAATCAATAGCATGAGTGGGTGAACTAAAAGCACTAGCACATGGCAAAATAGCATTTTGAGAGGTAGTGCTAGTACTCACATGAGGCTCACAAGATTTTACCTTTGACATGATAGCCTCATGAGCTAACTTTAGAAAATCATGAGAGACCTAGAAGATCATCATGGGAGCTAGAAAGCTTTCCATGACTTTCTTCCAATTTCTCATAATTGCTTGTTAGCAAAGCAAGTTGAGCCCTTAGCTCAACATTCTCCTTCAAGATGGATGCTTCACAAGAGGTAGAGTTAGTAGCACAAGCATTATCAATTATAGCACAAGGAGAAGGCAACTTAGCAAGCTCTATTAGGTTGAGAGCCTTAAATTTCTCATGTGACTCGGTGAGTTTGATGAGCTCACTCTCAATAGCCCTAGAGCTACTTTTGAGAAGCTCAAAATCCTCAAGGAGTTTAGCATGAGCAATTACTAGCTCACCATTTTTAATTTGAAAATCATGTGCCACCTCTAAAGCTCTATCACGAGATTCCTTTACCATAAGTATCTTTAGAGAAAAGTTCTCCTCAAGAGTTTCATTGGTGGTTTGTTGTTCTTTAAGAGCTTCACTAAGAGTTGCAATCTCGTTTGCATTCTCGCGCTCATGCCCTTCCATTTTCTCAATAAGTTTTGTGCTCTCAATGGCAAAATCCAAGATTTTCTTGAAGTTAGAGCAAGCAAATTTCTTATCATGGAGAGCATGGAATACTAACTCACCCATCATGTTTAAGGAAGCAACATTAAGTCCTTCCATATCATCAACCTTATCATCACAAGATATATAGGGTTCCAAGAAAGGAGATACCTTAGACGCCCTAGCCATAAGGCATGTGTGAGAACCGTGAGATGACGAAGATGAACTAGTTTAAGCTCCATCCAAGATCTTGTCTTGGCCCATAGCATCTTTGGTTTCCTCTACATTGTTAGTCACACAAATACTAGAGGAAAGCAAAGTATTTTCATTATGGCAACAAGACAAGGCAAGCATATCATCATGGAATGAAGATATGCAAGGACTACCAACACTAGCATGTAAAGCATTTATAGTGCTATAAGTGTTCAAGTCCAAAGATGAAACATTGCAATGGGATAGGGATGAAGAATCATCAAGAGAAGGCTCACCATCAACAATGCAATGTTCATCACCACTCACCATATCATTACCTTGTGTCTTACCACACATTGGTGAAGTGGAAGGAGTGCGATCATCCTCAATGGTCTTGGACCCACCATATGTATCTCGAAGCTTTGTCCAAAACTCATGAGCACTCTCGAAAGGCGCGATGGAGGAAATCACTACATGACTCACAACATGGCAAAGCACTTTAGTAGCTTGAGCATCTAGATAAGAGTTTTTCTTCTCCTCATAAGATGGATTTTGTGGATCCTGGGTATGAGGATCAAAGTAAACCAGATTACATTTGCAAGCTTGATAAAGCATTATATGGGCTCAAACAAGCTCCTCGTGCATGGTATTCTCGATTGAGTGCCAAACTTCTCTCCATTGGTTTTGTTGCTTCCAAATCAGATATGTCCTTGTTCATATACCGAAAGTTCACTATTAGTATTTTTATACTTATATATGTGGATGATATTATTGTGGCGAGTTCCTCTCCAGCTGCCACTGCTGCTCTGTTAAAGGACTTGAGTCATGAGTTTGCTTTGAAGGATCTAGGTGATCTCCATTATTTCTTGGGTGTTGAGGTCACCCGAGTTGCTGAAGGACTTGTTCTCAATCAAGCCAAATATGCTCAAGATCTCCTAGCCCGTGTTGGTATGGTCAACTGTCAAGGTATGCCCACGCCTTTGTCATCCTCAGAAAAGATTTCTGCTCATCAAGGAGACTTGCTGGGTCCAGATGATAGCACTAAGTACAAAAGCATAGTTGGTGCTCTTCAGTATCTTACACTTACGAGACCTGATATTTTCTATGCGGTCAATAAAGTTTGTCGAGTATCTTCATGCTCCTACTACGAGTACATCGGATCGCTCGCTAAGCGTATTCCGCGCTATGTTAAGCATACTATCACGAGTTGGGCTGACATTTCGAAATCCCGATCCGTCCTTGTCGGTGCATTTTCCGATGCGAGATCGGGCTGGCAGTGTTGATGACCGTCGGTCCACGGGGGGGATTTGTTGTGTTTTTTGGACCGAACTTGATTTCTTGGAGTGCCAAGAAGCAGAATACAGTGTCCAGGTCTAGTACTGAGGCATAATAGAAAGCTGTAGCTAATGCCACTGCTGAGATGATTTGGGTTCAGTCGCTACTTGTTGAACTTGGAATTCGGCTGACACAGATGCCCTGTTTATGGTGTGACAATCTTGGAGCAACTTACTTGTCTGCAAATACAGTATTTCGTGCCCGAGCAAAACACATTGAGATTGACTTTCACTTCGTCAGAGAACGAGTGTTGAGAAGACAGATGGAGATTCGGTTTATTCCATCAAGAGATCAAGTGGCAGATGGGTTTACTAAACCACTTCCGTATCCAGCTTTTGAAGTCTTTGAGCATAATCTCAACTTGTCGAAGTTGTGATTAAGGGAGGGTGTTAGAGATAGTTTTTTATACGAATAGGACTCTCGATGCAACCGACCTAAACCATGTAATCCTCCTATATAAACACGTGAATATAGAGCTCGGGGTATCCGAGTAGATTCTACCTGATCATAATATTACTGAATGTACTAGGACGTCGCCTAGAGGGGGGTGAATAGGCGGTGTATAAAAACTTCTACTTGAGAGCTAAACTAGGCGGAATAAAACTAGACATGTGTTTACTAGTTTAGCTCAAGGCCTATAAACTAGGGGTTTGCCTAAGTGCTCCAACAACCTATGCTAGCATGATGAGCAACAAGGTGAGGCATAGCATCAAGCATGATAGATATCACAATGTAAAGCGCATAGGTAAAGGAGCTCGGGTTGAGAAGTAACCGGTGCACGAGGAGACGACGATGTATCCCGAAGTTCACACCCAAGGGTGCTACGTCTCCGTTGGAGCGGTGTGGAGGCACGAGGCACTCCAAGAAGCCAACTAGGGCCACCGTATTCTCCTCGAGCCTTTCCACAAAAGGAAAGCCTCGATCCACTAAGGGACACTTGAGGGTGGTCACCGAACCCGTACAAGCTTGGGCAAACGCCAAGTATCGGCTTGAGGCAACTCCACAACACGGAGGCTCTCAAGTATATGGCCACAAGAGGCTATAGTATACCACCAAGTCACCAAGATGATAATGTGCCACAAGAGGCTAACACACTCCACAAAGACCACAGTGCCACAAAGACCACCACACCACTAAGACGATGGGATCACTAAGGCTACAAGGCCACAAAGGAGACACGTGCCACAAGAGGCAAGATGGCCACAAAAGGCAAGATGGCCACTAAGGCACGATGGCCACTAAGGCAAGAACACCACTAAGAACGAACACACACTCTACGAGATCGAAACCCCGGAGAGAACTCAAACCGATGCACCTAATGCAATGGCTAAGAACACCACTAAGATGCCCAAGTTCTTCTCTCCCAAATTCCAACAAAGCTACACAGGCTATTGGGGGAATAAGGGAGGAAGAACAAAGAGTGGAGAAACACCAAGAAACTCCAAGATCTAGATCTAGCAAGATCCCCTCACTTGGAGAGAGATTCAATTGGTGAAGCTCTAGATCTAGATCTCCTCTCTCCTTTCCCCCAAAAAAATGCAACAAATAGTGGGGGTATCAAGAGGAGGAAGCAAGAACCCAAGGTCAACAATGGAGGAGAGAGAATGGAGGGGAAGGGTTGGTTTGGTCGGAGGTGGAAGAGGAGTATAAATAGGGGCTCCAAAATATAGCTGTTGGGGGCTGGAAAAACGGTCAGATTCGCCCCAAGCGGTACTACCGCTGTGTGAAGCGGTACTACCGTTTTTCCCCCAAAAAGCAGATCTGAAAATCGGGCCAAAACCGGTAGTACCGCTGTCTAGAATGGTACTACCGCTTGGTGCAAAAACCAGAGCAAAACTGAGTCAGATGCACACGTGAGAGAGAGAGGGAGACATCAGAGGCAGCAGCATGCAGCGGCATCGCGTGTGTGGACGGCAGAGGCGCAGCAGCGAGCAGCAGGCAACAGCGCAGCAGGTGGCAGCGTGGAGTGCGGGCAGCAAGCGTGTGGCGCAGGGAACGAGGGAGAGCGAGCGGCGTGGAGGACTCCCGCGCGGGATCGAGCGAATGCTCTCCCCGCGGGTCAACGCCTCAATGGGGAGCGGCGCAGCGAGCGCGAGCATCTCGCTCGATCAAGGCCTGGCGGCTGAGGCGAAGCTGGGCTGAGGAGCGGCGGTGAGCTGCGGCGGCCCAGAGCGGCCTGGCGCAGGAGAGCCTGCTGGGCGTGATGGTGGGCCGGACAAGCTGGGGCGGCCCACGCGCGTGGAGACTGGAAAGAGGAAAGAGAAAAAAAAACGAAGCGGGCCGGTAGTACCGGGCCCGGTACCGGTCCGGTACCGTAAGTGGGTTACGGTACTACCGGGCCGGTACCGGCCTGGTACCGCTTTGAGTCCAGTAAGGAAAACTGCACGTGCGGTACTTTGGCCGGTACCGCCCATGGTAGTACCGCCCGGCCCATAAGGTTTTAAATTCGTTTTCTTTTTCTCTGCAACACGGAAAATGCAATAACTCCAGCTAGGAAACTCGGAATGACATGAAACCAGTTTTGTTGGAAAGAGGGCGACAAGAGCTATCTTCTCACATGATAAAATCATGGAAAAGAGTGGATGATGATTTTATCATGGTCATAGAGGTGTAACCTCTCAATATGGTATATCGGGAAGATCATCACCCTCGCACATGCAACATGCAATGCATCCGGAATCCGTTTCCGATGAGCTAGAGCTTGTCATGAGAATGAACACAAGCTCTCGAACATCTCAAGGATAAGAACCAATAACAACTAAGAAACACGATGCAATGCATGCAAGGTTTGACCTCTCTCCGATGTTGCGACCTACTATCCTATCGAGCACAAACCTTGTCTTCGCGCATTCCTCTCGAGTCGGCAAGCTCCGTCTTCACCCTCTTCATCATTGTCCATGCCACCGTCTTCCTCCAACATACACGCCACCGTCTTCTTCATCTTCAACGCCGTCTTCTCTCTTCATCTTCTACGCCGTCTTCTCTCTTCATCTTCAACACCGTCTTCATCATTGTACTCTGTCTTCTCCATCTTACAACCTTGAGTCCAACATATAGCTATGGACTTGACCTAAGATTGATTCTCAATGCAACCGTTAGTCCATAGGGATTGTCATCAATTACCAAAACCACACATGGGCAATGGACATGTTCTTTCAATCTCCCCCATTTTGGTAATTGATGACAATCTCTTTGAGAGGGTTTAAATATGGAATTTAGCGAACAACCCAAAGTTGAACATTTAGAACAAACTCCCCCATAATATATGCATGTGTGAATGAACTAGAATTTCATTGCATATACCGGCAATTAACGCCTAGCGGAGTATCCTCTAAATTCATTTATCAACAGTAAATATGAATAACTACCAACCCTAAAAATCTAAATTCATTTCGAATATTTTGGTGACTCTTTTTAGTTTACAAGTTATCAACCCGAAGCCCCATTATTTATCAATGGTAATTATAAATAACTACCAACCCTAAAAAGTATTTCATTTAGGATATTTTAGCGAACATTGTTTTATTTTACAAGGTATCAACCTGCTGCCTCGTTATTTATCAACGGTAAATATAACTAAATAATAACCCTAAAAAGTATTTCATTTAGAATATTTTAGCGACTCTCTTTTAGTTTACAAGCTATCAACCCGGTGAGCCGCTATTTATCAATGGTAAATATAAATAAAATATCATCCCTAAAAATTTAATTTAATTTAAAATATGTAGCGACTCTTTTTTTGTTTACAAGTTATCAACCCGGTGCCCCATTATTTATCAACGGTAAATATAAATACCTAGCAACCCTAAAAAGTAAATTTCATGTAAATTTTTTATAGCAACTTTTGTTAGCTTACAACTTAAAAATAATACTTAATTTGAGTAGCAAGTGGTAGTTCATTTGAGTTGCAAGTGGATCTTCCCACCCGTTATTTTCCCCCTTAAAAACCACTGGCCCGAAAAAGGGAATTGCATAAGGACCCCCTTAAATTTGAATTACCGTATGAAAAAAAAGGGAATTGCAAAAAGAGAAATTGAGAGCCTGCCTGGTGCTGAAAAAAAGAGTGAGATGCTCTGTGTATGCATGCAACAACTTATGAAAGCGTGCTGAAAAGTTGGCTCATTAAATGCAAATCCATGAGATGCTTTGTGCATGTGCATGCATGCAGTGTGAACGCTCTTGGCTGCATGCAACTTGCAAAGTAGTAATATAAGCTGTTAGTGTGAACACGTGTGAATGCATGTGAACGCAATTAATACACTACGTGACAAAAAGGGAATTGACTCGCTCCGCGAGCGCTTCCGCGCCAAATAAAGTGATCGCTCCAGCGATCGATTGCCAGGGAGGGGATTCACTATTATACCGATCATTCTACCCGTAACTGCCAATTTTGGCACGTTTTCTCCGGAAAACTTCACGGCATCGGTGCTCCGTTTTATTTCCGGCCGTATTGTTGTGCGCGTAAAATACAGTTGATACGTCACAAACGTATCTATAATTTCTTATGTTCCATGCTAGTTTTATGACAATATACACATGTTTTATATACACTTTACATCATTTATATGCATTTTCCGGCACTAACCTATTAACGAGATGCCGAAGCGCCAGTTCCTGTTTTGTGCTGTTTTTGGTTTCAGAAATCCTACACAGGAAATATTCTCGGAATTGGACGAAACGAACGCCCAGAGTCTTATTTTTTCACGGAGCTTCCAGAAGACCGAAGAGGATACGAAGTGGGCCCATGAGGCGCCCTAACCATAGGGCGGCGCGACCAGCATGGGGCCCGCGCCGACCTATGGTGTGGAGCCCCCGTGCCTCCTCCGACTCTGCCCTTCCGCCTACTTAAACTCTCCGTCGCGAAAATCCTATTACCGAGAGCCACGATACGGAAAAAGTTCCAGAGACGTCGCCGGCGCCAATCCCATCTCGGGGGATTCAGGAGATCGCCTCCGGCACCCTGCCGGAGAGGGGAATCATCACCCGGAGGACTCTACATCACCATGATCGCCTCCGGACTGATGCGTGAGTAGTTCATCCTTGGACTATGGGTCCATAACAGTAGCTAGATGGTTGTCTTCTCCTCTTGTGCTATCATGTTAGATCTTGTGAGCTGCCTATCATGATCAAGATCATCTATTTGTAATGCTACATGTTGTGTTTGTTGGGATCCGATGAATATTGAATACTATGTCAAGTTGATTATCAATCTATCATATATGTGTTGTTTATGTTTTTGCATGCTCTCCGTTGCTAGTAGAGGCTCGGCCAAGTTGATACTTGTGACTCCAAGAGGGAGTATTTATGCTCGATAGTGGGTTCATGCCTCCATTGAATCTGGGACAGTGACAGAAAGTTCTAAGGTTGTGGATGTGCTGTTGCCACTAGGGATAAAACATCAATGCTTTTTCTAAGGATATTTGTGTTAATTACATTACGCACCATACTTAATGCAATTGTCTATTGTTTGCAACTTAATACTGGAAGGGGTGCGGATGCTAACCCGAAGGTGGACTTTTTAGGCATAGATGCATGCTGGATAGCGGTCTATGTACTTTGTCGTAATGCCCTAAGTAAATCTCATAGTAGTCATCATGATATGTATGTGCATTGTTATGCCCTCTCTATTTGTCAATTGCCCAACTGTAATTTGTTCATCCAACATGCTATTTATTTTATTGGAGAGACACCACTAGTGAACTGTGGACCCCGGTCCATTCTTTTACATCTGAATACAATCTACTGCAAACTATGTTCTCTGTTGTTCTTCACAAGCAAACATCATTATCCACACCATACGTTTAATCCTTTGTTTACAGCAAACCGGTGAGATTGACAACCTCACTGTTAAGTTGGGGCAAAGTATTTTGATTGTGTTGTGCAGGTTCCACGTTGGCGCCGGAATCCCTGGTATTGCGCCGCACTACACTCCTCCGCCAACAACCTTCACGTGGCCTTCATCTCCTACTGGTTCGATAAACCTTGGTTTCTTACTGAGGGAAACTTGCTGTTGTACGCATCACACCTTCCACTTGGGGTTCCCAACGGGCATGTGCTTTATGCGTCAACAAGCTAAATTTCTGGCGCCGTTGCCGGGGAGATCAAGACACGCTGCAAGGGGAGTCTCTCACATCCAATCTCTTTACTTTGTTATTGTCTTGCTTTACTTTATTTTATTTACTGCTTTGTTTGCTTTCTCTATATAAAATATACAAAAAAAATAGTTACTTATTTTACTTTACTTAATTTAGTTTGCTTTACTTGTTTTTATTACTGCTAAAATGGGTACTTCTGAGAACACTAAGTTGTGTGACTTCACTAGCACAAATAATAATGATTTCCTATGCACACCTATTGCTCCACCTGCTACTACAGCAGAATTTTATGAAATTAAACCTACTTTACTAAATCTTGTTATGAGAGAGCAATTTTCTAGTGTTAGTTCTGATGATGCTGCTGCCCATCTTAATAATTTTGTTGAACTTTGTGAAATGCAAAAGTATAAGGATGTAGATGGGAACATTATAAAACTGAAATTGTTTCCTTTCTCCTTAAGAGGAAGAGCTAAAGATTGGTTGCTATCTTTGCCTAAGAATAGTATTGATTCATGGACTAAATGTAAAGATGCATTCATTGGTAGATATTATCCTCCCGCTAAAATTATATCTTTGAGAAGTAGCATTATGAATTTTAAGCAATTGGATAATGAGCATGTTGCCCAAGCATGGGAAAGAATGAATCTTTGGTAAAGAATTGCCCTACCCATGGACTAACTACTTGGATGATCATCCAAACCTTTTATGCAGGACTGAATTTTTCTTCGCGGAACCTATTGGATTCAGCTGCTGGAGGTACTTTTATGTCCATTACTTTTGGGGCGGCAACAAAGCTTCTTGATGATATGATGATAAATTACTCTGAATGGCACACTGAAAGGACTCCACAAGGTAAGAAGGTAAATTATGTTGAAGAAACCTCCTCCTTGAGTGATAAGATTGATGCTATTATGTCTATGCTTGTGAATGGTAGATCTAATGTTGATCCTAATAATGTTCCTTTAGCTTCATTGGTTGCCCAAGAAGAACATGTTGATGTGAACTTCATTAAAAATAATAATTTCAACAACAATGCTTATAGGAATAATTCTGGTAACAACTATAGGCCATATCCTTCTAATAGTGGTAATGGTTATGGTAATTTTTATGGTAATTCTTACAACAATAGTTGTCGTGGTATCGTCACGGCATATGCTACGGGGTAGCTAAAGAGAGGTGGTTCCTGTATGGGCGTCGACGGTATCCGAATGCGGGATTGGTACACAGCACGCGGTGATGTACCCAGGTTCAGGGCCCTCGCGGTGGAGGTAAAACCCCTACTCCTGCATGTCTGATGTATATGACAGTATATGGTGTTACATAGTTGCTCCTTGAGCTGTTTATCCTGAGGAGGAAGAAGCTACTGTGAGCTAAGAGGGAGCCCGGCCGGCTTGGAGAGAGCCTGGCCGGCTGCTCGTATGTGAGCTGAGAGAGAGGCGTATGAGCCTGGAGAGAGAGAGGGCAGCGTTGGCCATGTTGAGCGTGAGCCTGGAGGGCTCTCCCTGGTGTGCCTTATAAAGGCTGGCACCCAGGGGACAAGGGGTGGCCCGCATACACTGCTGATGACATGACTACTGGGGTCTCATCAACTGTACGCACAGTGCCACTATTGCACCACAGTGAGTCTAGCGATAGCCTGTACGTAGAGTAGCATGACGTCTGATCGTTGTCCCGATCGTACTCCTGGCAGGGGATCCAATGCCTTGGATGCTTGATCGATCTCCTCTATGCATGGTGGAAGCTGGATCGTACGTGGCCGTGGCCTTCATCAGCCGGCCATGTACACATGAGCTATCATAAGCTGGCCACGTTCTTGGTCTTCGCATGGAGGTGGTTGCATGCATGGTGGTGATTGGAGCCGGTCTTGATCGAGATGAAGCTGGATGGAGTGGCTCGTACGACGGGAGAGTAGCTGGCTGCTCGCATGGAAGCCGGCCATGCACGCATGCATCGGTCGGCCGGCGACGCACGTACAGAGCCTGGGAAGCTGGCGATCTGCTCGTCGAGCGAGGACGCGAGGCGGCCAGCGCCTGGGGCGGCCGCGTACTCGCCGGGCGGCCCAAGGAGGAGCTGGGGCGGCCCGGCCGGACGCGGCCCGGCCGAGCTGGGAGCCGGACGGGCCAAGAGCGGCCCCAGCCGGAGGCGGCCCAGCGCCCGGGGAGGCCCAGCCGGTCAAGGGGCGAGCCGCCTGTGGCCCAGGCAGGCTAGGCGGAAGCCGGCCCAAGCGCAGCCGGAGCAGGCCGCGGGAGCCGGAAGTCGGCCCAGTGCGCGATTCTTCCTCTCCTTTCTTCTTTTCTTCATATCTTTTGAACCGTGGCATCTTTTCTTGATCCGCGAAATGCTGCGCGGTCGTCCACTCGAGGACTTTGCCATACCGGGGATCATCTCCCCGACAATAGTAGGAGTGTACCCTCTGGTCTTGAGGTCATGCTTAAAGAATTTATTAGTACACAAACTGCTTTTATCAAATCTGTTGAGGAAAAGCTTGGTAAAATTGATATTCTTGCTTCTAAGGTTGATAGTCTTGCTGCTGATGTTGATCTTTTAAAATTGAAAGCTATGCCTAATGAAACTAAAGATTTTAAGTCATTTGCTACAGCAAACGCTATCCAAGTTCAAATTAATGAAAATATTAGATTGATGGCTGAATTGCATGCTAGGTGGGAAAGAGAAGAAAAACTAGCTAAAGAGGATAATGTAGCTAAAGTTTGGACTATTACCACTACTAGTAATGTTGATACTTCACATGTTGCTAAACCTCCTACTATCAATGGTAAAATAATTGGTGTTGGCAATGTTTCTACTCCTAATGCAAAGCGTGCAAAACTGGCTGAAACTGTTTGTGATAAAACTGGTGAAATTTTTCAAAATATTGGGGACAATGATCCCATTGCTGTAGATCATAATGGTTTAGATTTTTATGATTGTCATATCTCTGAAGTTATTAAGTTCTTACAAAAACTTGCTAGAAGTCCTAATGCTAGTGCTATAAATTTGGCCTTTACAAAACATATTACAAATGCTCTTATAGAAGCTAGAAAAGTTTTTATTAAGCATAAGAGGCTTGGCTTTTATACCGATTTTGCAAAAAACACTTGAAAAGATGGACATGGATAGATTAAAGTACACTAATAACGTCAATGGTGAGGGGGAGATTAAAGTACCGATACCTAGTAAGCTCCTAGGGATGCATGAAGCTCTAGAAAATAACTATGCTTGGCTTGTTCTGAAAATTTGTTTGATGAGGATAGTAAGCCTAAGAGCAACGAAAGAGGAGTTACTTACATAGACAAGATACAATGCATTGTTGAGAAAACTCCCAACTCCCCGGTAAGAATGTTAATGCTTCATCTCTCGATAATACTTGATTCACACTTTCTGCGCCTAGCTGAAAGGCGTTAAAGAAAAGCACTTCTTGGGAGATAACCCATGTATGTTTTTATTACTGTTTTGTTGAGTCTTGGAAGTTGTTACTACTGTAGTAACCTCTCCTTATCATATTGTTGTGCCAAGTAAAGTCTCTAATAGTAAAGTTGATACTAGATTTGGATTGTTGCGCAGAAACAGATTTCTATCTGTCACGAATTTGAGTAGATCTCTCTGTAGGAAACTCGTAAAATGCTGCAAATTTACATGCGTGATCCTCAGATATGTACGCAACTTTCATTAGTTTTGAGCTTTTTCATCTTAGCAAGTTAAGTGCCCCTAAAAAATTCGTCTTTACGGACTGTTCTGTTTTGACAGATTCTGTCTTTTATTTCGCATTGCCTCTTTTGCTATGTTGGTTGTTCCATTAACTTTCAGTAGCTTTGGGAAATTTCCAGAAGTGTTAAGAATGATTATTTCACCTCTGAATATGTGAATTTTTGATTATGCACTAACCCTCTAATGAGTTTGTTTTGAGTTTGGTGTGGAGAAAGTTTTCAAGGATCAAGAGAGGAGGATGATACAATATGATCAAGAAGAGTGAAAAGTCTAAGCTTTGGGATGCCCCCGTGGTTCATCCCTGCATATTTCAAGAAGATTCAAGCATCTAAGCTTGGGGATGCCCAAGGCATCCCCTTCTTCATCGACAACTTATCAGGTCACTTCTAGTGAAACTATATTTTTATTCCGTCACATCTTATGTGCTTTACTTGGACCGTCTATTTGTTTTTATTTGTTTTTGTTTGAATAAAATCGGATCCTAGCATTCCTTGTGTGGGAGAGAGACACGCTCCGCTGTTTCATATGAACACTGGTGTTCTTAGCGTTACTTTTAATGTTCATGGCGAAGGTTGAAACTGCTTTGTTCATTGTTATTTGGTTGGAAACCGAAAATGCTTCATGTGGTAATTGGTATATTGTCTTGAATAATTTGATACTTGGCAATTGTTGTGCTCATATAGATCATGTTTAAGCTCTTGCATCATGTACTTTGCACCTATTAATGAAGAACTACCATAGAGCTTGTTGAAGTTTGGTTTGCATGATTGGTCTCTCTAAAGTCTAGATATTTTCTGGTGAAGTGTTTGAACAACAAGGAAGACAGTGTAGAGTCTTATAGTGCTTGCAATATGTTCTTATGTAAGTTTTGTTGTACCGGTTATTACTTGTGTTTGCTTCAAACAACCTTGCTAGCCAAAGCCTTGTATTGAGATGGAATACTTCTCGTGCATCCAAAACCTTGAGCCAAAACCTATGCCATTTGTGTCCACCATACCTACCTACTATGTGGTATTTCTCTGCCATTCCAAAGTAAATTACTTGAGTGCTACCTTTAAAATTTCATTCCTTGTCTTTGCAATATATAGCTCATGGGAAAATAGTTTAAAAACTATTGTGGTAAAGAATATGTAGCTTATGTATCTTATTTCTTATAAGTTGCTTGTTGAGCAGTAACCATGTTTCTGGGGACGCCATCAACTATTACACCTTTGTTGAATATCATGTGAGTTGCTATGCATGTTCGTCTTGTCTGAAGTAAGGGCGATTTATCATGATTAAATGGTTTGAGTATGCATATTGTTAGAGAAGAACGTTGGGCCGCTAACTAAAGCCATGAATCATGGTGGAAGTTTCAGTTTGGACATTAATCCTCAATCTCTTATGAGAATATTATCTGTTGTTGAATGCTTATGCATTAAAGAGGAGTCCATTATCCGTTTTCTATGTTGTCCCGGTATGGATGTCCTTAGTTGATATCTATCAAAAACGAGAAATCAAATGCGATCTATCTCCTTGGACCTTTGTACGAGCGGCATAGAGGTACCCCTTTGTGACACTTGGTTGAAACATATGTAATGCAATGATAATCCATGTAAATCCAAGCTAATTAGGACAAGGTGCGAGCATTATTGGTATTCTATGCATGAGGCTTGCAACTTATAGGATGTCTTATGCATAACACATATGAATTAGGGATTTCTATTTCTGTGCCCTCGGGTCCTTAGTTGTGCTCAGTTTTCCCCAGCTCCTTAGTTTTTCCTCAGTTTTACCCTAGCCTTTGTCTGAAACCTGCACAAGGAGCAGAAGCAGCTCGGACGGCAGGATTCCGTTAAGTTGACCGTTCCGTGCGCGACGAGTGGGGTCGTGTCGTTTGTGGGGCCGCGTTGTGTGGGGGCTGGTAGGAAGGAACCGCGTGGGACGGGACGAGACCATGTTTGTGTGGCCGTAGCGTGTGGGGCCGTAGCGTGTGGGGCCGTAGCGTGTGGAGCCGTGTGGGTCGGGACGTGGGCACGAGTGGTTTCTGTCTCTTTCGCCCGGATTAGCGAGTTTTCAATGTACCTTTTTCCTCTCTCTCGCTTGATCTCATTCATATTTGATAGCCCAAATTGGTAGCAAATCTAGAGCAGCTTCTCCTTCGTTTTTTAACGACATTCATTTCTTTATGCCTTTGTTTTTACCCAATCGGGTAGGAAATCTAGGGCACAAATCCGAGAAAAAATATAGGATAAGCTGCATACGGCAGCCAACATAGCATAGATATATGTTCACGACAGATCCAACGAGTAGTACCGATAGAACCCTACAACATAAGCTACATTTTACATGAATTTAAGCTGCTCTACGAGATAGAGCGAGTCACATACGAGGAGTGCGAGTAGGCATGTTCAACGCCTCCGGAGTTGCGCATGTGACTCGCATGGAGGTTGCGCGGGTGAATCCCAAGTGCTTTGTGTTTGGCCATGAACGCATGCACGTTCACCGTCGTTCCAACTCTAGCGCCGCATCTGCCAATGGATTCAGCATGGTTCACCGGGCGGTTGAAGTCGGTGGCGCGGAGCTTCTGTTGCGAAGGGGCACTTGTAAATGCCTCGAGCAAAGGGGCCATCGTAATGGCCGGACTGCAGCCTCCCGAGGACGTGACGAGTCTTGGTGTGGAAGGACTCGTCGTCGTCTGTCGACGTCGCTTGCTCTGCACTCTGTCACGTAGCACCAAAGATCGTGCAAAAACCCGGAGTCAATTGCAATGATGATGGAGCAGAGAGTGAACAAAGATCATGCATGATAATATGGGCTCGAAAAAAAGAGGTAGCCTCGGTTACATTGGACACACTTATATCCGGGATTTGAGTCGGTAAACCAAAGATCATGCACAACAAATTTGTACACACCAATTGTTTATCGACCAAACCACTGAATCAATTTGTGCCCAAATATTCATCATCATCGGCACAAATCTTAAACAAAAGCAAATCACAAATGGATTGAATTAGGGAACAGACGCACCCTAATAACGCTAGATCTAACACAAATGGATTGAACTAGGAATAGACGAACCCTAATAACGCTAGATCTAACACAAAAGGATTGAAATGGGATAAGAACAAGGGAGCAAAGGGTTACCTCCGGCTCGTCGTCGACGATGCTTGGTGTCATAGGGGTTCTCCGGCGCGACGTACGGCGCTGGTTCGTACGGGTCCCAAGCGACGGGGGCACGGACGGTGGCGGCGGCCGATGCGCCGGCGGCCGATGCGCCGGCTGCTACGTTGGAAGCGGCCGACGGGGGCCTGGACGGGGGCAACGGCCGATGCGCCGGCGGCTGATGCGCCGACAATGGGCATCTCATTCTTCTCCATCGCCGGCGGTTTTCTTCGGGGTTTTTTCTTCGGTTGTGGAGAAGATGATGGGACGAGAGAGGCGGTTGCGGTGAGAAAGTGCGTCGAGGGAGAGAAAAAGGGCTCTATAAAGACGAAGGTGGCGTGTACCACAACACGCGTCCGCTATGCACGGCTGCGGCGTGCACCGCGACACGAGTCTAACCACTGGGACGTTTGGTGTACTCGAGTTATAACCTCGGGCCTTATACGAAATTTTATCCGTACTCGGTTTTCCCCTCGAGTACTTAGACCGGCAAGTGCAATATACTCGGTTTTACCCTCAAGTAGCTAGTCAACAGAGAGTCAACAAATGAGATTAACATATCTAATTGAGTCATTTCATGCGCAAAAAAATCAAAAAAATAAAAACATAGTGGCACCTACTCATGGAGTCTTCCTACGCAACTCGCCACCAAGAAAACCTTAACAAACATATATAAATCAAGTTTTACCACAAATTGCCACTTCTCAGTATCACTAGTGTAGCTATGAAGATGCATGGTTTTCCACTCAAACCCCTTTGCAAAACATCTTCCCCAAAAATATAGTTTGTCTAAATGATGCCATAATTGTCACACTCATGTATATTTGAATTGCAAATAATTTGATGTAGCCTAATATGAATTATATTGTACAAAACACGCATTTTTCATTTTGTAATTATTTTTGTTTGAATCCCTTAGTCTATTTACTATTTATGTGGGCTTGGATTGTTAGTACTACTTAGTTTTGCCCTCAAGTTCTGTCATAAATGCTCTCAGAAGCCCAAACTTATCCTGATTGGTTGAGCCGTTGTCACACGGATCGACTCCATGAACCGTTGATCAACTGATCTAACGGGCAGTATACCCCTCCCCGTCTCTTCGTGGCCACCCCTCTCTCTCTCTCTCTTCGTGGCCACCCCTCTCTCTCTCTGTCGGTGGATGCATTATTGTCACCCCTCTAACAATTATCAACTATCTTTCGCTTTCCTTTTTCTTTTAGGGGATATAGTTTTGGCATATAGTTTTAGTATTTTGAAATGGCCCAAAAGTGGTATAATTTTGGTATAAACATGAGGCATACATATTTGCGGATTTCGGTGAATGCATTATTGTCACCCCTCTAACAATTATGAACCATCTTTCGCTTTCCTTTTTCTTTTAGGGGATATAGTTTTGGCATATAGTTTCGGTAATTTGAAACGGCCCAAAAGTGGTATAATTTCGGTATAAACATGAGGCATACATATTTGCGGATTTCGGTGAATGCATTATTGTCACCCCTCTAACAATTATCAACCATCTTTCGCTTTCCTTTTTCTTTTAGGGGATATAGTTTTGGCATATAGTTTCGGTAATTTGAAACGGCCCAAAAGTGGTATAATTTCGGTATAAACATGAGGCATACATATTTGCGGATTTCGGTGAATGCATTATTGTCACCCCTCTAACAATTATCAACTATCTTTCGCTTTCCTTTTTCTTTTAGGGGATATAGTTTTGGCATATAGTTTTAGTAATTTGAAACGGCCCAAAAGTGGTATAATTTTTGTATAAACATGAGGCATACATATTTGCGGATTTCGGTGAATATATTATTGGGAGCCCTAATTATCAACTTTCTTTAGCATTCCAATATAGTTGGTAATTTCGGTGAATGCACACACTAACTATGAAAACAACTACAAGTACATGTAACTGAATAATGAATTTGTAACAAGGTATCCCTTGTAACAACTTCTAGCGCACTGTGAGCAATGATAAGAATCCGATCGCAATTATACAACGGAAAAAACAACCAGCCATCGAGATTAGCTTGCTTCTTCAACTCGATCAGTTGCCTTAAGCTGCTTGTTCATTTTCTTCGGTTCTCTCTTCACTTCCTCCGAGTCCTACATTGGGAGCATTAGGCATAATCGGAACGGCTCCTCTCTCCGCCGCATTCTCTACAGACAAGTCCCCCTCCCAAATTGCGCTCCCCAATAGCGCCAATTGATTCCTGCAATTGAAGCCTCCGAACGTACACATCGATCCACTCGAAATGCATGCATTTCTTCGGGATCCGAAAACAACAACGGGAACCCTAAATCCCAAATTCGAGGGAATAGCAAGAAAATCGAGAGAAAACGAGAGAAATTGGAGCGAGATCTAACCTTATCCCCCTCTCTATATGGAAAGCTCTCGCATGCAAGGAACTCACGTCCACGGTTGCCATTCTCGTCCGTCTTACAGATCGACCGCTTCAGAGGCTCCTGGCGTGGGCAGTCAGGGCATCTTGTCAAAGGCACGGGTCCATACTGCGGCCATGAAGAATGGGAGGTCGAAGAGAAACTAGACATCACCCGCCTGCCGGAGAAGGGCTGCCGCTAGCGGAGAAGAAGAACAATGGGGCGCGGGGAAAGAAAGGGGAAGCAATGGCACGAGCACGGGCTGGCTCGGGCTCCCATTTTGCAACGGTCACCTGGGTAAGCTGTGGGTCCGGCGCACTAACATGGACAAGTTGTGGGTCCCATGATGATCTGGATAAGTGAAGACGTGTCCACTGCGAGGCACCAACAGCGGCCCCACTTGCCAGCACCAACCAACGTCAACTAAACGGGATTCCTTCCGTCCGAGCTCCTTCTGCGGGTTTCAGACAAGGTCTTGGGGAAAACTGAGGAAAAACTAAGGGGCTGGGGAAAACTGAGCACAACTAAGGAGCCAGGGGCACGAAAATAGAAATCCCTATGAATTATTACTACCGTTGACAAAATTGTTTCTATGTTTTCAAAATAAAAGCTCTAGCACAAAAATAGTAATCCATGCTTCCCTCTGCGAAGGGCCATTCTTTTACTTTATGTTGAGTCAGTTTACATACTTCTTTCTATCTTAGAAGCAAACACTTGTGTCAACTGTGTGCATTGATTCCTACATACTAGCTTATTTGCATTCATCATATTACTTTGTGTTGACAATTATCCATGAGATATACATGTTGAAGTTGAAAGCAACAGCTGAAACTTATATCTTCCTTTGTGTTGCTTCAAAACTTTCTACTAAGAATTTATTGCTTTATGAGTTAACTCCTATGCAAGTCTTATTGATGCTTGTCTTGAAAGTACTATTCATGAAAAGTCTTTGCTATATGATTCGAGTGGTTTAGTCATTGTCTTTACCATTGCTTCGAATCACTTCATTCATCTCATATGCTTTACAATAGTATTGATCAAGATTATGATAGCAGACATGTCACTTCAGAAATTATCCTTGTTATCGTTTACCTACTCGAGGGCGAGTAGGAACTAAGCTTGGGGATGCTTGATACGTCTCAAACGTATCTATAATTTCTTATGTTCCATGCTAGTTTTATGACAATACTCACATATTTTATATACACTTTACATCATTTATATGCATTTTCCGGCACTAACCTATTAACGAGATGCCGAAGCGCCAGTTCCTGTTTTGTGCTGTTTTTGGTTTCAGAAATCCTACACAGGAAATATTCTCGGAATTGGACGAAACCAACGCCCAGGGTCTTATTTTTCCACGGAGCTTCCAGAAGACCGTCGCGAAAACCCTATTACCGAGAGCCACGATACGGAAAAAGTTCCAGAGACGCCGCCGCCGCCAATCCTATCTCGGGGGATTCAGGAGATCGCCTCCGGCACCCTGCCGGAGAGGGGAATCATCACCCGGAGGACTCTACATCACCATGATCGCCTCCGGACTGATGCGAGAGTAGTTCATCCTTGGACTATGGGTCCATAGCAGTAGCTAGATGGTTGTCTTCTCCTCTTGTGCTATCATGTTAGATCTTGTGAGCTGCCTATCATGATCAAGATCATCTATTTGTAATGCTACATGTTGTGTTTGTTGGGATCCGATGAATATTGAATACTATGTCAAGTTGATTATCAATCTATCATATATGTGTTGTTTATGTTCTTGCATGCTCTCCGTTGCTAGTAGAGGCTCGGCCAAGTTGATACTTGTGACTCCAAGAGGGAGTATTTATGCTCGATAGTGGGTTCATGCCTCCATTGAATCCGGGATAGTGACGAAAGTTCTAAGGTTGTGAATGTGCTTGTTGCCACTAGGGATAAAACATCAATGCTTTGTCTAAGGATATTTGTGTTAATTACATTACGCACCATACTTAATGCAATTGTCCGTTGTTTGCAACTTAATACCGGAAGGGGTGCGGATGCTAACCCGAAGGTGGACTTTTTAGGCATAGATGCATGCTGGATAGCGGTCTATGTACTTTGTCGTAATGCCCTAAGTAAATCTCATAGTAGTCATCATGATATGTATGTGCATTGTTATGCCCTCTCCATTTGTCAATTGCCCAACTGTAATTTGTTCACCCAACATGCTATTTATCTTATTGGAGAGACACCACTAGTGAACTGTGGACCCCGGTCCATTCTTTTACATCTGAATACAATCTACTACAAACTATGTTCTCTGTTGTTCTTCACAAGCAAACATCATTCTCCACACCGTACGTTTAATCTTTTGTTTACAGCAAGCCGGTGAGATTGACAACCTCACTGTTAAGTTGGGGCAAAGTATTTTGATTGTGTTGTGCAGGTTCCACGTTGGCGCCGGAATCCCTGGTGTTGCGCCGCACTACACTCCTCCGCCAACAACCTTCACGTGGCCTTCATCTCCTACTGGTTCGATAAACCTTGGTTTCTTACTGAGGGAAACTTGCTGTTGTACGCATCACACCTTCCACTTGGGGTTCCCAACGGGCGTGTGCTTTACGCGTCAACAAGCTAAATTTCTGGCGCCGTTGCCGGGGAGATCAAGACACGCTGCAAGGGGAGTCTCTCACATCCAATCTCTTTACTTTGTTATTGTCTTGCTTTACTTTATTTTATTTACTGCTTTGTTTGCTTTCTCTATATCAAAAATACAAAAAAATAGTTACTTGTTTTACTTTACTTAATTTAGTTTGCTTTACTTGTTTTTATTACTGCTAAAATGGGTACTTCTGAGAACACTAAGTTGTGTGACTTCACTAGCACAAATAATAATGATTTCCTATGCACACCTATTGCTCCACCTGCTACTACAGCAGAATTTTATGAAATTAAACCTACTTTACTAAATCTTGTTATGAGAGAGCAATTTTCTGGTGTTAGTTCTGATGATGCTGCTGCCCATATTAATAATTTTGTTGAACTTTGTTAAATGCAAAAGTATAAGGATGTAGATGGGAACATTATAAAACTGAAATTGTTTCCTTTCTCCTTAAGAGGAAGAGCTAAAGATTGGTTGCTATCTTTTCCTAAGAACAGTATTGATTTATGGACTAAACGTAAAGATGCTTTCATTGGTAGATATTATCCTCCCGCTAAAATTATATCTTTGAGAAGTAGCATTATGAATTTTAAGCAATTGGATAATGAGCATGTTGCCCAAGCATGTGAAAGAATGAAATCTTTGGTAAAGAATTACCCTACCCATGGACTAACTACTTGGATAATCATCCAAACATTTTATGCAGGACTGAATTTTTCTTCGCGGAACCTACTTGGGTTCTCAACGGGGGTGTGCTTTACGCGTCAACAAGCGCTCCTACAGATCTACGGGTGGGAAACAAATCCGCCCAACCAATCAGGGCCGGCCTTAATGAGTTTGTGGTTTCTGCATTTATGTGTGAACTATACTATACGTAACCAGATCAACAACAACAAAATACTATACATAACCGTATACTGTACCTAATTCATACGTCTATGTGTATAATGCCGCCCGGCCGGGCAATACTTGGAAGAAATGAAAGGACCATGCATGTTGTATCAGATTGATTATTCGCTTAGGACGGTCCAAAGACATATGGAATGGAAAGGGTTTATAGAAAATAAAGTAGTATGAGTAGCTACACATTACCATGTCTCATTAATTAACAAGAAGTTCCACATATTGTATCTCTGAATCTCTGCTGTCAAGTTTTGATGAAACCGTTCCATGAGGCTTTGATAAAACCGTTCGTACTTTTGATATATTATAGCAGTTCATAGATTTTCATCAATTGCAGCACTCGCATGTTCCGCGAGGCTTTGATGAAATCATGGATAAAAGCTATCTTCTGCAGCCCTCGAGTATTTTCGGGTATGTTTACTGCATTGATAGTATAAAGATTCTTCATGTCAATTTTATCGTGTATGCAAGTTTTCTTGAATTCCAGTGCCCCCGATGAGAGTAGACGCAATAGTTGAAGATCTTATAGGAGCTCCCGAGTAATTCCATCGCTCTTATGGGAGTAGACGCAATACTCGGGTTTAAGGCTTTAAGGTTATCTTCGTCCGAGGAGGTGTTCGACTCGGGTCTTCTGCTTGTGTGCGGTCAGCGCTCCTAGAAGTGCATCTGATCAACATTATATAAGATGATATCCATGGAAGAACACGGACGATGAATACACTAACCCGAAAGTGCATCGGGTCAATATTTATCTAGCCATAGAAGGTAAATACATTGATAACCATAGATGATGAAGCTAGTGACCTGAAAGTGCATCGGGTTGATATTATATGAGATGAAACCAATAATAATCATATAAATGAATCTATTGACCCAGAATTGCATCGGTTAGTATTGTATAACCATATAAGATAATTTTACTGATAGCCATAGAAAATGATTCACTGACCTGAAAGTGCAACGGGTCAGTATTATATGACCTGCAAAGTAGTCCGTGGTCGAGCTCTTGAAGTTATTAGCATCTGTGACGAAGACGAAGGTGACTTGTTGAGCCACGTGAAATAATACATGGCTGGCTTGTTGCATTTCCCGATTGGATTAGTGCAGTGCTTGCCAAGCAGTGCTTTGTGATTTTTCTCCTTTCACGTGAAGCATGGCCGGTCCTGGATCCTTCGATATGCAGCAGCAGCAGCTTGGTGCG
The DNA here is from genome assembly GCF_022539505.1 of Lolium rigidum. NCBI lineage: Eukaryota > Viridiplantae > Streptophyta > Magnoliopsida > Poales > Poaceae > Lolium > Lolium rigidum. Next base: position 313,670,572 of record NC_061514.1, on the reverse strand, counting down.
TATGATTCTTTTGTCTGCTTCCGGATTTGTCGTATATTTTTGAAGACCAGCACTCCCAATGAGAGTAGACGTGGTAGCCGACGATCTTTCCGGCAATGATGTAATGGCGTAGCCCCAAATATCGGGTGATATGATGTAATAGGACAACCCCGAATATCGGGTGTACTTGCTGTAATGATATAATGACGCAGCCCCAGAGTATTCGGGTGGCAGACGCAGTTGAAGTAGTTGTGCGGCCAGAAGATGAGCGTTGTGGTGGGTGCAGTCGCAATAGTTGCGTGGCCATAAATAGCAATCTAGCCGCGCGGCGCTTGGCTGGCCTGGTCGATGAAGAGGATACAGTTGATGTGGCGGATCCGCGATGGGCGATCACCCGAGTATATCGAGTCCGCGATATCGGATCCACGATAGGTGAGCCATCGAATGCGACGAGTGAGCGACGGCGGACGCGGTCGACCGAACAGAGTAGTTGAAGCTTTGTTTCAATCTGTAGTTATATTGTAGTGCGCAAATCCGCACGCAAATAATAGCACGAGCCAAAAATATTTGGCCAAACAAATTTTACGTAATCAGAAATATAGCACCTGGTCCTTGTATCGGATGGCAAATTTGTGACGGCGGGTGCGCACCGACGGGTGCGCGAACCCGGGGTGACAGAGATCAAACCATCGGGCTGTCGACATCGATCGCATGATGGCGTTGGTGCGGCCTCGTATCTCTACTCTTCGAACATATTCTCCAGCGCATGCATAAGCAGATACAATGATCCCAAGTATTAGTCTTGAGATAAAATAATTGATCTGACAACAATTAATAGGAAGAGAAGGAGATGAGATTAAATAATCAATAAGCGTGGAGCGTGTTTGCTTTTTTCCTCCAGGATCTTGATTGTGCGTACGCGGGAGCTGAAAAGCCTGCCCAGGTTGACGAAGATTGCACGCGTTTGAAGCCAATGAACTAGCTATATACGATCTAGCCACCGAAGTAGATTAGACGAAAAGTCGATTTGCATGATGATGTTGAATACGTCCGCGCGGGTGAAGAAGCCGATGAAGATCTTTTTGTAGACGTTGATGAAGGATCCCGCCCGGATGATAAAATCCGATCGTCGCGTCCCCACAGATGGCGTCAATTGATGAGGCGGTTCCTCGGCAATGCCAAGTTTCACGTCCCGCGGTGGAGGATCGCTACGTCCTGCTAGCAATCCACTATATAAATATATGTGTACAGGGTGCCGCCGTAGGTGGATTATATCTAGTCTAGTTCCAATTTGCAGGTTGTGATGTCTAGGGTATCGCGTGTATGTTTTTTCGTATGTATCCATATGATCTAAGGGGTGCCCCTGCCTAGCTTTATATATGCAACCAAGTTAGGGTTTACAAGAGTCCTAATCCACTATGAATTGGAGTATTCTTTTTTAGTTCAAGTTGATGTTACATGCGGGTCCAGCTTGTCGAGTCCTTGTGCTGGTCCATGTTCACAATCCGCACCGGGTATAGCAATGTTGGGTACCCGAAGGGTAATTCCCACATCAAGATCCTTATGACTCTTACATAAGGGGATGTAGCACATTACCCTTCTATCGTAATCATTGTTGTAGCATTGAGCTCAGCTCAATGTTTCTTCTAGATTTATAAGTAAGAACTCCTATCTTCACTTGTTCTGAACTTCTTCGGAACTTATTATGAACTTCTTGGGAATCCAATCTAGGAAAGTATATCGACTTATTAAAATAATAATTTGTCTCGATTGATCTTTTAATGTTTCAATTTCAACTTCATTCATATAATATTTACTGGCTTAAATAATTGTTAGTACCGTCTACAACATTCATGATATGTCATCTACATATGAGAATGTTGTTAAGCTCCGACTCAAAATATGTCAGTCACATAAGAGATGAGTAACTCAGCTAGCTCCCACTCAACTTGTGCTATCTTCATATCATGATTGGGAAATCTATGCTGCTCCCACTCAACATGTGTCTCATACACACAAGAATAGGAAGACTATTTTAGCTCCCACTCAATTTCTTGCAAATGCAAGCTTCGTTCATACTTTGGGAAATTTTAAAATACTTTGATCAACATAAAATAGAGAAATACATATACGTGACTTACTAGCATCCATACGATTGGCAAATTCTGCTTGTTGTACCAATTACAACTCTTATACAATACGAGTATTGAAGGAGATGTAGTTTTTGTCAAACTTATATCAATTCATTAATTTGAAGTAGTTGCTAGTTAAAATCCAATGACTCAAGCATCGTTATATTTTGTAGTCAACCTTTTGAATTTTCCGAAACATCTTTTATGATATTTCGATTTTTGTGTCAATATTAAAATTTCATTTCGAGTGGCCCAACCAAGTAAATGCGCACATCTACTACCCATTCCTAGATGCCACCAAGGTCTTGACTCTTCTACTATTATCAACAAACTTGTTGGCTTGGCTTGATCGGTGAGCAGTGCCGGTCCAAATTAAATTTAAACCTAGGGAAAGTTCAATAAATATAATTTATATTAATTTTTTATACTTTTCTATAAGTTGTTATTATTATTACAATCTTAATAACCTACCTAATTCTTATATAGTTCGCATACTTAATTAAATATAACTATTACTCCCTCTAGTTCAAACTAATTGCTCAAAAATGGATGTACCTAAACACTAAAACATATCTAGATACATCTATTTTAGTCAATTACTTTGAACCAGAGGGAGTACTAATATTAGTTATCTCATTTTTTCATTGCAGTGTACATTAATTATTCTACTTGTATTGGTCTAAATATATGTATTTTGTATGAAAACTTTGTTATTTTTGCAAATTAAATTGTATGCATCCTTTTGTGCATGTACATTAATTTTTATATAAACATATTTAATAGTGTGTGGTTGATATATCTACTCGGTATGTCCTAATAAATATCATAATAGGTATAAAAATGTATAGAAATCTCTAGATTATAAATTGGACCGTTTGCTTGACTGTCTAGCGGGTTGTTGTGGTCCGACGAGTTTTATAAGTTACAGTGTGTTCAACCTACTACGTGTGCATTACATGTACCGGATATTAAAAATTATTAATCACTAACTATCGTAAATTCTCCAAATTTCTCGTACAGACGACTTGAATTGCTAGGGTCGTCAAGATGTCTTTGAGGTTTGGATACACATATATTCATGTTGTTTTAAAAAATGCATAATATTAAAAATAAAATTTAGTTACCATTACTTTCACTACAAAACCAGGTGAGCTTCCATTGGAGAGATATTAACGATAGTACCAATCCCACCATCATTGATCAACTTGGTTTGCTCCAATGTTATACAAGGTTTGTAGTGCCAACTTACTCCTATAAACAAACGAATCATTTTCATATATTTAGCATCACTATGTTTCATAATGTAAGACGCTTTAGCAAATTGGACTGAAATATTTTGCTTAAACGGCTTACATTATGTACTCATTTATTTAGGTTTACACTGGTAACTTGGGCCTAAAGACCTGAAATATGATACTAGGAACATGGGCAAGGGTCTGTTCTCTCGGTGGCCTAGGACAGCCGCCCCACTGCCCCGGCCTATGGGCCGGCCCTATCGGTGAGCTAAAGTGAATGAATAATGTGCAGATGGCCTCAGCGTCTGTGACTTCATTATCACTGCCAAGATAGATCAATATCTTATCCCAAACAAGAGTCTAGGCGTCATAGAAATTTAGTCCTTTTTCTGCCTTCATAATATCATACAAGAAGTTTCATGAAATCCCCGTGATGAGGTAGTATTTCTCAATTGAAAAAGATAAAACTCTATTTATCTTACTAGTTCAATTTGCATGCGATCCGGGGGAGGGGGGGGGAAGCCATTGATGTCCACCATTCATGTATATCTGCATTCATGTGTCATACTTATGGATAAACACACCAATCTTTTATCAAAAATATGGATGGGGTGGATTGTTTGCAGAGATTTCACCGGTGCATTTATCACATGGATACCATAATAATGCACATGCTAAATTGTGGGAATGAATCTTCTAGGAATTGGACGCAGCGGCAAGAGCCGGAGGCAGGGGCGGATGATGAGGTCTAAGACCCCGTGTGTGGCCCGATCTCGCGGTTGACCCGAAATCCAAAGGGGAAAGAGAGGGAGAGCGCGAAGAACACGATGAACACGAAGAACACGAGGAACTCACGCACGCACACCTACCCGATACAATCGATACTTACCCTCGTGGCTCGATGGACCATGCCAATAGAATCAACCCGGAAGAGACACGCGGTAGAATTCCGAGGTGAGAGATCGGTGAGGGAGATGAATCTAGGAGTGGGAGAGAGAGTGGTAGCACTAGAATCTCACACACCAAATCCAATCATCCAACAAGGGTTGCCTTGATACAAAGGGGATGAAACCCTAGGGAGACAAAGCTCAAATCCATGTCTAAGCCTAAATCTTGTCTAACCAGCTATGGGGGCGAGCTGGGGCCTTATATAGGCATACAAGGCGACCTGGGTCGAAGAGGTACAAGTTGGTGAGTCAAACCCGACGGATCCGGTCCTGGGGCCGGTCTGACCGGGCCTGGGGCCGGCGGGTCCGATCGTGGGGCCGGTCGACCGGTCGCCAACCGGAAAGGTCGCAGATCTCCGTCCGGTTGGCTTCCGGTGCGACGCTGGGGCCTGCTCGGTCTGTGGCCCGGTCCAACCGGACCGGGGACCGGCTGATCCGGTCTGGGGCCCGGTTGGCCGGGTCCTGGACCGGCTGGTCCTCCTCTTCTTTCCTTCTTCTTCTTCCTTCTTCCTTGCACCATGGGGATTCCTTCTCTCTTGGTCCTTGTCGATGTCGGTACCTGCAGACACCATAGCGATAGGCATGAGGTAGCATACCATTCAAGTTGGTGTTGACGTCGACCATAGAGAGGAAGGGGTTCACCTTGACTTGGGGGACTCCTTGGCCATGATGTAGCTTCGACGATAGGCAGGGCTGCATCATCTCCCCCCCCCCCCTTGGGGAAGAGTCGTCCTCGACTCTTGCTTCTCCTCATCTCCATGATGTGGCGAGAGATCCGAGATGGATTGGTGAAGGACTTGTATAGTTGCCCATGTATCCTGCTTATGGATGCTCGTCGTGGTGCGGGCGTCCTTGTTGTAGTCCATGACGGGTCTCCCATGTAGTGGTGGAGGGAGAAAGTCGTGGTCGAAGAAGAACTTGGGGAAAAACAACTTGCGAATGGAAAGCTTGTGGATGCCAATTTTGTTATCGGCTAACAAGAGGCTCTCAATCAAATGCGAAGCATCAAGTCGTTTCTCCAAGAGGCATTTGGCAAAAATGGGAACCAAAATAGTGTCGATGTATCCAAAATTTGGTGGGGCAAAAGTTTGTGCATGTAAAAGTTTGGTTTGTAAAGTGTCAAAAATGTGATGTGTAGCATTGTCCCACACAAATGGAACAATCAAAAGGCAAATATCGACGGCAAAATTTGGGGCAAAATTGTTATGTGCAATGGCAAAGCTATGGAGACCTCTAGCTTGGGAAAGTATGGTTGGCGTGAGCCGATTATGGGTATCCACAAGTGTCAAAGAATCCATTGCAAATGCCAAAGATGAAATGAGAAATCCAAATGAGAGCAACTTTTGGTGTAACATGTGGCACAAGATGCATAGGGTGTCTCTCACATGTATGACATGGTCCTTGAGATTCTCAGAGTGTATGATGGTATCATCAATACATACAACAACCAGTGTGCCAACAAAATGTTTCAAGATATGTTGCATAAGAAGCACAAGAGGTGACAAGGAATTGGACCAAACCGGAAGCTCGGCAAGAAATGTCGGAAACACACGATGGCGAAGGCGTTGGGAAACATACCCTTTGGTTTGAATCCCATGGGTAAGGCCCTTGTTGGGGTAGCTCTCAATTGCGTGTTTCGTCAACTCATGTTCCGTGGCGGTGGAAGCGGTCGTCTGTGTACCTACACATGGAAGAAGCAAAACAAAAAGCGTGTGTGCATGGTAGATGAATACATCATCCATCATGATGTTCCATGTCTTGTGCACATCACCATTAGTGTCAAGCAAGATAGTATGAAATGCATGGCGATAGTGCATATGGCAAGAAGGTGCATTCATGGCATGTGGTAACTTAGGATCATCAAAAATTGAGAAGGCTATGGGGGCCATCTCATGGACGATGAAATAAGCATTCTTGCATACCAAGCATAAGAAAGAGCAATTGTTCACAATCTTGGATGCAAGGAACATGGAATAGTGTAAACATTTGGGGCAAAGCATGCGGAACCTAATGTCATCCTTGTCATTATCATTGCAAGCAATACATGGTAAAGAGCAAGTGGTCGACATATTGCAAGCAATGGTGGAAAAATTGAAGCTCTCATAGCATGGCATGGCCATGGTATCACAAGCATTCACTTCCACATGATCAACAATGTTATCAAGCAAAGTATCGCATGGGAAAATGAAAGTAGCATGTGACGTAGCAAATGTATCATCAAGATCATGCATGCATTCATAAGTCATCATGTCCACTAGTGGGATCATGGCATCATCAACACCTATGTTGTTACCTTTGGAGGCCGACTCATTTGAGGTAGGTGTTGTGGAAGTAGGAGGATCCATGTGGTCGACATGTCCATCTTGGAGCAAGCATGGTGAGATATCATCTTCGTCATGCACCATGTACATCGTCTCCATGATCGGTAACTCGTCCTCCGTGGAACCTAGTGCAACATAAGAAGACACCAAAGAGGGAGAGGTTAAGGTGTTAGCCAAAGCGATGTCCTCCATGGACCTATCATCTACCTCTCTCAACTCACTTTGTGTATCACTCATGTCCTCCAGTTGGAAGCACTCAAACTCACATATGGGGTGGAAGTCACTCAACTCACTATCACTCTCACTCAAGTGGGCTAAGTGGCTCTCATGCTCACATGGTATTGGTACCAACTCATCAATGAAGCATATAGGAGTAGGCTCGACTTTCTCATCTCCATGCGCCTCCTTGGTTGAAGGTAAATTCCCATGCTCAACCATCTCAACTCCATGCGCCTCCATAGGTGAAGGGAGAATCCCATGCTCACCATGCTCAACTCCATCGCCTCCCAAGTCGTCCTCCATCGTGGTCGCCGTAGTGTCGTGGAGAGCTAGGCTCGGATCCACATCATCCTTGCGTTGGCCTTGTAATTCTTCATCTTGAAGTTTGGGCACCATAGGCTTCTTGGTGGCTTGGGCTTGTAGCTCGTCGAAGTAGAGCGTCTTGGCGCTTGTCGTTGTGCATTGCCATGCCTCATGACCCTTGGCCTTGCAAACCTCACATAAGAGATTGGGACATTCCCGTGGAGGGTGGCCTTGTTGCTTGCACTTGTAGCATCAGAGTCCATAGGCATGTGACGAAGTAGGGGCCATTGTGGTGGTGGCACAAGAGGTGGAAGTCGCATCATGAGGAAGGTATGCGCGATGTGCACTTGCCGTCCTTGTAGTGGTGGATACCCTATGATGGTGTTTGTCGTCTTCATGTCGAGGATCTCGTCTTCGTGCATCATCACCATGGCTTGAGTGGTGTCGTCGAAGATCCGTGGAAGATGTTGGTCGATGGCGCTCATGGGGTGGCTTGTGTCGGCGATGATCATGGGGTGACATATGTCTATGGGAGCCATGCGACGGTGGTGGTCGACGACGATCATGAGAAGGTGTATGTCGATGACGATCCTTGACATGCCTAGAGGATAGCTCATGTGGCTTGTGATGTCTACGGGTGCTTCTATTCTTGTAGACAGTGTTGGGCCTCCAAGAGCAGAGGTTTGTAGAACAGCAGCAGTTTTCCCTTAAGTGGATCACCCAAGGTTTATCGATCTCAGGGAGGAAGAGGTCAAAGATATCCCTCTCATGCAACCCTCGCAACCACAAAGCAAGAAGTCTCTTGTGTCCCCAACACACCTAATAGGTGCACTAGTTCGGCGAAGAGATAGTGAAATACAGGTGGTATGAATAAGTATGAGCAGATAGTAACGCTAGCAGCGAGTAACGCTGAAGAAACGAGTAAACAAGCGACGATAGCGATATTTAGGAACAAGGCCTAGGGATTACACTTTCACTAGTGGACACTCTCAACATTGATCGCATAATAAATAACTCTTTCTCATATGTGCTACATACACTCTTTTGTTGGATGATGAACACATTGCGTAGGATTACACGAACCCTCAATACCGGAGTTAACAAGCTCCACAATTCAATGTTCATATTTAAATAACCTTAGAGCATAATAGATCATTGCAAAATAAACCAAGAACTAACATAGTGCACACACTGTCCACATTACACTATGAAGGAGGAATAGATCACATCAATACTATCATAATGATAATTAACTCCACAATCTACAAGAGATCATGATCATAGCCTACGACAAGAACCACACGGTGCACACACTAGTCACCTTTACACCATGCAGGAGGAATAGACTACTTTAATAACATCACATGAGTAGCACACAACTAGTAGCGATACAAAGCTCATCATATGGATCTCAATCATGTAAAGCAGCTCAAGAGATCATTGTATTGAAGTACATAGGAGAGAGATTAACCACATAGCTACCGGTACAGCCCCAAGCCTCGATGGAGAACTACTCCCTCCTCATGGAAGACAGCAGCGTTGATGAAGATGGCGGTGGTGTCGATGGAGAAGCCTTCCGGGGGCACTTCCCCGTCTCGGCGGCGTGCCGGAACAGAGACTCCTGTCCCCCGGATCTTGGCTTCGCGATGGCGGCGGCTCGGAAGGTTTCTCGTACCGTGGCTTTTCTCGTCGATGTTTTTAGGTCGTGGACGATTATATAGGCCGAGAATCGGAGTCGGAGGGGCCACGGGGTGACGCCACCATAGGGGGCGCGCCCCCTTGGGCCGCGCCGCCCGTGGGGTGGGGCCCCCCGGCACCCCTCTCGACTTTTCTCCGGTGCTCCGGAAGCTTCCGGGAATTATAAGGCCTACGGTCTTGATTTCGTCCGATTCCGAAAATATTTCTTTACTAGGATTTCTGAAACCAAAAACAGCGAGAAAACAGCAAGCGGCCTTTCGGCATCTCGTCAATAGGTTAGTTCCGAAAAACGCATAAAAATGATATAAAGTGTGAACAAAACATGTTGGTATTGTCATAAAACAAGCATGGAACATCAGAAATTATAGATACGTTGGAGACGTATCAGCATCCCCAAGCTTAGTTCCTACTCGTCCTCGAGTAGGTAAACGATAAAAGATAATTTACGAGGTGACATGCTACCAACATAATCTTAATCATACTATTGTAAAGCATATGAGATGAATGCAGCGATTCAAAACAATGTTAATGCAATGAGTAAACATTTGAATCATATAGCAAAGACTTTTCATGAATAGTACTTTCAAGACAAGCATCAATAAGTCTTGCATAAGAGTTACTCATAAAGCAATAAATTCAAAGTAAATACATTGAAGCAACACAATGGAAGATAAAGTTTCAGCAGTTGCTTTCAACTTGTAACATGTATATCTCATGAATAGTTATCAATGCAAAGCAATATAACAAGTGCAATAAGCAAGTATGTAATAATCAATGCACAGTTAACACAAGTGTTTGCTTCTTGAGGTGGAGAGAGATAGGTGAACTGACTCAACATAAAAGGTAAAAGAATGGTCCTTCAAAGAGGAAAACATCGATTGCTATATTTGTGCTAGAGCTTTTATTTTGAAAACATGAAACAATTTTGTCAACGGTAGTAATAAAGCATATGAGTTATGTAAATTATATCTTACAAGTTGCAAGCCTCATGCATAGTATACTAATAGTGCCCGCACCTTGTCCTAATTAGCTTGGACTACCGGATCATCGCAATACACATGTTTTAACCAAGTGTCACAATGGGGTACCTCCATGCCGCCCGTACAAAGGTCTAAGGAGAAAGCTCGCATTTTGGATTTCTCGCTTTTGATTATTCTCAACTTAGACATCCATACCGGGACAACATGGACAACAGATAATGGACTCCTCTTTAATGCATAAGCATGTGGCAACAATTATTATTCTCATATGAGATTGAGGATATATGTCCAAAACTGAAACTTCCACCATGATTCATGGCTTTAGTTAGCGGCCCAATGTTCTTCTCTAACAATATGTATGCTCCAACCATTAAGGTGGTAGATCTCTCTTACTTCGGACAAGACGCACATGCATAGCAACTCACATGATATTCAACAAAGAATAGTTGATGGCGTCCCCGTAAACATGGTTATCGCACAACAAGCAACTTAATAAGAGATAAAGTGCATAAGTACATATTCAATACCACAATAGTTTTTAAGCTATTTGTCCCATGAGCTATATATTGTAAAGGTGAAGAATGGAAATTTAAAGGTAGCACTCAAGCAATTTACTTTGGAATGGCGGAGAAATACCATGTAGTAGGTAGGTATGGTGGACACAAATGGCATAGTGGTTGGCTCAAGTATTTGGATGCATGAGAAGTAATCCCTCTCGATACAAGGTTTAGGCTAGCAAGGCTATTTGAAACAAACACAAGGATGAACCGGTGCAGCAAAACTCACATTATAGACATATTGAAAACATTATAAGACTCTACACCGTCTTCCTTGTTGTTCAAACTCAATACTAGAAATTATCTAGACTTTTAGAGAGACCAATTATGCAAACCAAATTTTAGCAAGCTCTATGTGTTTCTTCATTAATAGGTGCAAAGTATATGATGCAAGAGCTTAAACATGAGCACAACAATTGCCAAGTATCAAATTATCCAAGACATTTTATCAATTACTACATGTAGCATTTTCCGTTTCCAACCATATAAAAATGAACGAAGCAGTTTCATCCTTCGCCATGAAAATTAAAAGCTAAGAACACATGTGTTCATACGAACCAGCGGAGCGTGTCTCTCTCCCACACAAGCATTTATTCAAACAAAAAAAAACATACAGACGCTCCAAGTAAAGTACATAAGATGTGACCGAATAAAAATATAGTTTCAAGAGAAGGAACCTGATAATTTGTCGATGAAGAAGGGGATGCCTTGGGCATCCCCAAGCTTAGATGCTTGAGTCTTCTTGAAATATGCAGGGATGAACCACCGGGCATCCCCAAGCCTAGAGCTTTCACTCTCCTTGATCATAGTATATCATCCTCCTCTCTTGACCCTTGAAAACTTCCTCCACACCAAACTCAAAACAAACTCATTAGAGGGTTAGTGCACAATAAAAATTAACATGTTCAGAGGTGACACAATCATTCTTAACACTTCTGGACATTGCATAAAGCTACTGGACATTAATGGATCAAAGAAATTCATCCAACATAGCAAAAGAGGCAATGCGAAATAAAAGGCAGAATCTGTCAAAACAGAACAGTCCGTAAAGATGGATTTTATTGAGGCACCAGACTTGCTCAAATGAAAATGCCCAAATTGAATGAAAGTTGCGTACATATCTGAGGATCACTCACGTAAATTGGCTTGATTTTATGAGTTACCTACAGAGAATTAGACCCAGATTCGTGACAGCAAAGAAATCTGTTTCTGCGCAGTAATCCAAATCTAGTACTTACTTTACTATCAAAGACTTTACTTGGCACAACAAAACTCAAAACTAAGATAAGGAGAGGTTGCTACAGTAGTAAACAACTTCCAAGACACAAATATAAAACAAAGTACTGTAGCAAAATAACACATGGGTTATCTCCCAAGAAGTTCTTTCTTTTTAGCCGTTAAGATGGGCTCAGCAGTTTTAATGATGCACTCGCAAGAAATAGTATTTGAAGCAAAAGAGAGCATCAAGAGGCAAATTCAAAACACATGTAAGTCTAACATGCTTCCTATGCATAGGAATCTTGTAAATAAACAAGTTCATGAAGAGCAAAGTAACAAGCATAGGAAGATAAAACAAGTGTAGCTTCAAAAATTTCAGCACATAGAGAGGCATTTTAGTAACATGAAAATTTCTACAACCATATTTTCCTCTCTCATAATAACTTTCAGTAGCAACATGAGCAAACTCAACAATATAACTATCACATAAAGCATTCTTATCATGAGTCTCATGCATAAAATTATTACTCTCCACATAAGCATAATCAATTTTATTAGTAGTAGTGGGAGCAAATTCAACAAAGTAGCTATCATTATTATTCTCATCAAGTGTAGGAGGCATAGTATAATCACAACAAAATTTACTCTCCATAGTAGGTGGCACCAAAAGACCACTATCATTATAATCATCATAAATAGGAGGCAAAGTATCATCAAAGTAAATTTTCTCCTCAATGCTTGGGGGACTAAAAAGATCATGCTCATCAAAACCAGCTTCCCCAAGCTTAGAACTTTCTATATCATTAGCAACAATGGTATTCAAAGTGTTCATACTAATATGTTCCATGGGTTTTTTAATTTTCGCATCAAACCATCCATGTCTTAAATCAGGAAATAGAATAAGAAGCTCATTGTTGTCCATTATGCCAAACTAGTGTAAACAAGAAACAACAAGATGCAATTGCAGGATCTAAAGGAAATAGCTTCGAGTACTTACAATGGCGAAAATAGCTTAGTAGCCGAGATCCGGAGTGTGAGTACCTTTTACCTTTCCTCCCCGGCAACGGCGCCAGAAAATAGCTTGATGTCTACGGGTGCTTCTATTCTTGTAGACAGTGTTGGGCCTCCAAGAGCAGAGGTTTGTAGAACAGCAGCAGTTTTCCCTTAAGTGGATCACCCAAGGTTTATCGATCTCAGGGAGGAAGAGGTCAAAGATATCCCTCTCATGCAACCCTGCAACCACAAAGCAAGAAGTCTCTTGTGTCCCCAACACACCTAATAGGTGCACTAGTTCGGCGAAGAGATAGTGAAATACAGGTGGTATGAATAAGTATGAGCGAGTAGTAACGCATAGCAATAGTAACTGCAAAGAAACAGTAAACAAGCAGACGATAGCGATATTTAGGAACAAGGCCTAGGGATTACACTTTCACTAGTGGACACTCTCAACATTGATCGCATAATAAATAACTCTTTCTCATATGTGCTACATACACTCTTTTGTTGGATGATGAACACATTGCGTAGGATTACACGAACCCTCAATGCCGGAGTTAACAAGCTCCACAATTCAATGTTCATATTTAAATAACCTTAGAGCATAATAGATCATTGCAAAATAAACCAAGAACTAACATAGTGCACACACCGTCCACATTACACTATGAAGGAGGAATAGATCACATCAATACTATCATAATGATAATTAACTCCACAATCTACAAGAGATCATGATCATAGCCTACGACAAGAACCACACGGTGCACACACTAGTCACCTTTACACCATGCAGGAGGAATAGACTACTTTAATAACATCACATGAGTAGCACACAACTAGTAGCGATACAAAGCTCATCATATGGATCTCAATCATGTAAAGCAGCTCATGAGATCATTGTATTGAAGTACATAGGAGAGAGATTAACCACATAGCTACCGGTACAGCCCCAAGCCTCGATGGAGAACTACTCCCTCCTCATGGGAGACAAGCAGCGTTGATGAAGATGGCGGTGGTGTCGATGGAGAAGCCTTCCGGGGGCACTTCCCCGTCCCGGCGGCGTGCCGGAACAGAGACTCCTGTCCCCCAGATCTTGGCTTCGCGATGGCGGCGGCTCTGGAAGGTTTCTCGTACCGTGGCTTTTCCGTCGATGTTTTTAGGTCAGGGACGATTATATAGGCCGAGAATCGGAGTCGGAGGGGCCACGGGGTGACGCCACCATAGGGGGGCGCCCCCCCCCCCCCCTTGCGCCGCGCCGCCCTGTGGGGTGGGGCCCCCCTGGCACCCCTCTGACTTTTCTCCGGTGCTCCGGAAGCTTCCGGGAATTATAAGGCCTACGGTCTTGATTTCGTCCGATTCCGAAAATATTTCTTTACTAGGATTTCTGAAACCAAAAACAGCAGAAAACAAGCAATCGGCCTTTCGGCATCTCGTCAATAGGTTAGTTCCGAAAAACGCATAAAAATGATATAAAGTGTGAATAAAACATGTTGGTATTGTCATAAAACAAGCATGGAACATCGGAAATTATAGATACGTTGGAGACGTATCAACTTGGCATGTTGCTTGTGGCGCCTTGTGGAGCTTGGAGAAGAGTGTCGATGACGATCATGTTGTGGACGCTCTTGGTGCTCCACATGATGTGCTTGAAGTCGACGATCTTGTGCATAAGCACTCTCATGGTGGCGCCTTGTGGAGCGCGGAGAAGTGTGTCGATGACGCTCATGATGGGGACGCTCTTGATGATCCATATGATGGTGCCATCGTGGAGGTCCGCTATCTTCATATGTAGCTCCATTGGCCAAGTAGGTGACTAGGTGAGGCTCCGCCATGGCGTCGATGTCGTAGGCGTGGCGTTGCTCCACCATGTCGTAGGCGTGGCGTTGCTCCACCATGTCGTCCATGTCGATGATGCTTGGGGAGCCATGGTCGTTGTCGAGCTCCTCGATGTCGGAGATGTCGGTGATGCTTGGGGAGCCATGGTCGTTGTCGAGCTCCTCGATGTCGGACATGTCGATGATGCTTGCGGAGCCATAGTCGGAGTAGAGCTCCACATGTTCCTCCACATCCGCGGTGCTTGAAGAGGTATCCTCCTCGAAGTGCTCCGTGTACTCCTCCGTATCTTCTTCTTCGCTATCCATGTTAGCACGACAAGATCTATATGGTGGATGTTAGTGGAAGAACACTACCTCGCAACCTTACCGTGGTATGACAAGATTGGGGTGATCCAACAAACCGAGAGTTAGAACAATTGTATCGGGCACTCACACAAAGACACACGCAAAAGCTAGCAAATATGGTGGTAGGTGAGTGTGGTGGAAAGCCAAAAGACGAAATCCGAAATCAAGTGTATTGTCAAGAGTGGGTGAAATCCAAAGAAAATCAATTGTCAAAGCGATGATCACTATAAACACGGAAAAGATATGGAACGCACACACGAGATGAACGGGGTTAGTGCGACCAAGGAATGAGCGGAAAAGTGTAAGAAGCCCTTAATCAAGGGTGCTCGGTGTCACACTAACACAAGAAGAGATCAAAGCTTTGGTTGCAAACGAAGAGACAACAAGATTCACACGTGGCCTCTCTTCTCTTTTTCTCTCTTTTGCTTAAAAGCTTTTTCTCTTTTGTATTTGGTGGCACTTGCACTCTTTTGTATCTATGGTGGCACTTTGTACACTTTGGTATGTATGATGGCACTTGCACTCTTTTTGTGCTTTTCTTTCTTTTTCTCGCTCTATGTTAGCGTTATCTCGCTTTTGCTATTTTGACACACGAGTACTTGCTTATAAGCTTGACTCCACACTACACACACACCTCACTATCGGGGCCACGTGCAATGTCTCGCAACACTCAATAAGCAATGCTCGATAGGATAGATCGCAAAAGAAGAGGGGTTACAAGGGAATGCAAGTTATACCTAAGATGTTAGGCGGTGATGTCAAGAGTACGGTTGCAAGCTCGGGGTGCCTCGGATGTCGTCGCTTGCATCGGAGCTGCGGGTTAGTGTCACAAACAAGGCACTCAAACCGGAACAAGCAAACACAAGTTAGCGGAAGAAAAGGGTCAAAGTAGCTTGGCGGTGGTGGCGGTGGTGGCGGTGGTATGCCGGTGGTGGGTGGTGTCGATGCTCTTGCGGTTGCGGCGGTGTTTATGGGGCCGCGGTGGTGTTTACCGGTGGTCTGCGGGGGTGGCGGAGCTTGCCGGCGGAGGAGAGGAGTGGTGGTGGTCGGCGGCAGAGGTGGGAGTGGTGGCGCCCGGTTGGCGGCCGTTTGACCGGCCCCGGCGCCGGCTGGCCCGGTCTGCCGCCCGGTTGACCGGGTTCTGGCCCGGTTGGCGCCCGGCTGGGCGCCCGGTTGACCGGCTCTGGCTCCGGCCGGCCCGGTCTGCAGCCCGGTTGACTGGATTTCTCAACCGGCTGCACGTGTTCTTGAGCCAAACTCGTCCAAATCGACCCAAATCGAAGGAAAACGATGGAATTGGGGGCTAGAAGTTGGGGAAATAGTAGATCAAACACAATAACACCGAATCCATGGACCAAAACCACTCAAAACGCAACGAAATCGCAGATCCGTCAAAAGGCAATTTAGGGCTATTTTGGGGGATTTTTGGGGAAAAAATTTCAGAGATGAAATTGGGTGGGTGGGGGGTCAAATCCGCGGAAACCAAAGGCTGCTAATACCATATGATGAGGTCTAAGACCCCGTGTGTGGCCCGATCTCGCAGTTGACCCGAAATCCAAAGGGGAAAGAGAGGGAGAGCGCGAAGAACACGATGAACACGAAGAACACGCGGATGCACACCTACCCGATACAATCGATACTTACCCTCGTGGCTCGATGGACCACGCCAATAGAATCAACCCGGAAGAGACACGCGGTAGAATTCCGAGGTGAGATATCGGTGAGGGAGATGAATCTAGGAGTGGGAGAGAGAGTGGTAGCACTAGAATCTCACACACCAAATCCAATCATCCAACAAGGGTTGCCTTGATACAAAGGGGATGAAACCCTAGGGAGACAAAGCTCAAATCCATGTCTAAGCCTAAATCTTGTCTAACCAGCTATGGGGGCGAGCTGGGGCCTTATATAGGCATACAAGGCGACCTGGGTCGAAGAGGTACAAGTTGGTGAGTCAAACCCGACGGATCCGGTCCTGGAGCCGGTCTGACCGGGCCTGGGGCCGGCGGGTCCGGTCGTGGGGCCGGTCGACCGGTCGCCAACCGGAAAGGTCACAGATCTCCGTCCGGTTGGCTTCCGGTGCGACGCTGGGGCCTGCTCGGTCTGTGGCCCGGTCCAACCGGACCGGGGACCGGCTGATCCGGTCTGGGGCCCGGTTGGCCGGGTCTTGGACCGGCTGGTCCCCCTCTTCTTTCCTTCTTCTTCTTCCTTCTTCCTTGCACCATGGGGATTCCTTCTCTCTTGGTCCTTGTCGATGTCGGTACCTGTAGACACCATAACGATAGGCATGAGGTAGCATACCATTCAAGTTGGTGTTGATGTCGACCATAGAGAGGAAGGGGTTCACCTTGACATATATGGCGGGGTTTTGCGTTGTTGGTCCACTTGGGGGACTCCTTGGCCATGATGTAGCGTCGACGATAGGCAGGGCTGCATCAGCGGACCTAGGTATAGGTGAGTGCCCCCACTCAATTTTTTCAAATCCAATGGAGAGCGGCTTCACCATCCAATGTAGTGGTTGAGTTGGGGGTAAGGGGTGAACTAAAGCAGAAGTGATGCAGATTTTTTAATGTTAATTACTTGTGGTTCGGGATGTAGCTCCAATGTAGTGGAAGAATCTGTTGACGTCAGAAACCCACTGGCGGGCAGAGACGGGCAACACCGTAGAGCCGGGAACAACTAGGGCTGCGGCTGGCCCTAGTCCCTCTGAGCGACGGCCCGCAAAGCCTCCTGGTCGCACGCACCGATGTTTATCACAAGGGCGTGCCACCTGACCTATACCTGGCCGGGAAGGTGTGGATGATGCCTCGCGTAGTTTCCTCGCAGGGCACACACGTAAACGTTAAATACGAGCCTCGATCGGCTCTCAGGTTATCCCGTGAATCGGCTCAAAGAGCCGATCCACCCATGATTCAGACGGGGTGTCCGAATATATGGTGGTCCCGCTTGATCAAGGTAAAGCTAATGAGATCTACGACGATGTGGGGTTTTCACCGCATAATCGGATCATCCTACTCCAGGTTGGGCCTCGCGGCCACGCACGGTGATCGTAAGCCGATCCTAAACAAGGCCTAAAAACCAACACGAGGTTGATCCTCGGAACATCCCGCTTAGGGCCAACGAACGACACCCTACGTGCCGCTGGATCCTCCCCCCCTTTGTAAGGCCTACTATTGCAGATATTAAACTAATCCTTGTAGAACAAGGAGCGATCGTAACGGATCAGATCTACTAAACTATGATCAAGCGGGTGCCGCCCCTACACCTAAGGTAGGTGTAGGGCGGCTAGACATGCAAGGGTTGCACTACGAAAGCATGCAGCATGAAGAACAATGCTAACCCTAACATGTCTAAGATAACTACGTTGCTCGCCATCAAAAAGGCTTCAGTACGAGCAACGCATGAACAACGTAGGCAGGCTTGTGCTGCCTAGATCGCAAGATGCGATCTAGGCAGCATGACGCTTACCGGTAGAAACCCTCGAGACGAAGGAGTTGGCGATGCGCCGAGATTTGTTTGTGGTTGAACGTTGGTTGTTGTTTATTCCATAAACCCTAGGTACATATTTATAGTCCAGCGGACTTTCTAATGTGGGCGTGCACCAAACCGTGCACGAGATAAACTCTAACTTCTAAACTAAGATGCGATCTAATATGTTACAGATACACGGGCAATTAAGCCCAACTTGGTATAAAAGGCCGATTCACGTATTCCTTCTATATATATCCTTTACGTCCATCTTGATCGCGGCCCACCTCTGACTTGGTCAAATTCTGGTGATAACACATGCCCCCCTGGTTTTGGAAATGACATTTCCAAAATCATTACGCTTTCTTTCGTCGGGTCATGTCGTGGCGGAGCGAGCTGCCGCAGAATCTTCCATCATCACGCCTCGCCTCCCGGGCTTCTCTGTATGAATCGTCAATTTCGGCCTCACGTCCTCGAGAACCGTATGGCATTAAATCTCCACTACACTCTCTTTATTTATCTGTGCCAAACGGTTCACCACTCCATTGCCTTGCTCTGCTCTGTTCACCAAACCAAAAAACCCTTCTCTCCTCGCAGCCATGTCTTCCTCTTCCTCCTCCGCTTCAGGCACCTCTCTCCAACCGTTGCCGAAGAACAAAGAAGAGGACGATCTCCGCTCCGGGCGCACCCCATCCCTCTCGACAAGGAGTAGAAGGGAGGAGAAGCGGAGAAGACCAAGGCCTCCCCTGCCACCAGGCTCCCGCCGAAGAAGCGCTCACGCATGTGGGCGGACAGCGAGGACGATGATGACGACGAGGAAGAAGATGAGGAGGAGGAAGATGATTCCTCCGCCTCCATTGGGTATCCTCCAACGAAGCGCTTCCGCGGCTGGGCGGATAGCGAGGACGATGATGATGACGAGGAGGAGGAGGAGGCTCCAGCGGACGGCTGGGGCAGCAGCGGCGAGGAGCTTCCTAGGAGCAGCGCCGACGACCTCGACGACGGCGACGATGAGGACAGCGACGACTAGTAGAATAGGACTAGCAGTAGCAGTGCACTAGGCACTAGATCCCTCTTTTGAGAGCCATCGACTCTTCTTGTAAAGCTGCTCCTTTGAATTAATGAGAACTGTTCTTCCAATTTCTCCTTTCATTAATCCAATTTCCATCCTTCCGCTTGCCACACCAAGACCGATAGTGACGAATCGGGCTATTATTGTTTTTCTCAATTGTGGCGTTTTGCAGTCCCGCAGCCGATGACTATTCATCGGCTGATTTGAGGAACCAATCTCCTCTTTTCTTGCAGCACCAGCACGGTCCAAACCTCGTACCAGACGACGGCTTTTCCTTCCCAGTTCCTCCCTGAGACAATCATGATGCAATAACAACCGAGGTAACTCTAATCGGCTCTTAAGAACAGGGCACCCATAGGCCTGTTGCCCCCCGAGTCTCAGCCAAAACAAAACAGAGACGAGGATACGCGAATTAGCTGTATGGACTCGGGCTTGATCATGTCTGAGGGAGCTTCCTATGCAGAGCCAGCCGATTTGAACATAAATCGGCTTCTCAAAGCAGAGAGCCTTCAAGGTGAGCTGTCCCCCGAGCTTTCTTCAGTTCTTGCCAGCCAGATCGGCTCCTTTCCTTTGGTGGATCTGATGCGCTCCATCCTTGACCTGATCTGTACGTCCAGGCTGCTCTTGGCCTTTGCCCTTGAAGAGAGGATCCGAGCTCTTACACTACTCCATTGAGGAGTTCTTCCATTAGTGCTCCATTGACCCTCTGATCGTAACAGTTATTCCTCTTGAGTCGATGGCCGCGCATCGGCTTCCATATCCTTAAGTCGATTGTCTGCTGCATCGGCTGTGCTCGAAAAATTTCGAATTTTTAGATTTTACGGCCGACTAGTGCATCGGCCCCCATATTCCAATACCCATCACCAAAGGATGAGACGCTTCCATTGCATATCCTCATGTTTTATCCACCTGGGTGCCCCCCCGAGCCGATTCTGTCAAGAGAATTGATGGTATCGGCTCTGTTGGATAACATGTCGAACCCAGGCAGAATGGTGGGTGAGGATAATTTTGGCCGATTGCTGGAATCGGCCTCCACGTTGCTTGTTCGGTGAAGGTTTTGTGATGTCTCTTCACAAATCTTTTGGGGCCGATCACAAGGATCAGCCTCGCCATGTTTGCTCATTGACGTGTTCTTGTTACTCGTTCAGGCCGGTAGATAAGACCAGCCCAATCTCTGACTTTATCATGTTGGTGCGCTTGCTGTCGTCCACCTTGGATGTATCGAGTAACCGTGGAGCACTGAGCTTTGTCGGAAGAACGAGCACCATGTTTGTGCCAGCCGATGTTTCATCATCGGCTTTCCTTTGCTTGGGGCGCCACTCCATTTTCCGTGGACGACCCTCTTCATCCAGGGTTCGCTGAACCTTTGCAGCCGGATCAGGCCTTGCTTTCCTCAATGTATGCAAGTATAACCTCTCGGCTTCTTCCAGGCCGCGCAATCGTTGAACCCTGCGTTTCGGGAACGGCCGAGTCCGTCGGGGCACCACCTTGGCCGGTGGTACCTGTTCTTCTTCTTCTCCCTCGTCTTCTCGAATCTTCGAGATCTTCCAACCGAGGGGACTCAGCTCGTTTGCTCTGTGGTGGGAGAGGTCCTAAGCGCTCGAACACGGACACGTTGGCTGCCTCCTTCTTCTTCCGGTTGCATTACGGGCAATTGCCGATTGTTGGCAATCGGCTCATTCCTGAATCCCAGCGAGTGCTCGAAGAAGGGACAATCCCAGTGCCTGTCCTCGTCGTCTCGCTCCTTTGCCTTTCCCTTGGCACAACGCTCGTGCTCCTCCTCATCGCGATTATGCCGACGATGTCTTCTGGCTTCCCTAGCCAGACGATCTCTTTCATCATCATCGCTTGACCGTCGGCGTTGGTCATACTGACTCACATATTTGTTGAGGAGGTGATCAGAGAGAGGTCGCTGATATCTTATGTTCTTCACTTCTCCCTCTGTTACGTAGCGCTTGCCGTCTTGGCGGAGCCGATCGCGTGGAGCGGCTTCCTCTGTTTCTTTGCTATGAGAGCAGCTGCCCTCATCTCCATCCTTGCCGGCGTGGTGTCCAAGATCTACCATGTTAATACTGCACAGGAAACCCGGCTGGCACCCTGCGTGGCAAGCATACTCCACCATGTTTACGGCGGGAAAGGGGTGTGTGTCGACCTTCATGGCGTATTGGTTGAAAATCAACCGTCCGTTTTCTATCGCCATTTGGATCTGCTGCCGCCACACCTCCGCAGTCGTTGGTGGTGTGAGAGAACGTGTTATGCCATTTGCAGTATGGCCTTCCGTTCAGCTCTTGCACCGTGGGGAACTTGTGGCCTTCGGGTACCTTTATATGCTTCTCCGCGAGTAAGAGGTCAAAGATCTGCTCCGTCTTAGTCACGTCGAAGTCGAACCCTTTTGGAGGGCCTTGTGGCTTCACCCATTTGCAGGTCACGGGGCCTGTCGCTCGAGTCCATTCAGCCACTGCTACCTCCTGATCTCCCATGGCACCTTCATCTTCGTTTGCCTCAACCACGCTCACCACCCGCTTGAATTTGTCCTGGTAAACATCCGGGTGGCGCTCGTTCATATGCGGTCGCCTTCGCACCATGTGCGCTAACGAAGGGTAATCCGCTTGAGAGGCCACGTCCTTGATTGATGATGAGAGACCCACCACCGCCAACTCGATCGCTTCTTTTTCACTTATACGAGCCGAAAAGCATCGGTTCCTAATGGTCCTGAAGCGCTGGACGTATTCCGCCACTGTCTCCCCGCGCTTCTGTCGTACTTGCGCTAGATCGGCGAAACCAACATCGGAAGCCTCTGAGTGATACTGCTCATGGAACTGTTCTTCCAACTGCTTCCAAGTTTGGATGGAGTTCGGTGGCAGCGATGTGTACCACCCGAAAGCCGATCCTGTGAGGGACTGTGAGAAGAACCTCACGCGCAACTCATCTGATGCTGAGATCGTGCCCAGCTGTGCCAAATATCGGCTCACATGCTCGATGGAGCTGGACCCCTCTGACCCACTGAACTTTGTGAAGTCCGGGAGCCGATATTTGGGTGGCAGCGGGATCAGTTCATAGCTGTTTGGGTACGGCTTGGTGTAGCCGAACGCTTTCCGTTTCGGCATAATACCGAACTGATCTTTCAGAATTGTACAAATCTGATCCGCTGTGATGGCTGAAGGTGTCGAACCCTGAAGATTCGCCGGGGTGGCATACTTAACCAGCCATGCTTGCTTTTCCGGTTCTAAGCCAACTGCAGGAGATGGGCCTTGGAGGTTCGTCGGGGTGGCGTACTTAGCCAGCCACGATTGCTTATCAGGATCGGCTCCTGACGTTCCTCCCGCCGTTCCAGAGGCCGCTGATATCGCAGCCTGGTCCGAGAGTGCCCGGGCGTTGCAGTCCGGCACGTATGCGCACGTGTATCCGTGCGGGATCTCCTTAGGTGGCTCAGGTAGGAATTGGTAGTCACTAGGATCACCACCAACCTTGTAGACGACGTATGCCGATGAGTTCGGCAGTTCCGGTGCTGCCCACGCGAATGGCTGGGGCTGGAGCGGCATCTCTCCTTTGAAAGTCCCCAGAGCCGGTCCCGACGGGGAGTACCGGTGACTCATGATTTCCTGGACGACGCGGAGAGCGACACGCTCCAAGGTGTTCACCAGGCTCTCGTAGTGGCGGTGCAGCGAATGAGCCACCATGTAGTTGATCTCCTCGCCGCAGCCGACCTGGTGCGTTCTTCCGACGGGGCGGACAGGTCCACTCCATCGAGCGCGCCTTCAGGTGTGAAACCCTTCCACCCGACGCCATGGGAGCGGGTTCGGTGGAAGGAGCCGATGAGTTCGGCTTCGAGGGTTGCCTTGATCTCGTCATGCTTCTTCTTGAGCTCATCGTGCGCATCCGCGTATGTGACCGGAGTATCTTCCGCCATCTCGGATGTAGATGGCGATGTCGTGGATGTCGTCGATGGTCCCACCGGGCGTGCCGAATGTGTTGACGTCGAAACCCACCGGCGGGCGCAGACGGGCAACACCGTAGAGCCGGGAACAACTAGGGCTGCGGCTGGCCCTAGTCCCTCCGAGCGACGGCCCGCAAAGCCTCCCCGGTCGCACGCACCGATGTTTATCACAAGGGCGTGCCACCCGACCTATACCTGGCCGTGAAGGTGTGGATGATGCCTCGCTTAGTTTCCTGCAGGGCACACACGTAAACGTTAAATACGAGCCTCGATCGGCTCTCGAGTTATCTCGTGAATCGGCTCAAAGAGCCGATCCACCCATGATTCGGACGGGGTGTCCGAATATATGGTGGTCCCGCTTGATCAAGGTAAAGCTAATGAGATCTACAACGATGTGGGGTTTTCACCGCATAATCGGATCATCCTACTCCAGGTTGGGCCTCGCGGCCACGCACGGTGATCGTAAGCCGATCCTAAACAAGGCCTAAAACCAACACGAGGTTGATCCTCGGAACATCCCGCTTAGGGCCAACGAACGACACCCTACGTGCCGCCGGATCCTCCCCCTTTGTAAGGCCTAACTATTGCGAGATATTAAACTAATCCTTGTAGAACAAGGAGCGATCGTAACGGATCAGATCTACTAAACTATGATCAAGCGGGTGCCGCCCCTACACCTAAGGTAGGTGTAGGGCGGCTAGACATGCAAGGGTTGCACTACGAAAGCATGCAGCATGAAGAATAATGCTAACCCTAACATGTCTAAGATAACTACGTTGCTCGCCATCAAAAAGGCTTCGATACGAGCAACGCATGAACAACGTAGGCAGGCTTAGTGCTGCCTAGATCGCAAGATGCGATCTAGGCAGCATGACGCTTACCGGTAGAAACCCTCGAGACGAAGGAGTTGGCGATGCGCCGAGATTTGTTTGTGGTTGAACGTTGGTTGTTGTTTATTCCATAAACCCTAGGTACATATTTATAGTCCAACGGACTTTCTAATGTGGGCGTGCACCAAACCGTGCACGAGATAAACTCTAACTTCTAAACTAAGATGCGATCTAATATGTTACAGATACACGGGCAATTAAGCCCAACTTGGTATAAAAGGCCGATTCACGTATTCCTTCTATATATATCCTTTACGTCCATCTTGATCGCGGCCCACCTCTGACTTGGTCAAATTCTGGTGATAACAGAATCTAGGAAATGTAGTGGAAGAATCTAGGAAATGTATTATCATATTAACAACTATTTTTTATTATTGTTATATGAAATAAATATTGGCATGAGTTCCACGTAGTTTTAGTAAAACTCTAGTGCCCATGGACTCGAACCGGTCCAACACCGGCGACAAATATTAGTTGTGGTTCGGGATGTAGCTCTCCACCTCACAGTAGTAAGCTCTCGATGGCATCCCAACGCCCGGTCCACATCGGGATGTTGGCGGCCCGCCAAGCATGGCAGCGCCATTGAGGGCAGCGAGGCGAGGACGTCAGCCATCAGGTGGCGCGGAAGACAGTGTGTTTGCTATTGTTCTGGTGTAGGTGCACCGAGAACAGACGAGTTCAACTGCTCATCATTGGCAGCAAGTTTTTATGGGCCTCTTTCTCTGAATGCGTGATGTGGAAGTCTGAAGTTTTATATACTTGTATATGGTCTGCCACTTCAAAGCATCAACATACTACTGGTGTCCAATGTCTCACGCTTTTGATGTCGCTTCGTTTATTGCTTTGCTGAATTCGTTGTGCTCCTTGATGCAGTTATTGTGATGGTGTCTTGCATTGCGAACTAAATTGATCACTACTCTATGTTACTATAACTGTAAATTGGGTGCGGCAGTTCTTTTTAACCTAAAACTAACTTTTTTTGGTTGAATTCTTGGCCACCTGATTTTATGTATAATTTACGTGCAGCTGAAAAAAGGATGCAATTACGTGCCCGTGTAATTCTCATGTGTAAATCGTGATGTAGATAGTTCTAAAATCAATCTAAAACTAACTTAATTCTCCCACAGACAGAACTAACAAAGGTAGACATAATATGTGTTGTCTAGACTCTAGACATTTCCCTTCCTTTCGTATTATTATCTTCACTTCATCCACAAACCACAGGTACTCATAGGAAAGGACTGATAAATGTCGGCAGTATCTTCACTTGGCCCCTCCTACAAGAATAATCCTTTCATTTCTTCCAAATTATTGCCCCGGGCAGCATTACACACATAGACGTATTACGTATACGGTTACAATTTACTAGTTCACACGCATACACGCAAAATCCAATCCACGAACTCACTAAGAGTTGACGAACTTGCAGTCCTTCCTGACCTCGCCCTTGTCGCCGGTGAGCGGTCCGTTCTCCGACATCTTGACCAGCGCCGCCGCGAAAACGTTGTGGAAGTACGTGTTGTCCGCCGCCATCTTCCTCACGTACGGCGCGGTGCGCGGGTCGGTGGCGAGCCTCTGGTCCACCAGCAGGAGGCCCCTGCCTTTGAGAAGGTTCTTGTGGTACATGTTGTCGATCACCATGGGCGTGCCCCTGTCGTTCCGCGCGTACGCCACGTCGCGGGTGTCCTCAACGGCGTCCGCCGTCGGGCACCGCTCACGGAGGTACGCGCCGTACGCCGGCTCGATGGTGCCGTCCACCGCCGGGTAGAGCCTCGAAACGAGGTTGAAGCAGTGGACGCGTCCCACGGAGTGCGCGCCCAGCAGCGCCACCACGCCCTCGGCGTCCACGCCCATGGGCGCGAACCGGGACAGCACCGCCGACACGGTGTCGTTGTGGACGGGGAGGTACCGCTCCACCTCGCCGTAGTAGCTCGCCGTGGCGTCCCTTCGCCCCGTGCGCATCGGGATGTCTGCTGGGCCGCCGAGCATGGCGACGCCGTCCCTGGCGGCGAGGGCGAGCAGGTCGGCACAGGAGACGGTGCCGGGGCACGCGCTCTCGAGCGCCGACTTGATGGCGTCGATGTACTTGAAGTTCCGCATGCCGAAGCTCCTCGTGGAGGACTGCTCGGAGACGAGGCCCGTGGCGGCGTTGCTCTCGAGGAGGAGCGACGCGTCGCAGGATTTCACGGTGCAGTCGTGGAAGAGCGCCCTGAGCCACGAGACGGCCGTGTTGCCGTGCTCGTCGTAGTGGCTCTTTACCTGCTCCTTGATGATTTGTTCTGCCCTCGGGCAGCTTTTAGCGTAGTAGTTCAGCTTCAGACCGCTAGCACTAGCGGCAGCATTTCCTGCCATGACAGCAAAAATAAGCTTGAAACTGAGCTTGTACTACCACTTCAGATCCTCCCGATGGTCGATGATGCATTCTAGAGAGAAATTAAGTTAGCAATTCTGCAGTCAGTTACCGGCAGTGAAGCACATGAGGATGAGGAGCGCAGACGCCACCGGCAGCAGGCTTGAGCTCGTACCCATTTTCATTGTCAGACTCAGTTCGATCTCATCCCAATTCAACCTCATCTCGTCACTCTTTTATAGGCGACAAGTAGGAGGGGAGATGGATGGGGTGACTGAAAGTGACCCCTGACTGGCACACACTGCAGTGAAGTGAAGTGGAGTACTAACACTAACCCAGCTTAGCAGGTTATAAACTTAGCAGCCAAGAACTATTAATACGTACCACCACGACAGTAATTATACCGCCATTTTATTAGGCAATCAACCACGCTCAGAGGCAATCCAAACAAAGTTTTTTTTGTTTTTATTTTGCACCTAGCATGTCTGGTTGGGCTAGGTGAGGATAACTAAACACGTCCTGCTATCTCTGCTTAGAGAGCCGTGGAATGCCAAAAAATTCATAAAGGAACAAATATCTCAAGACGAAGTGCATATCAGGTATCCCTCGCGCGGCTTGGGACTCTCATTTTTGGTCTGGTAGTTGAAGTGGTTCAATCTAGGGGCGGAGCTGAACGTGCAATGCCAGGACCATAATTCAAGAAGAGACGAAGGGGCCATGCATGGATGCTGTTCGAGACTGATTTCTTATCGGCAATGGTGATTGCATTGTCTGCACTCAATACTTTTGTTTGTTTGAACACCATAAACTCAGACAGCAACACATTAGTGTCGGTAGCACTAGCGAACAAGGCACGGGCACATTATTTTTCTTGAGAGAGAGGTAGCACTAAGCACACTGCTGCTATTTCGAAGAAGTGAGCTGGTCCGTGAGAGATATAGTGAGGTCCGTGGTTCGAAGGTACGTAATCTGGGCTCGATTTTTCAAGAGAGTAGAGCCCAGCGCCGTTCACATGGCCCAATACAGCCATGTTACTCGAAATATCAGATATTTCCGACGATACTTGGACCAAGAGTCTGATCGAAAGAAGGATTGGTATGCATAGGATTGGTACGTCCGTAGGAATTGCTCGTGATACAAGCGGACGTGTTGCTGCAAACCGCCCTTGCCATAACTATCGACCACCCACGTCCTTAGCTGCCACGCAGGAGGAGGACAGCATCAACATTTATTTAAACACTGAGGCAAAAGCTTCGCCTATTTCATTGATAGATAATATCTCGGTTAATTACAGAAAATCGAGCGAAAAAAGATACATCAGCGATATACACGCTGGTCCCGGGATCACGCACTCGCCGATCCACCAGCTCCACCACCCAAGTGGCTAGACATGACACACAACCACACTGGAGGCGCCGCTCTGGCACCCACACCGGCCCCGAGCAGGGGCGGGTCCCACTTCAATTCAAGTGTATTCAGATGAATATCCAAATATTTTAAAAAATATACTAATGTATGAATATTCGACGAAATATATAAAAACGAAAACTGTCTGTTTCTGACATGAGTGTTGAAGTAGTGTAAATGGTTGGATGGAATCCTTTATTCATTGGGTATTGAGTTTGAGCCCCATGTAAAGTAATTTATTCCTTATATTTTAGATAACTTTTTTTTCATGTATTTGTTGTTATACAAAAATCATATAGTGTTTGTTCTACACTTACATTTTCATGTTAACTCCAATTGTTGGAAATTTGTGAGAATTTACATACTCGTTGCACTTATTTTGGTAAATTTATATATATTTTTCTCAAGCACATATAACTAATGCTAACTTGATCAAATTTGCGACCTAGGGATATGCGCACGCCTAATAAATTGTGAGAGAGTGAGTACTAACTCCTCCTTTTTAAATTAGGATGACTATAGTTTTCAGGTAAAGTTAAAGTTTTTAAAGTTTGAGTAAGTATGTACAAAAAAAATATCAACATCTAAAATTTGAAATGCACATAATATGAAAATATATTTCATATTGATTTTAAAAATATTAATTTGGGATTATAAATGTTGACATTTTTATATAGTTGGTCAAACTTTGAAAAGTTTAAGTTTATCTAAATATTATAGGCTTCCTATTTTGGGATAGAGGGAGTACTAGCGTCAACCGTACAAGGTCTCACGCTTTTAACGTCGCTTTCTCAAACCCTAAGGGGGAGATTTTTTAAAATAATACACTTTTTAATATTAATTCCAGAAATAATATTCGTTTTCAGCAAATTTCAGAAATAATACACCGTCGGGGTGGTGGAACCCGAATTTACAAAATCGGGTTTGAGGAGCCCGAGACGAGGCGAATCTGCCGTGTCAGGCCAATTTCGGGGTGCTCCTCCCCGAAGCGTGGCTGTCGGCCACCGAAGGCCCGTGTCGGCCTGTCCCCTGGCCAGGGGCAGACGGTGTCAGAGCGAGGAATCCCGATGCGGCAATTTCGGGTGGGGCGACCCCAACTCGGGCGATTCGGGCGCACTGACCCCGAAGCGCGGCAGATTAAATTCGCCCGCAGCGCTGCTCGACGCTCATCTTCCTCCTCCAGCTCGCTCTCAGTCATCTGCTCTCTGTCTCTCTCTCGTTAGCTCTCAGTCCAGCACCATTTTTCCTCGTTTGTGAGCGATTTATCAAGCCATTTGTTGTAGTTTCACCACCAAATGTTGTAGAATTAGCTGATCTACAGATGGGTTAGTTTTTGAGACGTTTTGGTGGAGGTGTTGTTGGTGGTGGTGGAGCTGGTGGTGGTGGTGGAGCTGCTGGAGGTGGTGCTGCTTCGTGGTGGTGCAGCTGCAGCTGCAGCTGCTGCGTGGTGGTGCAGCTGCTGCGGAGTGGAGGAGTTGAGCTGCTGACGGAGGTGTTTGGCACGCTTCAAGGGTAAACCCCAATTCTTGATATTAGATGGTGTAATCATAATGCATGTTGGGTTCATTAGCTTCGCACATTAGTTAGTGAAATATGTACCGGTAGAAAGTATTTATTTAGGACTGCATGTGCTAGATTTTTATTTATTTTAGAGTGTAGGTGCTAGATTTTTTTGACGAGTCTGTAATTTGTATAGCTGAGCAGATATGTCAGATAGAGTAAAATTCGTTGTTTACTTCGGTCATGGCACGGTCCGAACAACTCCGATGGGAGCTGATTTGAGCGAGTTTCAGTACGAGGAGTTGCATCTGACAAACCCAAAAACATGGCGAGTTAGTCGGTTGAAGGAATGGTTGACCGTGAATTTCGGGCTTAATCCCGAAGCATACACTGTTGGTGTGCATGCTTTGTGGAGCAGCTCAAGTACCCAGATTTTCTGGCGGTTGAAGCCGATTGAGCGGACCTCTCAGTGGGTGCACTGGTTGGAAGCGTGCGAGCGCAGGGGAACTCACCCCATCGCCTTAATGCTTCCCGAGGCGAAGGTGGTGAATTCCCAGGAAGGCGAGGATGAGTTCCATCTAGGCCAGACCAGTCAAAGTTCTCATGCTGACGGCAGCAGTTTCCAATCCGGGCAGAGTAGCCATGTAGCAGGTGGTCATGACGGTAGTGTCGAGCTTGAAAGCGAGGATGAAGAAGAAGACCAGATGCAGAACATGATGGACGAGGAAGATGAGGATGGAGTGGACTATGAGCTTGACTCAGATGAATCCGGTGGATCCGATACTTCAGATGGTAACGAAGAGGAGGATCCGATCCCCTCTTCTTGGAACCATGATTTGTCGGAGGCAATGATAGTCGATGATCGGCACGATTCTGCCTGGGAGTACAGCATGAACACCATCTCAGTTGGTGCTAGATATGCTGACAAGAGACATCTGCAGGAAGCAATCACTCAGTGGGCAATGAACACGCAAAGGGTATTCAGAACCACCATTTGAAGTCAGAAATTCTTGACAGTGGTCTGCAGCGATGCTAGATGTCCATCAAGGGTGCATGGGTACTGTCCGAAGTATGACATAACATGGGTGGTGAGCGACTTCGTTCCGCACACCTGTGTCCTTAAGAGTATGCTGAAGGATCACCAAAACCTTACATCCACTCTGCTTGCTCGCCTGTTCTACAAGGAGATTGTAGAGAATACAGCGATGGGGGTTAAAGCCATCCAGAAAAGAGTTCATCTTCAATATAAGTATGAAATTGAATATGGCAAGGCATGGAGGGCTAAACAGACGACACTGGAGAACAGATTCGGGACCTTCTATGATGCTTATGACGGTGTCGTCCGTCTCCTGCAGACATTGAAGGACCGGAATCCGGGCACCCATGTGGACATACAAGACTTTGTGATACCGGAGTTCCCTAATGTCGTGGTTCTCGCACGGGTGTTTTTTGCATTCAGCATATGCATCGAGGCTTTCATGCACTGTCGTCCGGTGATGTGTGTAGATGGAACTTTTCTGACTGGGAGGTACAAGGGACAGATTCTGACAGCAATTGGAGTGGATGGCAACAATCGAATTGTGCCTCTCGCATTTGCATTTGTTGAGAGCGAGAACACTGCTAGCTGGTTATGGTTCTTCAGGCAGTTAAAAAAATCGATAGAGAAAGATCGCCCAAATGTGTGCGTGCTCCATGACAGGCATGCATGTATACTTGCGGCTATCAAGACGCTGAAAGAAGCCGGACCTGATGAAGAGACGTCATGGCAGGATATGCAGAGTAGGTGGTGCATGCGCCACCTGGGGGCCAATTTCTTCTCGCAGTTTAGGAGCAAGGGTCTTATGAAATTTTACTACGGTGATACCAAATGAAAGGCGGTACATCCCTGACCCAAGGTTATTACGTACAAACAGAGGTCGACGGGAGACAAGGCGCATTAGAAATGATATGGATGAAGCAGAAGCGGGTGGTCCAACTAGGCAATGTTTTCTCTGCAACCAATTTGGACACAGGGACCCCCTATGTCCCACTTTCTACCCAGCGGCTGCAGCGGCGACGACTAACCGAGGAAGGCGAGGCAACCGAGGAAGGCGTGGGAGGGGAAGAACTAGAGGGAGACAGTAGCAAATTTGTAATATTTATGAACTATGCTTAAGTTGTAGTACGTGACAATGATGCAATTTGTAATCTTAGTCTGAACAATGCTACAATTTGTAATATTTATGAACTATGTTTTAATTTGTACTTTATATGAACTATGCTTTAATTTGTAATCTTTGTGATCAATGCAGATATGGCGGCCCGACCGTTGCTCGATCCAGGGATTGATCAGAAACATCGTGCATCGCACTTGGAGGCCGACCCGCAGAGCATCGAGCCACTGCAGACCCGTACTCCAAAGAAGAACTGGATGATACACCCTCAGTAGGAAGACAGGTAGGTGTTTTAGATTTAATTTGAAATTTATCTTCGAATTGGACCTGCTTTAGCTTGTTCATGATTTGTTTTGCAGGTTGAAGTGGGCTGGACTACTACCTTTCGCTCGATTAGTGGAGGCCCGAGATAACGTTTCGCGCCTGAACTATGATGCTGCTTTGATCACCTGCTTAGTGGATCGGTGGAGGCCCGAGACCCACACCTTCCACTTTCGCCGGGGTGAGATGGCTCCTACTCTAGAGGACGTGTCTATGTTGGCCGGGCCTTCCGTTGGCTGGTGAGCCCATCGGCCCATTGGAGGAACCCGTGGGCTGGATGCACAGCATGGATGCACGTTTCCTTGGTGTTCGCGATGGCGTTGGGCCTATCTCTTTTGAGGCTCACGGCCCTCGCCAGACGTGGCTACACGAGTTCCAGGTTCGTAATAGTTTCGTCTTTTTTATCAAGCCTTAATTACCGCGTAATATGTAAGTCCTGACATTGAATATTTCTTGACAGATCGAGCAGTTCGGATACCCCGATGAACCGATGACTGCGGCCCAGATCACTCGCAGCTTGGAGGCGTACCTCATGTGGCTACTCGGGAAGACGATGTTCACGGATAATCACGGGAACACGATCAGTGCGTGGTACATCCCTATAGCTCAGGAGATAGCAGAGGCCATAGAAGCAGAGCACATCACACAGAGGAGCTGGGGTTCTGCGGTCTTAGCCGCTACGTACCGAGGTATGTGTAAGGGTTGTCAGCTCACCTCGCATGGTTTTGGAATCGTTGGTTGCCCACTCATGTTGCAGCTCTGGTCCTGGACGAGGTTTCCCATCGGCCGTCCTGAGATTGGTGGTGGGTCTTGGCCGACAGACGAGTTGTACAACGCGGATCGCATCGACATGCCGACGTTTGGTTCTATATGGACATCGCGGAAGGTATACACAATATTTACACCTTGTTTATATTGTTATATAAAATGCAACACTAACATAGTTATGTTATGTTATGTAGAGACATTTTGGGCATAATCAGCTAAGGAATTGCTACCCAGCATTCACAGAGCAGTTTGACCTACTACTGGAGAGCGATGTTAGCTATGAGCCATACAGTGAGGACCACCGCGACGAGGCATACCCTGGCGGTATATCGTTGATGTGTACCAGAGATTGGTCCTACTGGATGACGAAGGCGAAGATCATCTTCGATATCTTCGTGGAGGAGATGTCGCAGCAGAGGGTCATGAGACAGTTTGGAATGCGTCAGTTGATCGCCACCACCTCCCACAGTTCCTCTACCACCACGCGTCCACGCGTGAGTACAATTTAATTTTATCTTAAGTTATTACATCAGTTGGACAAACATTGACGGATGGGTACAATTTAATTTTCAGGTACAACAGAAAAGGAGCGAACAAGACTGCTGCCGGATGGGTACAGCTCCTGGGTCCATACCTCGCTGGTTGGGCCAATACGCTGGCCGTGTCATGGGCCACTAGGGAGCCGTTTGATCTCCAGGAATTTCAGCACTACTTGCGGGTGTACATGCCTAGGACACGACTTCGGCTGAGCCAGGCGTGTGACCCAGTTGAGAGGGCTCCCTCGACACAGTAGGACACCTACCCTCGTCACTCCACTTCAGGCACTCGGCATCACGCAGTAAGTCAACTATATTTTTTTCTACATTTGGCCAACACTTTGCTAATTTGAGCTCACAATTGTAGGCCGTGTTGACTGCGGAGCTGCAAGATGACGCCGCCCAGTATGCACGCTCGCTCTCCTCCGGCCCACTTCTTGGACGGTATGAGCACCACGCCTCCTTCACACAGCGTCTTCAGGAGAAACTACGTCGTATCTACGCGACTATCACATGCACCCGATCTTCGGATGTTGTCGAGTACCGAGCAGCACAGGGGTCACCTCGTCCCTCTTTGCAGGTGCATCAGCCACGGCACGCCCCGCGCCCACGTATGGAGGTGCCGCCGAGCCCGAGGCCACCATCCCCTAACCAGGCAGGAGGTTCTGGTTGGCAAAACCAGCAGCAGCAGGAGCCTACTTACGAGTACTGGCAGGGTGGCGGTTTCGGCATGGAGCAGCAAACTCCCATGCCTAACTTGGGGTGGCGTCCCCGTATGGAGCCAGAGGGTATGCAATTCATCACTATCAATATTGATTGTGCACCATGTGTGAATTTCCTCATGACTAACGGTTTTTATATCCAATCAAAGGTGATGCACATATGTCGTCTATGTCCGGATCACGATCCTTCTGGTCCAGTGCTCAGGATCAGGAAGAAACACAGCAGATGTATCAAGACTGGATGTCAAGTCAACATCACACTCCACCTCCCCACACAGCCCACGCAGGACAATCAGCACGAGCAGGGGTACATGCTTCCTCCCCGACAGCGGCAGCCACCTATCAGAGGGTACTCGCCCTCACCTTTTCAGGCTGGACCACCACTGAGGCGTCGAGGAAGGGGCTGTGGTCAGTGAGATGACACTCACTGAGTCATCTGTACGGATGAGACTCATTACTACTACTATTTCCTTCATCTAGTGTATGAGTACTATTTGTATGCACCATGTATGACTACTATTTGTATGGACCATGTATCACTACTATTTGTGTTCAACAAACATTTCAAATTCAACATGAAGTAATAATTAAGATACAACTTACCACTACAACATACCTCTCTTCTAACAAATTAAACTACACCAACGCTACAATATACTGCAAGATCCATGACTACTGATAACTAGAACACTAAGAACGTAGCACACCCTTTCCCTTGCCCTTCGACGATGCAACTTTCATGTCCTTGGTGCTAGGCTTGAAGTCGTCGTCCGAGTCGACGACCGGCGGTGCAGCACTCTTGCCCTTCGAGGACTTGGCACTCTTGCCCTTCGACGATGCAGCATTCTTCGCCTTCGTGCTAGGCTCGAAGTCGTCGTCCGAGTCGACGACCGGTGGTGCAGCACTCTTGCCCTTCGAGGACTTGGCACTCTTGCCCTTCGACGATGCAGCTTTCTTCGCCTTGCTGCTAGGCTCAAAGATATCATCGCCGTCCTCACTCTCAACCGCCCACAAGAATGGATATTTGAAATCCCTTTCCCTATCTTCTTCATTCTTCCATGTTAGTGACTTCCACTTCTCATTCAACCTGATAAGCTCACACCTTATCTCCCGTGGGCTGCGAGCAGACATCTTCTTCACTGGCCACCCATAGGAATATTTCTCAAATTCCCTACCCACTGATGACCCACAAGTATAGGGGATCGCAACAGTCTTCGAGGGAAGTAAAACCCAATTTATTGATTCGACACAAGGGGAGACAAAGAATACTCGAAAGCCTTAACAGCGGAGTTGTCAATTCAGCTGCACCTGGAAACAGACTTGCTCGCAAGAGTTTATCAGTAGTAATGGTTTTATAGCAGTAGCAGTAGTGAAATAACAGCAGCAGAGTAACAAAGACAGCAGTAGTGATTTTAGTAAACAGCAGGATTAAAATACTGTAGGCACGGGGACGGATGAACGGGTGTTGCATGGATGAGAGAAACTCATGTAACAATCATAGCAGGGCATTTGCAGATAATAATAAAACGGTGTCCAAGTACAAAGCAATCAATAGGCATGTGTTCCAATTATAGTCGTACGTGCTCGCAATGAGAAACTTGCACAACATCTTTTGTCCTACCAGCCGGTGGCAGCCGGGCCTCTAGGGAAACTATCGGATATTAAGGTACTCCTTTTAATAGAGTACCGGAGCAAAGCATTAACACTCCGTGAACACATGTGATCCTCACATCACTACCATCCCCTCCGGTTGTCCCGATTCTTGTCACTTCGGGGCCATTGGTTCCGGACAGCGACATGTGTATACAACTTGCAGGTAAGATCAATAAACAATGAATATCATGATGAAGCAATAATGTTCAGATCTGAGATCATGGCACTCGGGCCCTAGTGACAAGCATTAAGCATAGCAAGTTGCAACAATATCATCAAAGTACCAATTACGGACACTAGGCACTATGCCCTAACAATCTTATGCTATTACATGACCAATCTCATCCAATCCCTACCATCCCCTTCGGCCTACAGCGGGGGAATTACTCACTCATGGATGGGGGAAACATGGCTGGTTGATGTAGAGGCATTGGCGGTGATGATGGCGATGATCTCCTCCAATTCCCCGTCCCGGCGGAGTGCCAGAACGGAGACTTCTGGCTCCCGCGACGGAGTTTCGCGATGTGGCGGCGTTCTGGAGGGTTTCTGGCGACTTCGACTTCTCTCCGTGCGTTTTTAGGTCGAGGCCAATAAGTAGTCCGAAGGAGGGCGTCGGAGGCCGGCCGAGGGGGCCACACCATAGGGCCGCGCGGGCCCCCCTAGGTCGCGCCGCCTTATGGTGTGGGGTGATATGTCTCCGACGTATCGATAATTTCTTATGTTCCATGCCACATTATTGATGTTATCTACATGTTTTATGCACACTTTATGTCATATTCGTGCATTTTCTGGAACTAACCTATTAACAAGATGCCGAAGTGCCGATTCTGTTGTTCTGCTGTTTTTGGTTTCAGAAATCCTAGTAACGAAATATTCTCGGAATTGGACGAAATCAACGCCTAGGGTCCTATTTTGCCACGAAGCTTCCAGAAGACCGAAGAGGAGACGAAGTGGGGCCACGAGGTTGCCACACCCTAGGGCGGCGCGGCCCAAGCCCTGGCCGCGCCGGCCTGTAGTGTGGGCCCCTCGTGCCACCTCTTGACCTGCCCTTCCGCCTACAAATAGCCTCCGTCGCGAAACCCCCAGTACCGAGAGCCACGATACGGAAAACCTTACTGAGACGCCGCCGCCGCCAATCCCATCTCGGGGGATTCAGGAGATCGCCTCCGGCACCCTGCCGGAGAGGGGATTCATCTCCCGGAGGACTCTACGCCGCCATGGTCGCCTCCGGAGTGATGTGTGAGTAGTCTACCCCTGGACTATGGGTCCATAGCTGTAGCTAGATGGTTGTCCTCTCCCCATTGTGCTTCATTGTCGGGTCTTGTGAGCTGCCTAACATGATCAAGATCATCTATCTCGTAATTCTATATGTTGCGTTTGTTGGGATCCGATGAATAGAGAATACTTGTTATGTTGATTATCAAAGTTATGTCTATGTGTTGTTTATGATCTTGCATGCTCTCCGTTACTAGTAGATGCTCTGGCCAAGTAGATGCTTGTAACTCCAAGAGGGAGTATTTATGCTCGATAGTGGGTTCATGTCTCCGTGAATGCTGGGAAGTGACAGAAATCTCTAAGATTATGGATGTGCTGTTGCCACTAGGGATAAAACATTGGTGCTATGTTCAAGGATGTAGTCACTGGTTACATTACCGCAATACTTAATGCAATTGTCCGTTGTTAGCAACTTAATACTGGAGGGGGTTCGGATGATAACCTGAAGGTGGACATTTAGGCATAGATGCATGCTGGATAGCGGTCTATGTACTTTGTCGTAATGCCCAATTAAATCTCACAATACTCATCATAATATGTATGTGCATGGTCATGCCCTCTTTATTTGTCAATTGCCCAACTGTAATTTGTTCACCCAACATGCTGTTTATCTTATGGGAGAGACACCTCTAGTGAACTGTGGACCCCGGTCTAATTCTCTATACTGAAATGCAATCTATCGCAATACTGTTTTACTCGTTTTCTGCAAACAATCATCATCCACACTATACATCTAATCCTTTGTTACAAGCAAGCCGGTGAGATTGACAACCTCACCGTTTCGTTGGGGCAAAGTACTTTGGTTGTGTTGTGCAGGTTCCACGTTGGCGCCGGAATCTCCGGTGTTGCGCCGCACTACATCCCGCCGCCATCAACCTTCAACGTGCTTCTTGGCTCCTACTGGTTCGATAAACCTTGGTTTCATACTGAAGGAAAACTTGCCGCTGTACGCATCACACCTTCCTCTTGGGGTTCCCAACGGACGCGTGTTGTACGCGTATCAAGCTCTTTTTCTAGCGCCGTTGCCGGGGAGATCAAGACACGCTGCAAGGGGAGTCTCCACTTCCCAATCTCTTTACTTTGTTTTTGTCTTGCTTAGTTTTATTTACTACTTTGTTTGCTGCACTATATCAAAACACAAAAAAATTAGTTGCTAGTTTTACTTTATTTTGCTATCTCGTTTGCTATATCAAAAACACAAAAAAATTAGATACTTGCATTTACTTTATCTAGTTTGCTTTATTTACTGTCCTACACTCTATATTAAAAATACAACAAAAAAAATTAGTTACTTTTGTTATCATGTCTAGCTCTGAACCTGTTACTTCTTCGCCTGAAGAATTAGTCTTCACTTTTAAACAAGGGGATGAGGAGAGTTTTAAGCATGCTTGGTCTAGAATTTTTACTTCTTATCGAAAAACTGAACCTCAAATGACTCTAAGTTTGCTCCTTAGTAATTTTTATTTTGGTCTTATGATTCGTTATAGATATGCTTTGGATGCTTTAGTGGGAGGAGATTTCCTTCATTGCAATGGGGATCAAGCTTTTAATGCCATAAAGAAGTTGGTTGCATCACATGATTCAGCTAATAACTTTGATTCAGCCCTTATTAGCATTTATAATAGATTAAACAATCTCGAGATAAGTACATCTCGCTTGGATGACAACTATCACCATGTTCGTAATCATCTTGAACAAGTTTTAGTGAACTCTAAACCTTCATTATGGGATCCTACTGTTAAAATTGTTATCGGTGATCAAACTCTTCGTGCCAACTCGTGATATTATGTCCGAATTTTGCCTTATACCCGAGAGCATTTATAAATCTTTGAAACTTTGGGGAGTTGATGAAGGAGGAGAAGAAATAACTCTCATTGATAACTCTGTTATAATTCCTAAGGGAATAGCCGCAGGTGTGCATACAACCATTCTTGGAAGAACAATATCCATTGATTATCTTGTTATTGAATGTGTAGGGACAGGAAAAATCACACTCGGAAGATCCCTGCTGAAACTATTGGGAGCAGTCATAGATGTGGGAGAAGGCATCCTGGAATTCACCTCTATACCGGGGGGGAATCATACATTTCCTAAATCAAAGAGAAAGAAAAACAACAAGGAAGGTAAGGGTAAAGCCCAAGGTAAGGTTGATGCACCACCCTCCGATAATACTTGATACACACTTTCTGCGCCTAGCTGAAAGGCGTTAAAGAAAAGCGCTTATGGGAGACAACCCATGGTTTTTACTACAGTACTTTGTTTTTATTTTGTGTCTTGGAAGTTGTTTACTACTGTAGCAACCTCTCCTTATCTTAGTTTTGTGTTTTGTTGTGCCAAGTAAAGTCTTTGATAGTAAAGTTCATACTAGATTTGGATTACTGCGCAGTTTCAGATTTCTTTGCTGTCACGAATTCCGACCTGCCTCTCTGTATGTAGGTTAGAAAAATATGCCAATTTACGTGCGTGATCCTCAGATATGTACGCAACTTTCATTCAATTTGGGCATTTTCATCTGAGCAAGTCTGGTGCTATTTTAAAATTCGTTTTTACGAACTGTTCTGTTTTGACAGATTCTGCCTTTTATTTCGCATTGCCTCTTTTGCTATGTTGGATGAATGTCTTTGATCCATTAATGTCCAGTAGCTTTATGCAATGTCCAGAAGTGTTAAGAATGATTATGTCACCTCTGAACATGTTAATTTTTATTGTGCACTAACCCTCTAATGAGTTGTTTCGAGTTTGGTGTGGAGGAAGTTTTCAAGGATCAAGAGAGGAGTATGATGCAACATGATCAAGGAGAATGAAAGCTCTAAGTTTGGGGATGCCCCGGTGGTTCACCCCTGCATATTCTAAGAAGACTCAAGCGTCTAAGCTTGGGGATGCCCAAGGCATCCCCTTCTTCATCGACAACATTATCAGGTTCCTCCCCTGAAACTATATTTTTATTCCATCACATCTTATGTACTTTGCTTGGAGCGTCGGTTTGTTTTTGTTTTTGTTTTGTTTGAATAAAATGGATCCTAGCATTCATTATGTGGGAGAGAGACACGCTCCGCTGTTGCATATGGACAAGTATGTCCTTAGGCTTTACTCATAGTTTTCATGGCGAAGTTTCTTCTTCGTTAAATTGTTATATGGTTGGAATCGGAAAATGATACATGTAGTAATTGCTAAAATGTCTTGGATAATGTGATACTTGGAAATTGTTGTGCTCATGTTTAAGCTCTTACATCATATACTTTTCACCCATTAATGAAGAAATACATAGAGCTTGCTAAAATTTGGTTTGCATAATTGGTCTCTCTAAGGTCTAGATAATTTCTAGTATTGAGTTTGAACAACAAGGAAGACGGTGTAGAGTCTTATAATGTTTACAATATGTCTTTTATGTGAGTTTTGCTGCACCGGTTCATCCTTGTGTTTGTTTCAAATAACCTTGCTAGCCTAAACCTTGTATCGAGAGGGAATACTTCTCATGCATCCAAAATCCTTGAGCCAACCACTATGCCATTTGTGTCCACCATACCTACCTACTACATGGTATTTCTCCGCCATTCCAAAGTAAATTGCTTGAAGTGATACCTTTAAATTTCTATCCTCTACCTTTGCAATGTATAGCTCATGGGACAAATAGCTTAAAAACTATTGTGGTATTGAATATGTACTTATGCACTTTATCTCTTATTAAGTTGCTTGTTGTGCGATAACCATGTTCCTGGGGACGCCATCAACTACTCTTTGCTGAATATCATGTGAGTTGCTATGCATGTCCGTCTTGTCTGAAGTAAGGGCGATCTACCACCTTATGGTTAAGCATGCATATTGTTAGAGAAGAACATTGGGCCGCTAACTAAAGCCATGATCCATGGTGGAAGTTTCAGTTTTGGACATATATCCTCAATCTCATATGAGAAAATTATTAATTGTTGTTACATGCTTATGCATAAAAGAGGAGTCCATTATCTGTTGTCTATGTTGTCCCGGTATGGATGTCTAAGTTGAGAATAATCAATAGCGAGAAATCCAATGCGAGCTTTCTCCTTAGACCTTTGTACAGGCGGCATAGAGGTACCCCATTGTGACACTTGGTTAAAACATGTGCATTGCGATGATCCGGTAGTCCAAGCTAATTAGGACAAGGTGCGGGCACTATTAGTATACTATGCATGAGGCTTGCAACTTGTAAGATATAATTTACATGATACATATGCTTTATTACTACCGTTGACAAAATTGTTTCATGTTTTCAAAATCAAAGCTCTAGCACAAATATAGCAATCGATGCTTTTCCTCTATGGAGGACCATTCTTTTACTTTCATTGTTGAGTCAGTTCACCTATTTCTCTCCACCTCAAGAAGTAAACACTTATTATATTACTCTATATTGACAATATCCATGAGATATACATGTTACAAGTTGAAAGCAAC
The DNA here is from genome assembly GCF_022539505.1 of Lolium rigidum. Classification (NCBI taxonomy): domain Eukaryota; kingdom Viridiplantae; phylum Streptophyta; class Magnoliopsida; order Poales; family Poaceae; genus Lolium; species Lolium rigidum. The sequence goes on along the minus strand of NC_061514.1, from coordinate 313,629,327 downwards.
CGCTGAAACTTAATCTTCCTTTGTGTTGCTTCAATGCTTCTACTATGAATTATTGCTTTATGAGTTAACTCTTATGCAAGACTTATTGATGCTTGTCTTGAAGTGCTATTCATGAAAAGTCTTTGCTATATGATTCACTTGTTTACTCATGTCATATACATTGTTTTGATCGTTGCATTCGCTACATATGCTTTACAAATAGTATGATCAAGGTTATGATGGCATGTCACTCCAGAAATTATCTTTGTTATCGTTTTACCTGCTCGGGACGAGCAGAACTAAGCTTGGGGATGCTGATACGTCTCCGACGTATCGATAATTTCTTATGTTCCATGCCACATTATTGATGTTATCTACATGTTTTATGCACACTTTATGTCATATTCGTGCATTTTCTCGGAACTAACCTATTAACAAGATGCCGAAGTGCCGCTTGCCGTTTTCTCGCTGTTTTTGGTTTCAGAAATCCTAGTAACGAAATATTCTCGAATTGGACGAAATCAACGCCCAGGGTCCTATTTTGCCACGAAGCTTCCAGAAGACCGAAGAGGAGACGAAATGGGGCCACGAGGTGGCCACACCCTAGGGCGGCGCGGCCCAAGCCCTGGCCGCGCCGGCCTGTAGTGTGGGCCCCTCGTGCCGCCTCTTGACCTGCCCTTCCGCCTACAAATAGCCTCCGTCGCGAAACCCCCAGTACCGAGAGCCACGATACGGAAAACCTTACTGAGACGCCGCCGCCGCCAATCCCATCTCGGGGGATTCAGGAGATCGCCTCCGGCACCCTGCCGGAGAGGGGATTCATCTCCCGGAGGACTCTACGCCGCCATGGTCGCCTCCGGAGTGATGTGTGAGTAGTCTACCCCTGGACTATGGGTCCATAGCTGTAGCTAGATGGTTGTCTTCTCCCCATTGTGCTTCATTGTCGGGTCTTGTGAGCTGCCTAACATGATCAAGATCATCTATCCGTAATTCTATATGTTGCGTTTGTTGGGATCCGATGAATAGAGAATACTTGTTATGTTGATTATCAAAGTTATGTCTATGTGTTGTTTATGATCTTGCATGCTCTCCGTTACTAGTAGATGCTCCGGCCAAGTAGATGCTTGTAACTCCAAGAGGGAGTATTTATGCTCGATAGTGGGTTCATGTCTCCGTGAATGCGGGAAGTGACGTAAATCTCTAAGGTTATGGATGTGCTGTTGCCACTAGGGATAAAACATTGGTGCTCTGTTCAAGGATGTAGTCACTCGATTACATTACGCGCAATACTTAATGCAATTGTCTCGTTGTTAGCAACTTAATACCGGAGGGGGTTCGGATGATAACCCGAAGGTGGACTTTTTAGGCATAGATGCATGCCGGATAGCGGTCTATGTACTTTGTCGTAATGCCCAATTAAATCTCACAATACTCATCATAATATGTATATGCATGGTCATGCCCTCTTTATTTGTCAATTGCCCAAGCTGTAATTTGTTCACCCAACATGCCGTTTATCTTATGGGAGAGACACCTCTAGTGAACCGTGGACCCCGGTCCAATTCTCTATACCGAAATACAATCTACTGCAATACTGTTTTATCGTTTTCTGCAAACAATCATCATCCACACTATACATCTAATCCTTTGTTACAGCAAGCCGGTGAGATTGACAACCTCACTCGTTTCGTTGGGGCAAAGTACTTTGGTTGTGTTGTGCAGGGTTCCACGTTGGCGCCGGAATCTCCGGTGTTGCGCCGCACTACATCCCGCCGCCATCAACCTTCAACGTGCTTCTTGGCTCCTACTGGTTCGATAAACCTTGGTTTCATACTGAGGGAAAACTTGCCGCTGTACGCATCACACCTTCCTCTTGGGGTTCCCAACGGACGCGTGTTGTACGCGTATCATGGGGCCCTCGGGCCTCCACCTTACTTGTCCTTCTGGTTCCGTCAGTATTCTGGGAAAATAGGGCCTTCTGCATAAATTCCGAGGATTTTCCCGAAAGTTGGATTTCTGCACAAAAACGAGACACCAGAACAGTTCTGCTGAAAACAGCGTTAGTCCGTGTTAGTTGCATCCAAAATACACAAATTAGAGGCAAAACAATAGCAAAAGTGTTCGGGAAAGTAGATACGTTTTGGACGTATCAACTCCCCCAAGCTTAGCTTATTGCTTGTCCTCAAGCAATTCGGTTAACAACCGAGCGATAAAAGAACTTTCACGAACACATTTGCTCATATGATGTATATATTCTCATGCTATGGCTAATACTTAAGCAGTTCATAATGAGATACATGCAAATAAGATCATCTAACAGCTATGTCAATCATGGAGAGGTACCAACAATTAATAATAAGCATCATGAATCATGTATATAAGCAGGATTGCAATGTTCATAAGAGAGTATGATAAAGTGGTATCTCGCTTGCCCGTATTTGATCGGCAAAACATAAATGCCCGGGCACCTCTGGAGTTCATAGAAAGACTAGAAGTAGTGATTGTCAAAGATAAAAGCATCAAAGTTATACCACAATCAATCATATTTTGAGACAAGCATATTATACTAAGAATGACAGTTGTGCTCTCAAGATAGTGCTCAAAGAAATAATGGAGACACAACATAGAAGTAAAAGATTGACCCTTCGCAGAGGGAAGCAGGGATTAACATGCGCTAGAGCTTTTCATTTCTAAAATAGGAGTAAAATTATTTTGAGAGGTGTTTGTTGTTGTCAACGAATGGTAATGGGTACACCAACTACCTTGCCAACCGGACTTTCAAGAGCGGCTCCCATGAATTATTTGCACGTTTATGTGGCACTCCTTCCAACCTTTCTTACACAAACCATGGCTAACCGAATCCTCGGGTGCCTGCCAACAATCTCATACCATGAAGGAGTGCCTTTTTATTTTAGTTTTATTATGATGATGACACTCCCCCCAACCTTTGCTTACACAAGCCATGGCTAACCGAATCCTTCGGGTGCCGTCCATCCATCACAAACCATGGAGGAGTGTCTATTTAAGTTAATTAATTCGGGACTGGGAATCTCATTGCCAACTCTTTTTGCAAAATTATCGGATAAGCGGATGTGCCACTAGTCCATATGAGAGTCCGTCAAAAGTAAATGACAAGGTTGAAAGCTAAACACCACATACTTCCTCATGAGCTATGAAACATAAACACAAATTGAGAAGCATTTTGAAGGTTTTAAAGGTAGCGCATGAGAATTTACTTGGAATGGTTTGAAATGCCATGCATAGGTATTTATGGTGGACACTTTTGGAACAACTTGGTTTTCAAGTGTTTGGAAGCACGAGCAGCGTTCCCGCTCAGTACAAGTGAAGGCTAGCAATAGACTAGGGAGCGACAAATCAAGAGAGCAGTAACTGTCATAATCATGCTTGCGGCAAAATAAATTAACGGAGGCATAAAAATGATACAAGAACTCTGAAGCAATATAGATCATCGAGGCTTAATTAACTTTTTGTTCAGTCATATGCATGCGTGAGCATGTGCCAAGTCGATATAAATGAATTATTCAGAGGAGGGTACCACAATGCCATACTTACTTATGAATAAAACAATGCAAGCAAACATCCATGACATGCTACTCATATTAATAAATTGGAGCTAAACATGAGAGATCATAAACTACTAGACTTTCTCAAATAACATATACCTCACATGAACCAACTAAGCATGCTCACATGGATGAGTATATGTACAAAAATGAAAACAAATAGAGTTCATACCAGCCTCTCACCACAATCCAATTGTCGTAGATCGTCATTATTGCCTTTCACTTGTGTACCTTGGACAATATGAAATGAAAACCACGCTCCAGCCACCGAAGACCATTGAACTCAAGATGAACTTTACAAACCAAAGAAGAACAGCAAATATTTTTGGTGTTTTCGAATTTGAGAACAGGAACAAAAGGAAACAAACAAACAAACAAAGCAAAATCTTTTTGGGTTTTCTTATAGCAAACTGGCAATAGCAAATAAAGCGAAAAAAATGCAAGAAACCAAAGCAAACAAATGGTGAAGAGAAACAACAGAAATATTTTTGGTCTTTTTGTGTTTTAAGAAAGAAACAAAGCAAGAACAAGAAAATGAAAACTAAAAGAAACACAGAAAAGCGAGATGGCAGAAATCTGCCAAAACCTGACAGCAGTACAGAAATCGATTTTTACAAAAATCTTACGTTGCTCAGCTCGAAAAGTGTTTAACTAATGAAAGTTAGATAACAACCTGGGGAACCTGCAAAAAAATTGGCAGCTCAAAATAACGTTCTGGCTGTGCGCACGAATATTTCTAGTAACAGTCCAGAATCTGTTTTCAGGCAGCACCTCCCCAAATATCATCTTCCTCTCATTAGAAAACCACTCAAAGAAACTAAACAAGTATGTACAAGTACCCAGCAACCATAATATGCAAAGAATGAGTGATGCCGGTATACCTCCCCCCAAGCTTAGGCTTTTGGCCTAAGTGGAGTTCAATCCCATCGAGGATCTGGGTTCCACGTCGGTGGATCATACATGGAGTAGTCATAATAAGGTACCGATGCAGAAGAAAAGCGTGGAGGCTCCATATGCCCAACATGTTGCTGCGAGTGTTGCGGTCAGAAACCCACCGGTGAGCAGCGACGGGCAACACAGGAGAGCCGGGAGCAACTTAGGGCTGCGGCTGGCCCTGGTCCCTCCGAGCGACGGCCCGCAAAGACTCTGGCACGCACGTCCGATGCTGGTGCAAGGGCGTGCCACCTGACCTATACCTGGTCAAGAAGGTGATGGAGATGCCTCGCTTAGTTTCCTGCATGGCATACACGTAAACATTAAATTCGAGCCTCGATCGGCTCTCAGGTTATCCTGTGAATCGGCTCAAGGAGCCGATCCACCCATGATTCGCACGAGGTGTACGAATATATGGTGGTCCTGCTTGATCAAGATAAAGCTAAAACGATCTATGACGATTTGGGGTTTTCACCGCATAATCGGATCATCCTACTCACGATTGGGCCTCACGGCCACGCACGGTGATCGTAAGCCGATCCTAGACAAGGCCTAAAAACCAACACGAGGTTGATCCCCGGAACTTCCTGTCTAGGGCTAGCAAACTACACCCTACGCGCCGCTGGATCCTCCAACCCTTTGTAAGGCCTAACTATTGCAGATATTAAACTAATCCTTGAAGAACAAGGAGCAACCGTAACGGATCGGATCTACTGAATAATGATCAAGCGGGTGCCGCCCCTACACCTAAGATAGGTGTAAGGGCGGCTAGATGCATAAGGGTTGCACGACGACAGCATATGATACGAAGAACAATGCTAACCCTAACACATCTAAGATAACTACGTTGCTCGCCATCAAAAAGGCTTCAGTACGAGCAACGCATGGCAACGAATAAACTTGTACTGCCTAGATCGCAAGATGCGATCTAGGCAGCATGATGCTTACCCGGAAGAAACCCTCGAGACGAAGGAGTTGGCGATGCGCCTAGATTGATTTGTGGTGAACGTTGGTTCTTGTTTATTTCATAAACCCTAGATACATATTTATAGTCCGTAGACTTTCTAACGTGGGAATAATCCCCACCGTGCACGAGACAAACTCTAACTAACCGACACGTATCCTACTATATTACAGATACACGGGCAAACTAGCCCAAACTTTGCATAACAGGCCGATTCACGTATTTCTTCTATGTATATTCTTCAAGTCCATCTTGATCGCGGCCCACCTCTGACTCGGTCAAATTCTGGTGATAACACATGCCCCCCTGGTTTTGGAATTGATAATTCCAAAATCACTCTGCTCTTCTTCGTCGGGTCATGTCGTGGCAGAACCGTCGCAGTATCCTTCATCATGATGCCTTGCCTTCTCAACTTCTCCGCGTGACCTGGCAGTTTTTTTTTAGGCACCACTTCCTCGGAAACTGTTGTGGCATTGAATTTCCACTATATCCCCTTTTATTTAACCGCTCCGAACAGTTTGCTTCCGCATCTCCTTCGCATTAGCACTCCAAAAGCCCTCCTGCGCCACCATGTCTTCTTCCTCCTCTGCTTCATCGGATCTTTCTACCCAGTCCTCCTCTTCCCGTGAGCCGACGCCGGAGCATAACCCGGAGGAGGTCCATGCGGCCAACACCCACCGTGCCATCGAGGCCGGGGAGGAATCCAGCCATGATTTCTCCGTCTGGTCTGAGGACGACAAGTCCTTGACCGACGGAGAAAGTGACCTCCGCTTCCTCGCCGACGGGGAAACGGAGGAGGAGAGCGATGACGATCGCTTCTCCTGCGACGACTTCACCTCTCCCGAGGAGGAGGAGGAGGAGGAGAAGGAGGAGGAAGAGGAGGAGGACGACACCTCCTCCGACGAGCCGCCGGCCAAACGGTTCTGCCCCTGGCCGGGGAACCTCAGCGACTTCGACAGCGACGACGACGACGCTGACGAGGAGGATGAGGACAACGAGGGCCCGGCCGGCGGCCGCTGGAGCAGTGACGACGAGCCCGCCGGGAGCAGCGCCGACAGCGGCGACGATGGCGATGACGAGGACGACGATGAGGGCAGCAACGGCCCGTAGATAGGACCATTAGCATAGGATCAGTAGTAGTAGACGGGGCAATGTATCCCCTAGTACTTCCTTTTGGGAGCAATCAGCTCTTTATGTAAGAAATCTTGCTTGTCAATGAAGAATTTCCCCAATTCGATTTTGTCGATTTCCCTTGAGCCAATTTAGCTGATTTCCCCTCATACTGATTTTGCCGATTCGTCCACTTAGCCAATGCTTAATGAGCCGATAGCAACGCATCGGTCCTTCACAATCCGTCCTTCAATTCTTCAACTGATGACTTTGAGATCTGGTGAATAATGTGGAATCTTCAAGAGAGCCTTTAAATTCCTCCCACCAGGTCCAGTGATCTTCTTCTGCCACACTTCACCATTTTTTGAAGAAGGTTGCGACGAAGGATCAGCCGATGACGCCCCAATCGGCTTTCAAAAACAGAGCATCTACCAGGCCAGCTGCCCCCCGAGCCTTAGTCAAGGCGAGAATATCGATGAGGATGCACAGATCGGACAAAAGGGCTTTGAACTCAGGTAATCTGAGATAGCCACCATGTAGATTCAGCCAAACTTGCCCCCATTGATCACCTTTCTTCCGCCGAAAGCCGATGTTGTAGACGAACCACCAACAGCTTAATGAGAAAGAGGCTGCCTTGCATGCAGAAACCGATGCTCCTGACAGTACTGCTGAACTGGTGTAAAAGGTTTGGAAGCCCTCGACGAGAAGGTTCAGGCACCAACATCGGCTCATTGCAGCCGAGGAAGCTCTCATTGTTCATTCCTTCGAGGACGCAGAAGGACTCACAGCTGATCTGGACTTGGTGAAGATCTGCGTCTTGACCAAGCAACAAGTACTAGAGTCGATGGCTGTGCATCGGCTGTATATCATGAAAAAAAAAATTACTGGCCGCCGATTTTCCATCGGCCCCCAACATTTAACTGCACACATGTTCATCTGCATATGTTCATCTGATTAGGTGCCCCCCGAGCCGAATCTGTCAGGGAACTGCAGATATCGGCTCTGTAGTTAACCAAGGCACACGTATTTGCATGTCGGCTCCGGCAGGACCAATGTTGATTTTTCCTGACTCATCAGCCGACGTAAAACCGCTGCCCAGCAGATTGATGTTGAACACAAGCAGAACATGTGGTGAGGATAATTTTGGCCGATTGCTGGAATCGGCCTCCATATTGATCGAAGCGCTCAATGAAGGTTTTGTAATGTTCCTTCATAGATCTTTGGGGCCGATCCCAAGGATCGGCGTCGCCACGTTTGCTCATTGGTCCGTTCTTGCTACACGGTCAGGCCGGTGGATAAGACCAGCCTAACCCTGCCCTTTGTCACGTCGATGCGCTCGCCGTCGTCCAGATTGAGTGCATCGTTTAATCCTGGAGCACTAAACTCCGTTGGAAGGATGAGCACCATGTTTGTGCCAGCCGATGTGTCATCATCGGCTTTCCTTTGCTTGGGGCGCCACTCCATTTTCTGTGGTCGACCCTCTTCATCCAGGGTTCGCTGGATCTTCGCGGCCAGATCAGGTCGCGCCTTCCTTAGCGTGTGCAGGTATAACCTTTCGGCTTCCTCCAAGCCGCGCAGTCGCTAAACCCTACGCTTTTGGGAGCGGCTGAGTCCATCAGGGCACCACCTTGGCCGGTGGTACTTGTCTTCTTCTTCTTCATCATCGCCTTCCAAATCCTCGAGATCTTCCACCCGAGGGGACTCAGCGTGCTTGTTCCGAGGCGGGAGAGGCCCTAAACGTTGGAACACGGACACGTTAGCTGCCTCCTTCTTCTTCTGGTTACATTCTGGGCAATTGCCGATTGTAGGCAATCGGCTCATTCCTGAATCCCAGCAGTGTCTGAAGAAGGGACAGTCCCAGTGCCTATCTTCATCGTCTTGCTCCCTCGATTTCTCCTTGGCACGGCGCTCGTACTAATCATCACGATCATGCCGACGATGTCTCCTGGCGTCCCTAGCCAGACGGTCTCTATCATCATCGTCGCTGGATCGTCGGCGTTGGCTGTATTGACTCACATACTTATTGAGGAGGTGATCAGAGAGAGGTCGCTGATATCTCACATTCCTTACTTCTCCCTCTGTGATGTAGCGCTTGCCATCGTGACGGAGCCGATCGCGTGGAGCGGCCTCCTCTGTGTCCTTGCTACGAGAGCAGCTGCCCTCGTCTCCATCCTTGCCAGAGTGGTGTCCAGGTCCTACCATGTTGATGTTGAACGAGAATCCCGGCTGGCAACCTTCAGGGTAAGTGCACTCCACCATGTTAACGGCGGGGAAGGGGTGGGTGTCGACCTTCATGGCGTACTGGTTGAAAATCAGACGTCCTTGTTCTATCGCCATTTGGATCTGCGGACGCCACACCCCGCGGTCGTTGGTGGCATGGGAGAACGAGTTATGCCATTTGCGGTATGGCTTTCCGTTCAGCTCCTGTACCGTGGGGATTTTGAGGCCTTCGGGTAACTTCAACTGCTTCTCCTTGAGTAAGAGGTCGAAGATTTGCTCAGTTTTAGTCACGTCAAAATCAAACCCTCTGGGCGGACCTGGTGGCTTAACCCATTTGCAGAACACGGGGGTTGCCCCCGAGTCCATTCAGCCACCGCTACTTCTTGATCTCCCGCAGAGCCTTCGTCTTCATCCGCCTCAACCAGGACTACCGCACGCTTGAATTTGTCCTGGTACAAGTCCGGGTGGCGCTGTTCATATGCCGACAGTTTCTGAACCATGTGCGCCAGTGAAGGGTAGTCCGCTTGGGAGGCCATGTCCTTGATTGGTGATGCGAGGCCCACCACTGCCAACTCGACTGCTTCCTTTTCAGTTACACGAGCCGAATAACACCGGTTCCTTAGATTTCTGAAGCGCTGGACGTATTCTGCCACAGTTTCTCCACGCTTCTGACGTATCTGTGCTAGATCGGCCAGGCCAGACTCGGAAGCCTCTGAGTGATACTGCATATGGAATTGTTCTTCCAACTGCTTCCAAGTCCGGATCGAGTCTGGTGGCAACGAAGTGTACCACCCGAAAGCCGATCCTGTGAGGGACTGTGCGAAGAACCTCACGCGTAGTGGATCCGATGCTGAGGCCGTTCCTAGCTGTGCCAAATATCGGCTCACATGCTCGATGGAGCTGGAACCATCTGATCCATTAAATTTGGAGAAATCAGGGAGCCGATATTTGGGTGGTAGCGGGACCAACTCGTACTCGTCGGGGTACGGCTTGGAATAGCCGATTGTCCTCCTTTTCGGCACCATGCCGAACTGGTCTCTCAGGATCGTACTGATTTGATCCGCGGTGCTTGGCTGCAGGGGTCGAACTCCGAAGATTCGCCGGGGTGGCGTACTTAGCCAGCCATGCTTGCTTTTCCAGCTCCGAGCCAACCTGCAGGAGCTGAGCTCGGAGGTTTGTCGGAGTGGCATATTTAGCTAGCCACGTCCGCTTCTCAAGATCCGTCGCCGAAGTTCCTCCCCGCTTTCCGAAGTCCCTGCTGTTGCGGCCTGGTTTGTGAGCGCCCGATTACCGCCGTCTGGCACGTATGTGCACGTGTATCTGTGAGGGATCTCCTTAGGCGCCTCGTGCAAGAACTGGTAGTCACTAGGGTCACCACCGATCTTGTAGACGACGAATGCCGGTGAATTCGGCACTTCTGGTGCTGCCAATGCAAACGGCAGCGGTGGACGGGACTGGAGTGGCATCTCTCCTTGGTATGTCCCGAGAGCTGGTCCTGACGGAGAGTACTGGTGCCTCATGATCTCCTGGATCACCCGAAGAGCGACACGCTCCAAAGTGTTCACCAGGTTCTCAGAGTGGCGGTGCAGCGAGTGAGCCACCATGTAGTTGATCTCCTGACGCAGGGACCTGGTGCGTTCTTCTGACGGGGCGGACAGGTCTATTCCATCGAGCGCACCTTCAGGCGAGAACCCTTTCCACCTGATGCCATGTGAACGGGTTCTGTGAAAGGAGCCGATGAGGTCGGCTTCGAGGATCGCTTTGACCTCGTCATACTTCTTCTTGAGCTCGCTCGGTCGGATCCTCGTACGTGATCGGAGTGCCGTCCGCCATCTCGGATGTAGATGGCGATGTGGTTGATGTCGAAGATTGTCCCACCGGGCGTGCCAGAATGTGTTGCGGTCAGAAACCCACCGGCGAGCAGCGACGGGCAACACAGGAGAGCCGGGAGCAACTTAGGGCTGCGGCTGGCCCTGGTCCCTCCGAGCGACGGCCCGCAAAGACTCCGGCACGCACGTCCGATGCTCGTGCAAGGGCGTGCCACCTGACCTATACCTGGTCAGGAAGGTGATGGAGATGCCTCGCTTAGTTTCCTCGCATGGCATACACGTAAACATTAAATTCGAGCCTCGATCGGCTCTCAGGTTATCCTGTGAATCGGCTCAAGGAGCCGATCCACCCATGATTCGCACGAGGTGTACGAATATATGGTGGTCCTGCTTGATCAAGATAAAGCTAAAACGATCTACGACGATTTGGGGTTTTCACCGCATAATCGGATCATCCTACTCACGATTGGGCCTCGCGGCCACGCACGGTGATCGTAAGCCGATCCTAGACAAGGCCTAAAAACCAACACGAGGTTGATCCCCGGAACTTCCTGTCTAGGGCTAGCAAACTACACCCTACGCGCCGCTGAATCCTCCAACCCTTTGTAAGGCCTAACTATTGCAGATATTAAACTAATCCTTGAAGAACAAGGAGCAACCGTAACGGATCGGATCTACTGAATAATGATCAAGCGGGGTGCCGCCCCTACACCTAAGATAGGTGTAAGGGCGGCTAGATGCATAAGGGTTGCACGACGATAGCATATGATACGAAGAACAATGCTAACCCTAACACATCTAAGATAACTACGTTGCTCGCCATCAAAAAGGCTTCAGTACGAGCAACGCATGGCAACGAATAAACTTGTACTCGCCTAGATCGCAAGATGCGATCTAGGCAGCATGATGCTTACCCGGAAGAAACCCTCGAGACGAAGGAGTTGGCGATGCGCCTAGATTGATTTGTGGTGAACGTTGGTTCTTGTTTATTTCATAAACCCTAGATACATATTTATAGTCCGTAGACTTTCTAACGTGGGAATAATCCCCACCGTGCACGAGACAAACTCTAACTAACCGACACGTATCCTACTATATTACAGATACACGGGCAAACTAGCCCAAACTTTGCATAACAGGCCGATTCACGTATTTCTTCTATGTATATTCTTCAAGTCCATCTTGATCGCGGCCCACCTCTGACTCGGTCAAATTCTGGTGATAACAGCGAGGAACTTGCCGCATCGGACGATGAGTCAAGATGTTCCTTGGCCTCCTCTGTGTTGTCTCTTGCATGATGGCCTCCTCCCTCTATGTGTGCATTCAGTGCACCTTCTGTGACCGACCAATCTTCCCTGGAATCAAGGTTAAACAGAACAGGCGCAGGCAATCTTACTAGTTTCTCGGTTTTCTTAGTTATTCTCCAGACTTTCTTATAAAATGTCATCTTGTAAAACAGGTTACCCAAGTTGGAGGAGTCAGAAACAAATTCATGTCTAATCATAGAGACTATGTCAAGTTTTTCTATGGAAAATGGAATATCAAAATGATGAGGTTCTACATTATGAAAAGCTAGTAAACGAGAGGCGATGAGACCTCCACAAATTCCACCTTTCTCACGGTTAGTAGCGAGTCTATAAGCTATCAATGCCCCCAAATTATAAGTCCTACTACTTTGCAAGGTCGCAGCTAGAAAAGCTAAATCCGGGATAGAAAGTTTACCACCAATCTTTCTAGCAAGAACGCATTTAGTAATGAAATAAGCAAAGTAGCGGATAGCCGGGAGCTGAATGCTAGTGATTTTACCACTATCCTCTGAGAAACTCCTTCCATAGCAAATCATCTTGAAGAGGCTTAAGAGTTCTTGCGGCGATCCCCTTATCTTCTCGCATGATCCCCATTGCGGTACTCTAATTGCTGCACAAAAATCACTGAATGGCAAGTTGACAGCTTTATTGTAAATTTTATACTGAACCGTGGGGTTAGATCGCGACCAATTGAACTTAAAGTCCTGCACAACAGACATAGTTAATTTTGCATATTGTCTTGGCTCTCCTTCAACAAAATCACTCAGCCCTGCTCGAGAAATTAGACTCCGAACATCTTCCAATATTCCCGCGCTTCTCATGAAATCCGCACACGGGTAGTAAGAGGGGTATACTCCCTCTTCACGGTTCACTCTCATAACTTGTTGGACCTCCAATTCTTGTTGGTTAAGTTGATATCTATTCCACTCCATTTTCTGAAATTTTCAACAAACAATATAAAATTTGATTTGGTGACATATAATCAAGGGGAACTACTATAGGAACTTGCTAGAGTACTAATCATGCATCAAAACTAGTTTATACAACTTAGAACAAACATGCAAGCTCACTAAACATGTTACCTACAGCAGCAAAATACTCAAGATATACTCAACCAAACAAAATTCTACTTGGATAATCGGAGGAGTCACATACCGAAGAGCAAATGTGCCAAATCTCAGACAGAAATCTGGGCTGAGCAAAGAGATCGAAAAATCCTGAGCTCTTGAGCAAAAACGCGAGTGAGAGGAACCTGGTGCGAGTTTTTTCGGGAGAGAGAAGATGCTCGGGAGAAAGAGATGAAGTAGTGGGGCAAGGAGGGGCCCACACCACGGGTGACGTGCCCCCTCCTTGGCCGCGCCGGCTCGTGGTGTGGCACCCGGGGTGCCCCACAGGTCATCCTCCGGTGCTCCCAGTGTGCCTCTTCGAAAAATAGGACCAACGGTATAATTTTTGTGAATTTTTGAAAACTTTGAAAAATGCACATTTCTGGGTATTAAGTTTATTATTACTGGCCAGGAAAATTTTTGAAATCTCTAATTAACTAAGGAACTTTGCAAATTAAAAGTGCTACAGCAACTAGAGCAAGTGGAGGAAGAAAGAGATGTTGTTTACCTCCTCTATGCATATAAAAAGTATTTGTTAACAAGGTTGATCAAGTCTTGCCACCAAATAAATTTTACATAGCATAAGAAGAAATAAACCTCAAATCAATCATGTTACCTTGAATTGTATTGATATGGATCCAATCACGAGAGTTTGATATTCTTCTTTAGGCTCATATATAGGACAATCAATAGTTCCCACTTTGATAGTTCTCACATTAGAAATAGTATTAACTCCACACGCTTTCTCAATCCTCTTGGGAAAATAAACGGTATGCTCCCTATCATCAACATTGAAAGTAACCTTTCCTTTATTGCAATCAATAACAGTCCACTGCGGTGTTAAGAAAAGGTCTCCCAAGAATAATAGACATATTATCATCTTCGGGCATTTCCAACACAACAAAATCAGTTAATATCAAGCGGTTATTAGTAATTTGAACAGGAATATCCTCACATATACCAACAGGAATAGCAGTAGATTTATCAGCCATTTGCAAAGATATATCAGTAGGTATCAACTTATCTAAGTAAAGTCTCTTGTAAAGAGAAAAAGGCATAACACTAACACCCGCTCCCAAATCACATAGAGCAGTTTTAACATAATTATTCTTAATAGAACAAGGAATAGTAGGTATACCGGGTCGCCCAACTTCTTTGGAACTTTGCCATTGAAAGAGTAATTAGCAAGCATAGTGGAAATTTCCTCATTGGGGATTTTCCTTTTGTTAGTAACAATATCTTTCATATACTTTGAATAAGGAGGCAATTTAATAGCATCAGTCAAAGGGATTTGCAAGAATAAAGGTTTCATCCAATCACAAAATTTATTATAGTGTTCTTCTTCCTTTGATTTTAGTTTCTTAGCAGGAAAGGGCATTTGCTTTTGCACCCAAGGTTCTCTTTCATTACCATGTTTCTCAGCAATAAAATCTTCTTTAGTGTACCTTTTATTTTTAGCATGCTTTTCAGGTTCTTCTTCAACATCTTCTTTATCAGAAGCATCATTCTTATCATTATCTTTATCATGTTCATTACCACTTTCAGTTTCAGCATCGAAATAGAAATACTATTAGGATCATTAACAGGTTCAGAGGATTCTACAACATTCTTATGTTTCTTTTTCTTTTTCTTAGATGGAGCACTAGTTTTAGTTCGTTGAGAATCTTGTTCAACTCTTTTGGGATGTCCCTCAGGATATAAAGGGTCCTGAGTAGAAACACCACCTCTAGTTGTTACTTCATAAGCATGTTTTTCTTTAGCATTATTTCCCAACAAGTCATTTTGCACTTTAGTGAGTTGATCAATTTGAGTTTGAACCATATGAAAATGTTTAACAAGCATCTTAACATCATTGGAGGTTCTCTCTACAATATCATGCAATTCACTAATAGCTCGAGAATTTTCCATTAAATGATTCTCTACTCTCATATTAAAATTTTCTTGCTTAACAATATAATTATCAAACTCATCTAAGCATTGTGCAGGAGGTTTCGAATACGGAATATCTTCCCTAGTAAAGCGTTGAAGGGAGTTTACCTCAATCATGGATGAAGGGGGAATTATCTCACATATATCTTCTATGGGAAGAAGATTCTTCACATCTTCAGATTTAATACCTTTCTCCTTGAGAGACTTCTTGGTTTCCCTCATATCTTCATCATTTAATTTAATCATACCCCTCTTCTTCAGTATCGGTGTCGGGGTTGGTTCAGGTGTAGACCAATCATCATGATTCCGGCCTATTTTAGCCAATAATTCTTCAGCGTCGTCCGGAGTTCTTTTCCTGAAAACACAACCAGCACAACTATCCAGGTATGCCCTAGACTCAATGGTTAGTCCACTATAAAATATATCAAGTAAATCATGCTTTTCCAAATCATGATCAGGCCGAGCTCTAATAAGAGAGCAAAATCTCGCCCAAGCCTCGGGCAATTTCTCTCCATCTCCCTGGTCAAAATTGTAGATTCTCTGCAAAGCAATATGTTGAGCACTAGCAGGAAAGTATTTACGGAAGAAAACATCAAGCAATTCTTTTGGACTTTTAATAGAATTAGGTGGCAAACTATTATATCAAGTTTTAGCGTCATCCTTTAATGAGAATGGAAAGATTTTAGCAACAAAGTAAGTACGCTTCTTAACATCATCGAGAAAACAAGCTACTCGGAGTAGATAGCTCAATCATGTGTTCAACGAGCACTTTCTTTTTCAGTACCACAAAAGGGTGTTTTCTCAACAATAGCTATATGAGATAAATCAAGAGAAAAATCATAATCTTTATCCTTAATGTTTATAGGAGATGTGGCAAACTTAGGATCGGAGACAGTTTATATCTAACGAGCATGTTACTGCAAGCAACTTTTTATTTTTTCTTGCATCGGTAGTAGCATTACATTTTTCAATAAAATCATCATTAAGCTCCACATAATCTTCATCAGGATCATCACTAGAATAATCAAGTTCAGGTGAATTAACAGGTGTAGTAGCATTAGGAGTTTCAGTATTTTCAATTTGTCTAGACCTAGCAATCGTAGCATCTAGAAAGGATCCCAATGAACCACTATCATCAAGCACAGCAGAAGCATCATCAATATTATAAGAATTTTCAGATTCAGCAGAAGTACCCGCATGTGAAGCATGTGGCGGTGAAACAAGTTTATCAATCACAGATGGTGAATCAAGAGCAGCAGAGGTACTCAGAATTGTACCTTTTCTTGTAGTGGATGGTAATATGGCGATCTTAGTATCGCGAGGTTTACCCATGATGGAGAATTTGCAGCGAACAATATCAATCCAAGTGAACTTCCAAACAAAGCTATGCTCCCCGGCAACGGCGCCAGAAAATAGTCTTGATGACCCACAAGTATAGGGGATCGCAACAATCTTCGAGGGAAGTAAAACCCAATTAATTGATTCGACACAAGGGGAGACAAAGAATACTTGAAAGCCTTAACAGCGGAGTTGTCAATTCAGCTGCACCTGGAAACAGACTAGCTCGCAAGAGTTTATCAGTAGTAACGGTTTTATAGCAGTAGCAGTCGTGAAATAACAGCAGCAGAGTAACAAAGACAGCGAGTAGTGATTTTAGTAAACAAGCAGGATTAAAATATCGTAGGCACGGGGACGGATGAACGGGCGTTGCATGGATGAGAGAAACTCATGTAACAATCATAGCAGGGCATTTGCGGATAATAATAAAACGGTGTCCAAGTACAAAGCAATCAATAGGCATGTGTTCCAATTATAGTCGTACGTGCTCGCAATGAGAAACTTGCACAACATCTTTTGTCCTACCAGCCGGTGGCAGCCGGGCCTCTAGGGAAACTACTCGGATATTAAGGTACTCCTTTTAATAGAGTACCGGAGCAAAGCATTAACACTCCGTGAACACATGTGATCCTCACATCACTACCATCCCCTCCGGTTGTCCCGATTCTTGTCACTTCGGGGCCATTGGTTCCGGACAGCGACATGTGTATACAACTTGCAGGTAAGATCAATAAACAATGAATATCATGATGAAGCAATAACATATTCAGATCTGAGATCATGGCACTCGGGCCCTAGTGACAAGCATTAAGCATAGCAAGTTGCAACAATATCATCAAAGTACCAATTACGGACACTAGGCACTATGCCCTAACAATCTTATGCTATTACATGACCAATCTCATCCAATCCCTACCATCCCCTTCGGCCTACAGCGGGGGAAAATTACTCACTCATGGATGGGGGAAACATGGCTGGTTGATGTAGAGGCGTTGGCGGTGATGATGGCGATGATCTCCTCCAATTCCCTGTCCCGGCGGAGTGCCAGAACGGAGACTTCTGGCTCCCGCGACGGAGTTTCGCGATGTGGCGGCGTTCGGAGGGTTTCCGGCGACTTCGACTTCTCTCCGTGCGTTTTTAGGTCGAGGCCAATAAGTAGTCCGAAGGAGGGCGTCGGAGGCCGGCCGAGGGGGCCACACCATAGGGCCGCGGGCCCCCCCTAGGCCGCGCCGCCTTATGGTGTGGGGCCCTCGGGCCTCCACCTTACTTGTCCTTCTGGCTCCGTCAGTATTCTGGGAAAATAGGGCCTTCTGCATAAATTCCGAGGATTTTCCCGAAAGTTGGATTTCTGCACAAAAACGAGACACCAGAACAGTTCTGCTGAAAACAGCGTTAGTCCGTGTTAGTTGCATCCAAAATACACAAATTAGAGGCAAAACAATAGCAAAAGTGTTCGGGAAAGTAGATACGTTTTGGACGTATCACCCACCTTACGGAGCAAGGCGTCGCTACTAATGAACTCCTCAAATGTGTCTACCTTACTCTCCCTCATCACTTTGCGGGCCTCGTCTAAAAGAGGTTTGGCCATGGATTCGTTGAAAAGATGGGGGGATTCTTATATGGGGGATCCATCTTGTTGAGAGAATACATTGAAACAGAAGGAAATGGTGGGGGGTTTTTATAGGCTAGAAGGGATGACTTTCGGCGGGAAAAGGTGAGCAGGAAAAATTGGGCGGGAAAAGTGGCGGAAGATTAGGGCGGAGTAAAAGGCGGGAAAATTAGGCGGGAAAAATTGGGCGGCGAATTTAGGCGGGAAACATTAATACTAAAACTGAAATTAAGATGCATTGCAGCTGAAATTAATATACGGTTTATCACTACAACGGAATTTAAGATACAACGACAAACTAAAACTGAAATTAAGATACATAGCCAGTACGACACATCACACTTCTTTCCCTGCGTCCACCGTGGCCATTTTCCAGACTTATCGCCGCGTTCTTCTGCCGCTTGCGCTTCAGCATCTCTTTCCCTTAGTCTCTTCCTCTCCGCTTCACGGGCCTCCCTGCGCACCTCTTCCTCTGCAAACCTACGTGCAGCCTCATCATCCATCCTCTTCTGATTCACCTCTCGATTACGATCTTGTTCCGCCATTAGTTTCTGTATCTGCCTCTCTCGCTCTGCTTTCTCATTAGCACGAACCTTTTCCCAACGCTCCTCCCCAAAGAACGTTGCCCACGCACGCCGGTGTTTCTCCACAACCTCCTCGCGCGCCCAATCCGGCTGCTCCGTGTCTATCCAGTGAAACCATTTGCATAGGGGCGGGGGAGACTGCAACACAAACAGTAACATTAAATCACATTCACAAACAAAATTAAGCCAACATAAAATTATGTTGAAACATACCGGCGGCCTAGTGGACGACGAAGCTGAACTACGGGGTGGATCATGCTCATAGCTCGCACAGATGAAAAATTTCATGCCGAACTAGTCGGAGAAATCCTCCACCTGCTTAACCTTAGCAAGACGGCCGCACCAACAACGCTCCGCAGTCACACCCGGGGGTAAACTTGCAACCTTCGCCTTCACCGGTCTAAACTCTTGGTCAGAGCACGGCACACTCATGATAGCTAAGGATGAGAGAGAGATAGAAGCACTTGTGCAATCCAGAGTAGCGATGCTGCTTTTATAGGCAAAAATTCGACAGCGTGGGCAGGAAAATATAGCGGGAAATGGTGACGGGAATGACAGGCGGGATAAAATTGGCGGGAGATGGTGGCGGGAACGAGTTGCGGGAAGGAGTGGCGGGAAGGGTGGCAGCCGGGAAGCGGTGTGAACGCGAAAAGGCGGGAAAAATCGCTGGTGTTCACAAGTCGGGTCTTAATCGGGTTCGCCAGGCCCGATTTACTAAAATCGGGTTCAGCATGCCCGATTTAATGAAATCGGGTTCTTCCACTCCGGTTTCCTTTTTTCCACCCCGATCGCTTGACTGGCACCCCAGAAGAATCCTAAAATCGGGTTTGTCATACCCGAGATTGGGAAATCGGGTTCCTCAAACCCGATTTTGTAAATTCGGGTTCGTCCACCCCGACGGTGTATTATTCTTGAAATTTGCTAAAAACGAATATTATTCCTGGAATTAATAATAAAAAGTGTATTATTTAAAAAAAATCGCCATATGTACCGTTCTGGTGTCATTCCTTACACCTGCACTTTCAGGATCTATTTCGTGCAAGCAAAATCGAACAACTCGGTTCATCTCCTCACCGTATAACAATGCCTTACATTTAAGTTATTGCAATGGCAGTCAGAGCTGCAGGGTAACCTGACACATTTGATAGTTGGTTCCAAAGCATCCATATAATGGATAGCCTCTACTAAGACGTTTTGTAAAATACATTTTTTTACTATTATATTGGAGTAGGTAGTAGGTCGTAGGTCGTACAACGCGTTTGGTGAAGTAGATTCGAATCATCCTAACCATTCACTCCAATCTTAGTGTCTCCGCTAATCATCTTACCGTCTAATCTTTGACCGTAAGCGCCCCTCCATGATGTACTAGCGCCAATCAAAGTATATATAATCAATACAGAATAATTAGGAAAGATATCTTTCCTTGCATTGCCCTGAAAACTAGGAAGCAGTCCTTCCACGGTTCCACGCCTTTCCTC
The DNA here is from genome assembly GCF_022539505.1 of Lolium rigidum. Lineage (NCBI taxonomy): Eukaryota > Viridiplantae > Streptophyta > Magnoliopsida > Poales > Poaceae > Lolium > Lolium rigidum. The sequence goes on along the minus strand of NC_061514.1, from coordinate 313,609,357 downwards.
CCGTCCCCGAAAACTAGGACAGTAGCGGTGCGCCCGCTACTGCCGCCCCCGCGCCGCATCTCACCATGGCGACGGAGGAGGGCGCCATGCCTCGAAGAACCGTCGACCTGGCGTGGCGTGGCGGACGCAGCTCCTCCGTCCCGGCGTCGCTGGACTGTCCGATGCCCGCGGAGGCGCCTTCAACCTTCGCCCCGTCGATGCGTTCTTCGCTCGGCGATCTAGCGTTACGCTTCCTTAGGCACACAATTTTTTAGGAAACTATTTCACAATTTTAAGCACACAATTCCTCGAGCTAATTTAAAGTATAGGCATTACGCTTCCTTAGGCAAGCTGATTTGTTTCCATTTTTAGTAGAGTTTGCTTCCCATGTAATTGGAAGGTGTTCGATAAGACAATTTTTTTTCCATGGCGAATTCAACAAAGAAGATGTTTCCGAAGCAACATATTATGAATGTGTTTTCTAGTTATAAAATTATTTTCAATGTCATAATTATATATATGCTTCAAATGAACTTGTATGTGCTTCTAAGGAAATACTTTGCTCCTAGCGAATAGATATATTTTCTTCCATGAAAAAAAACATACTCTCTCCGTCCATTAATAGATGTCAGGAGATTTGTTTAAATTTGGATGTATATATAAACTAAATAGTGTCTAGATATATTTGAATTTAGACAAACTTTTGACATCTAAAAATAGACAGAAGTAGTATTAATTTGAATATCCATATTTTACAGCGACCACTAATAAAAATGTCTACTTGCTGCCTACACACCATGCATCCGTGCATGTAGCTGCCCTTCGTGAATCAGTGAATCACATTATTTTATAAGACCAATAATGATAAATATTTTCATTGTTTATGTTACTTGCTTCCTACTCTCTATATTTGCTTCCACGCAACAAAAAGTGGCATCCACGTGTCGGTTTTATGCCATCTAGCCACAGTGATGGTGATGCTTTGCTTCCTTCTAATGGTTGTCTTGCTTCATTCCGATTGGGGCGTGTGTCCTTCTGGTCGCTGCTTCCTTCGTACCGTGGTTGCACTTCCTATGGATGGTGGGCGTGCTTCCTACCGTAGCTAAACGGTGTAGGGATCATATCGGCATCGAAAGATCAAAGCTGTAACACGGATATAAGTCATAGAACGTCAGCGGAGGGCATCATTGACAGTGAAGTAGGCTAGTTGAGGAGATAAACTGTAACATAGGCAAGTTGAGAACATCGAGGCACCATTTCGTACAACCGGTCGCCATGATGCTACCGCGATGAGCCTGCACAAAGGAGAGGGTGTCAATATTATACGTGCTTGAAGGAGGATGCGCTCGTCGACGTGCATCAGCCATTTTGTTGAAGACGGCGCAGATGATAGTGCACAGGACGGTGGCGCGAGAGAGGCAGTGACGTGAGACCCCGACGGCACCGCCACGCCCGCCGGCTCTGCCATGCCCGGCCACCCCTGACCCAGCCCCGGCGGCACCGCTATCTCCACGCTAGGACGTGTGGTTGGCTCGGCGGGCGGGGAGCGCTAGGCTCTCCTTCTCATGCACATGAGACCACGTCGCAGGGGAGAAAGGCATGGGGCACACGATCGTCGGCGATGCATGGCAGCATGGAAGACAAAGGTCACAGCCTCAGGCACGGGAGCCTGGATCTAAAAACTGAAACAACGATAATTGAGGAAGGGTTGCGGGATTTTTGGGATCAGTTTCGTAAGATCCCTGTATTAATACTAGTATGGAGGTGCGGGCCATTTTCTTTTTTTTTGCTTGAAAAACATCGATGCATATGGGGCGTGCGATGGAATAAGAATCAAACGGCGGTGAATCGGTCCGACGTTTCCCGTTCCATCGGACTGCGATCTATAGTGTTTACCAAAGATTATGCCTATGATCTTCAACTGTCACTAAGCTCATGCATTAAGTTCTTGTCACCTGGCAATCATAATGCTTATCCGTTGGAACCTAAGATTTCTATGCAAGTGCTTTAGTCTTCTCTGTCTTTCACTCTGTGTAAATCCAAAGACAAATCTATTCATTAGAATTTCTAAGCAAGTTCTCTGCTGGATCCCTTGGATCTGCAAGCATGTAGGCACAAATCATGAAGCTGCATGAAATTGATTTTAGCTTATCATCGTTTCTTAACTTGACATTTTAACCATTATTTAATGATGCAGGCAACCGAGAAATGTTTGTTTTCCTTTAACGTATTACTATATTTCGAAGCTCTTTCAGTCTGTAATGCTTCTCCGATGTAAGGTTTCCTCCTTTTGCATTTTGGATATGTGTTGCCTGCCAAAACCCACCGGCGAGCAGCGACGAGCAACACGGAGAGCCGGGAGGCTCCCAGGACTGCTGGTGGGCCCTGGTCCCTCGGGCGACGGCCCGCAATGCTCCGGCACACGTCCTGGCGGTTGCAAGGGCGTGCCACCTGACCTATACCTGGTCAGGAAGGTGTTGGATTGCTTCGATTAGTTTCCTGCATGGCAGACACGTAAACATTAAATGAGCCTCGATCGGCTCTCAGGTTACCCTGTGAATCGGCTCAAAGAACCGATTACCCCATGGTTCATATTGGATTTATGACAACATGGGGATCCTGCTTTATCAATACCAAGTTAAATCAATCTACGACAGTTTAGGGTTTTCACCGCATAACCGGAACGTCCTACACATAGTTGAGCCTGGCAGATACGAAAGATAACGGAAAACTAGTCCTTGAGGAGGCCTAAAAACCAACGTGGAGTCGATTCCCGGAACATCCCTTCTAGGATCGGCAAACCATACCTTACGCACTACTGGATTATTCAACCCGTTTGCAAGGCCTAACCATGCGGATATCAAACTAATCCTTGAAGAACAAGGAACAACTATAATAAATCAGATCTACTAAATAAAGATGAAGCAAGGTGCTGCCCTTGCACCTAAGATAGGTGTAAAGGCAGCTAGATATCGAGGGGCAGCATAGCTAAGCAAACATATTCAGAAAAGCATCGATGCAAGCCCCAAAACATCTATGATAAGGGTGTTACTCGCTATCAACAAGGCTTCAGTACGAGCAACACCAGATAACGAATAAACCGATACTGCCTAGATCGCAAGATGCGATCTAGGCAGCATGATGCTTACCCGGAAGAAACCCTCGAAACAAGGGGTGGAGATGCGCCTAGATTGTGTTTGTTGTGAACGTGATCGTCCTCCTTTCTCAATAACCCTAGGTACATATTTATAGTCCGTGGACTTTCTATCTTTGGAATAAACCTAGTCGTATACGACCAAACTCTATCTCTTAATTCTAAACTAAAATATGGTCTACCATAATGTACAGATACACGGGCAATCTAGCCAAAATTCTCGCACAAGGCCGATTCAGAAACACTTTACGTGTATATCCTCCAAGTCCATCTCAATTACGGCCCATCTTTTGATTTGGCCAAAATCTGGTGATAACACATGCCCCCTGGTTTTGGCAATAATAATTCCAAAACCACTCTGTTTTCCTTCATCGGGTCATGCGTTGCAGAGCAGAACCGCTACAATGCCCTTTCATCATGATGCCTTGCCTTCTCAACTTCTCCGCACTGCACGATTTGACAGTTTTGGCACCGCATCCTCGAAACTGCCACAGCATTGAATCGTCTTTCACTAGATCCCCTTTATTTAAACTCATCCGAGCAGTTCGCTTCCTCATCCTCTTCCACTGCATTAGTACTCGAAAAAAACCCCTTCCTCTTCCATGGACTCCTCCTCCTCTGCCTCCTCGGCTCTCTCTTTCCAGTCTTCCTCCTCCAGCGAGCCGATGCCGGAGTACGACCCGATAAGGGCGTACGAGGCCCACGCCCCAGAGTGGTGGGACGAGAGGGACTGGAACTTCTCCGTCGAGTCCGAGGACGACGACTCCTTGACCGACGGGGAGGATGACCTCCACTTCCTCGTGGCCGGGGAGTTGGAGGAGGAAAGCGACGACGACCTCTTCTCCTGGGACGCGGGCCTCTCCTCCGACGAGGAGGACGAAGCGGAGGACGAAACCTCCTCCGACGAGTACCCGCCGGTGAAGCGCTTCCGCGCCGGGTCGGACGACGACGACGATGACGATGAGGAAGAAGAAGAAGCTCCCGCCAAGGGCTTCAGCAGCAGCGACGAGGACGTCGCAGGCAGCAGCGCCGACAGCGGCGCGGACGGCGACGATGAGGGCAGCGACGGCCCCTAGGCTAGGGGCTACTAGAATAGGACTAGTAGTAGCAATTTAGGTAGCGGATCATCCTTTTGAGAGTAATCGGCTCTTCTTGTATAAAACCCTCTTATCAATGAAGAATGCTTCCATATTTGATTTTGCCGATTGTCAAAATAGGTCAACGCACAAAAGAGCCGATGGCAACGCATCGGTCTTTTACCATAAAACGCCAATAAGGCCAGATTCAGTTCCAAATTCAAACGGTAGCCTGTGACCCTCGTCTAAAGGGCCAAACTCAGATCCCCAATTGTCCATCGAACAGATTCAACACGCGGCGGCGCAAATCCCAGATCCTCAACCGTGCAGACTCATCTCCACCAGCGAATCAGATGGCGGAATCGTCCAACGCCAACGCAATGGTCTCTGGCCTGAAGGTAATCTTTAACTGCCCCTCGCCATCTGAGCATAGTGTTGGAATTAATAACAAACATCTGAATTAATGCCTTATTCCACCATTAATTTTAGGTTTCAGACATTCTGTTGCCGCATCCTTCTCTTCCAAACTCTCTTTGTCTTGGCCCCCGTACTGTCGAGGGTCCTGCCCATTTGATTTTTTGCGAGGCTCGTAGGATCCCCTTCGTGAGCCAGGATTTAGATCTAACTTCTTGGGCCGACTGCTTACGAGCCTGGCCTAACCCTCCTGAAGATTGGGTTTCCTGGTACAGCAGAGTATCCAAAACCTACCAATCCACATGGGAAACCACAGGAATAGCCGATGCTCTGTCCTTATCATTGTCTCCCCTTGAGAAGCATGAAAACCTTCTAAAAACCATCGGCTACTTCTGGTATGATGCTCTGAACTGCTTCATGTTTGTCCATGGCCCCATGACACCAACTCTGCTAGATGTGGTGATGATCACTGGCCTAGACATTACATCGCCCCGCCCCTCTGCTTTTATGCTGCCAAGGGTTCCTTTCAAGCTCTCTTCCAAAACAGAGTGCACGGGTGCCTACCTTCGACGTCACATGAAAAATAAAGGCCCTATCACAGAGAAAGAACACACGGCCTTCCTAAATTTCTGGTTGGAACACTTCATATTCTGTGGCCCTTCACTTTCTCCAACCAAGAATTACCTTCCCTTGGCCTATGAACTTGCCAGAGGCACCCAACTTGGCATCGACAAACTGTTCCTTGAAGAGGTCTATCGATACCTCCAACTAATGTCCGTCAAATTATATTCTCAAAGGACAGTCAAAACAGGAGGTCCCTGGTGGTTTATTCAGTTATGGGCTCAGCTATATTTCCAGAACCACATTCCAAACTTCCCACTTTTGGCCACTCGCACCTTTCCAGATACTAACGGGAAGCAAATCCGATGCACTAGCTACGGCCAAGCTTTGTACAGCCTCCCAGGTAGCAAACTGATCCCCAAGAAAGCATCAAAATGGTTCAGTATTTTCTTCCAAGGCCTGGACACTCCTCTCTTCTTCCCTTACACGGAATCTGAGAATTTTGAGAACCCGAGTCTCCTTCAAAGCTAGACAGACTTTGCCGATGACACCGAGCACCCGGCAATTGTACTCCACCATGATCCGTCCCTGCTTCCTTCCAGTTGGCATGAGCACCTCAAACAGGATCATCAAACCTGGTTATGAGTCCTATCAGCCGGTCGTAGCAGCCCGGCAGCTTGGTCTTGGGCAGGTGTCTCCCCATTTCTTCCTCCATCACTTAACAGAGAGCAGAGATGACTTGCCCGATATCCTCACCGGTCAGAGGTGTTACTCTTTCTTTGATGCTCTAGCCATCCCAATCCCTAGCAACCTCTCTTTCACCTCGTCCACCGACGGTTTTGAGACCTGGTGGTCTATGTGGAAAACTCATGCCTTCAGGAGAGCTCTGGGACCGTTGCTGAAACAACTCGATGCTAAATATAACATCCCTGCAGAACAGGTACTACTATTCGCAAATTTTCTTGAAGTGGCTTATAATAACTTTTAATAACCTTGCTCTGTCTCTTTGCAGCAACAAGATGGTACAGAACCTACACATGCTGACGGTTCCCTCTTTGAATTCTTCCCACCGGCTCCTATGGTCCTCTTCTGCAAAAACTCGCCACCCTTGAAAAAGGTTGTGATGCAGAGCCAGCCGATTCCCCCAAAATCGGCTTCCAAGAGCAAAGTATCTTCGGGGCCAGCTGCCCCCCGAGCCTCAACCCAGGCGAGAACGACGGTGAGGAAAGTAGCCGCCAGGAAAACTTTGAAGCGCCGGAGCCCTTCTCCAGATCAGGAGAGCTTGCACGTACGTCGATCCATGCCTCGACTGATTTCATCTATCCTTATAGGCTCCTGCCAACATACTTGTGTTTACTAACTCTCCTTTTGTTATTATATAGGCCTCCACCGAAGACAACTCCAGCGAGGATACACCATCCAATCGAGGGGATTCGAGCTCGGACAACTCTGGGAAAACCACCACGCAGAGCCAGCCAGATTTGCCACCATCGGCTTCCAGGAAAAGGCCAGCTCCTGAGCCTGTTCCCCCCCAAGCTCCAATCAAAGTGGGGCAAGGCGTGAGCACCAAGAGGACTCGAAAGGAACCGCAAGCTCCTTCATCAAACCAAGAGGCTTCAAATGTAATTACCCTCCATACTCTCTCTGGCTCATCTTTCATGCTAATCCCTTGCTGCTCACATCGGCTACCCACCTCCTTTGCAGCCTACTGACACTTCTAGTGGGGGAATCGAGGAAGTACAGATGCCCTCCGCAAACCTGGATCCAGTAATCTCCACAGGTGCCGTCGACACGGTCGCCAACTTGGCCAAGCCCCCAGCAGAAACACAAGAGCCGATCGCCTCATCATCGGCTGTCTCCCTGGTCTCAGGAGAGGTATACTCCTCTCGTTTGACTTGCCCTTCCCTTTCGCTGCATACTGACGCCGTTTCTATTTGTCAGGGTTGTGACCTCTCGGGCTTGCTGGCGTTCGACCCTGAATCCATTGAACCAGCTCCTTCAACGGCATGCGATGAGCCACGACCCAGTGCTGTCCTATGCCAATTCCAGCGTCTCAAAGCCTTGCTTTCTTCCCCGATCGAGATGTTGGTTGAAGACCCCGAGGAAGTGAAGAGTGTTCTTGAAGAAATCAAGCACCATCTCCCGGTAACGTTGCAGGTGAAACTTTGGCCAGTTGTGACTCTGTCTGTTTACGGGTCCATGGTGAAGTTAGCTCGTCAGAGAATCAATCTACGCCACGCCCAACTCCCATTGAAAGCCGATATTGCAGACAAATGTCAGCGGCTTAATGAGAAAAAGGCGGCCTTGGATGCCAAAACTGACACTTCTGTCAGCACCGCCGAACTTGAGACCTTGCGAAAGGAATTGGCGGACCTTGAAGAGAGGGTCCGGGCAACCAAACAGCTTATTTTCGATAAGGAAGCTCTTATTGCCCGCTCCCAAGAGGAAGCAGAAGGTCTCAAAGCTCAACTGAAGACTGATCTGGCAGAAATACGTGCCCTGAACAAACAGCTGGTGACGGGCGAGGACGGAGATGACGAGGCCGAGATCGCCGAGGTGGATCATGTCCGCGCTGACGCCCTCCGTGCCTTCGAGGCCTTCCTTCAGTAGAGCCTACCCATGTAACTTGATACCTGATCGTAACAGTTTGTACCTCTTGAGTCGATGGCTGCGCATCGGCTTTTTATTCTAAAGTCGATGTCCGTGCATCGGCTGTGCATCAGCTGTACTTTGCCTCCTGGTTCTTTGTATTTTTTTTTATTGGCCGATTTCATGCATCGGCCCCCATGTTTCACTGTCCATCATCCCACATACTTGGGAAATATTTCTTGAGATGCTGGCCATTGACAACCACTGGGAACATACTTCATGGCCTCATATCTTACCCGTTTAGGTGCCCCCCGAGCCGAATCTTTCAAGTAATTGAAGATATCGGCTCTTCAGTCATCCGATTCCAGGAACTGTATCTGAACATCGGCTCCACCTGCTAGCTCGATTGCTGGACTCGGCCACCTTTTCCATTGCATTGCTCAATGAGGGTTTACAACTTATTTGTGCTCTACGACGATTACATGACGTGCTTAAGGTGAGATCATTGCTTTTTATTTTTTGGGGCCGATCGCAGGGATCGGCCTTGCCACGTACATCTGTTGACTTTAGTCTCGCTACTCTGTCAGGCCGGTGGATAAGACCAGCCTCACCCCTTTTTTGAAGCTTCGATGCGCTCACAGCCGTCCAAACTGACTCCAGAGATCGGCTCTTGGTCGTCTGCATCCCAAATATTCATGCCAGCTAATGAGATCTCGATCGAGTCATCTGCATGAACGACCTCCACTTCATCTCCATCCCACTGTATCAGGCATTGGTGCATTGTGGATGGAATGCAGCAGTTGGCGTGAATCCAATCCCTCCCTAGCAGAACAGCATAGGTGTTTTTGCTGTCGACGATGAAGAACGACGTAGGGATGGTTTTTCGGCCCACGGTTAGATCCATGTTCAGCACACCTTGCGCTTCTGATGCTTGGCCATTGAAATCGCTTAGTGTGACATTGGTCTTGATCAGATCTGCGTTAGAGCGTCCCAAACGCCGTAGCATGGAGTATGACATTATATTGACTGCCGCTCCCGTGTCGACCAACATCTTGCTGACAGGCTGCCCGTTGATATAACCTCTTAGGTACAGGGCCTTCAAATGCCTGTAGCTCTTCTCTCGTGGCTTCTCAAAGATAACCGGCCGTGGGCCGCAGTCAAACTGTGCTACTGGCACTTCTTCAGTTCTTGGAGCACAAAACTCTGACGGGAGTATGAACACCATGTTTGTATCAGCCGATGCCTTTGCATCGGCTTTTGTTTGCTTGGGGCGCCATTCTTTCTTGTGTGGACGCGTCTCCGTCTCCAACGTTTGCTGAATTTTTACGGCCAGATCGGGCCGCGCTTTCCTCAACGTGTACAGGTACTGCGCTTCGGCTTCCTCCAAGTTACGTAGCCTCTGAACCCTACGCTTTTGGGAGTGACTGAGTCCGTCAGGGCACCACCTTGGCCGGTGGTATCTATCTTCTTCTTCATCTTCTGACTCCTCGAAGTCTTCCTCTCGAGATGACTCAGCTCGTCGGTTCTGAGGTGGAAGAGGCCCTAGACGCTTGAACACTGAAACCTCACTTGCGCCCTTCTTCTGCTGTCTACATTTCGGGCAGTTGTCGATTGTAGGCAATCGGCTCATTCCTGAGTCCCAGCAGTGCTTGAAGAAAGGACAATCCCAGTGTCTGTCCATGTCTTCCTGCTCTCTTGACTTCCCCTTTGCGCGGTGCTCATATCCTTCGTCGTCTCTATCGTATCGACGATGTTTTCCGTTGTCTGCATCAGACCGACGATATCTTTCGTCGTCTACGTCGTACCGCTGGCGTCGGTCGTACTGACGCTCGTATTTGTTAAGGAGATGCGCGGAGAGTGGTCGTTGGTACCGCACGTTTCTCACTTGTTCCTCGGTGAGGTACCGTCTGTCATCATATCGGGGTCGGTCGCGTGGATCGGCCTCCTCCTTATCCTTGCCACGGGAGTGACTGATGTCTTCTTTATCCTTGCCATGGCGGTCTACAGACCCTGCCATGTTAACATCGAATGAGAAACCTGGCTCGCACCTCGTGGAGTGGTTGAGTTCCACCATGTTGACGCCCGGAAACGGGTGCCTATCCACTTTCATGGCAAACTGACCGAGGATCAGGCGGCCTTGTTCTATCGCCATTTGGATCTGCCGACGCAACTCTTTGCAGTCGTTGGTGACATGGGTGTATGAGTGATGCCACTTGCAGTACGGTCTCCCGTTCATTTCTTGCGCCGTAGGGATCTTATGGCCTTCGGGTAACTTCAGCTGTTTTTCCTTAAGCAGTAAATCGAATATCTGCTCAGCTTTACTTATATCAAAGTCAAACCCTTTCGCAGGCCCTTGCTGTTTCACCCATTTGCAGGACACGGGAGCTCCCCGAGCCCATTCAGCCACGACGACTTCCTGATCTTCTGCAAAGTCTTCAACTTCTTCTGTCTCGACCAGGCCTATCGGGCGTTTAAACTTGTCTTGGTACAATTCTGGGTGGCGCTGCTCATACAATGTTAATTTATGTACCATGTGCGCCAGTGAATTGTATTCCACTTGGAAAGCCAGATCCTTGATCGGCGCTGCGAGGCCCAACGCTGCAAGATCGACTGCTTCTTTCTCAGATAAACGAGCCGAATAACATTGGTTCTTGACAGTCCTGAAACGCTGAATGTATTCCGACGCCGTCTCTCCCCGCTTCTGCCGCACCTGCGCCAGATCGACAATGCCAGCCTCGGTAGCTTCTGAGTGATACTGAACGTGAAACTGCTCCTCCAGTTGCTTCCATGTCCGGACTGAATCTGGTGGCAACGAGGTGTACCACCCAAAAGCTGGTCCTGTGAGAGATTGCGCAAAAAACCTCACACGTAACGGGTCTGATGCTGAAATCATGCCCAACTGTGCCAAATACCGGCTTACATGCTCAATTGAGCTAGCCCCTTCTGATCCATTGAACTTTGAGAACTCAGGGAGCCGATACTTGGGTGGCAGCGGAATCAAGTCATATTCGTTGGGATACGGCTTGGAATAGTCGATTGTTCTCCTCTTTGGCAGGATACCGAACTGGTCTCTCAAGATCATACTGATTTGTTTCATGGTATGAGCTGCAGGGGTTGAGCTTTCATGACTCGTTCCGGTGGCATATTTAGCTAGCCACGCCTGTTTATCGGCGTCTGCTCCAGAAATCCCTCCCCGCTCCGAAATCCCTCCCGCTGTAATCGGGTTCGTGCGCGCCCAATTATTGCAGTCCGGCACGTATGTGCACACGTATCCATGTGGGATCTCTTTAGGTGGCTCATACAGGAATTGGTAATCGCCAGGATCACCTCCAACCTTGTAGACGACGTATGACGGTGAACCCTGTGGCTCTGGAGCTGCAAGCATGAATGGCAGTTGCGGTCTGGTGTGGAACGGTGCCTCTCCCTGGTGAGTTCCTAGGGCAGGCCCTGACGGGGAGTACTAATGCTTCATGATTTCCTGAACCACGCGAACCGCAATACGCTCCAAAGTGTTCTCCAGGCTCTCAGAATGACGGTGTAGAGAATGAGCCACCATATAATTAACTTCCTGGCGCAGAGCTCTGTTGCGCTCCTCCGAAGGGAGAGACAGATCTACTCCATCGAGCACGCCTTCGGGTGTGAATCCTTTGAACCTAATGCCATGTGCACGGGTCCTTTCGAAAGAGCCGATGAGATCGGCTTCGAAGAGAGCCTTAAGCTCATCATATTTCTTCTTGTGATCTTCAGGCAGATCTTCATACTTGACTGGTTCGTCCGACATCTCAGCTGCAGATGTTGACGTAGTTGATGTAGAATGTCCCACCGAGCGTGCCAGAATGTGTTGCCTGCCAAAACCCACCGGCGAGCAGCGACGAGCAACACGGAGAGCCGGGAGGCTCCCAGGACTGCTGGTGGGCCCTGGTCCCTCGGGCGACGGCCCTCAATGCTCCGGCACACGTCCTGACGGTTGCAAGGGCGTGCCACCTGACCTATACCTGGTCAGGAAGGTGTTGGATTGCTTCGATTAGTTTCCTGCATGGCAGACACGCAAACATTAAATGAGCCTCGATCGGCTCTCAGGTTACCCTGTGAATCGGCTCAAAGAGCCGATTACCCCATGGTTCATATTGGATTTATGACAACATGGGGATCCTGCTTTATCAATACCAAGTTAAATCAATCTACGACAGTTTAGGGTTTTCACCGCATAACCGGAACGTCCTACACGTAGTTGAGCCTGGCAGATACGAAAGATAACAGAAAACTAGTCCTAGAGGAGGCCTAAAAACCAACGTGGAGTCGATTCCCGAACATCCCTTCTAGGATCGGCAAACCATACCTTACGCACTACTGGATCATTCAACCCGTTTGCAAGGCCTAACCATGCGGATATCAAACTAATCCTTGAAGAACAAGGAACAACTATAACAAATCAGATCTACTAAATAAAGATGAAGCAAGGTGCTGCCCTTACACCTAAGATAGGTGTAAAGGCAGCTAGATATCGAGGGGCAGCATAGCTAAGCAAACATATTCAGAAAAGCATCGATGCAAGCCCTAAAACATCTATGATAAGGATGTTACTCGCCATCAACAAGGCTTCAGTACGAGCAACACCAGATAACGAATAAACCGATACTGCCTAGATCGCAAGATGCGATCTAGGCAGCATGATGCTTACCCGGAAGAAACCCTCGAAACAAGGGGTGGCGATGCGCCTAGATTGTGTTTGTTGTGAACGTGATCGTCCTCCTTTCTCAATAACCCTAGGTACATATTTATAGTCCGTGGACTTTCTAACTTTGGAATAAACCTAGTCGTATACGACCAAACTCTATCTCTTAATTCTAAACTAAAATGCGGTCTACCATAATGTACAGATACACGGGCAATCTAGCCCAAATTCTCGCACGAGGCCGATTCAGAAACACTTTACGTGTATATCCTCCAAGCCCATCTCAATTACGGCCCATCTTCTGATTTGGCCAAAATCTGGTGATAACAATATGCTATGTTGCAACTCATGTGAAGTATATATGGGATCTTAAGTTGCTTTAGCTATAACAAATGCATTGCTTCTTAATATTCCTTTTGAGGTTTTTGTAATCCTGTTTTGTGTTTACATCCTTGCTTGTGTGGGGTAGGCTTATTCAATACAACTTATTGGAATGATTTGGACATCCTATAAGGTAGCTTCACTATATAATTTTGATGACCTGTTTCTGCAAGGCCAGCTTATAGACCATGCATGCTTACATCCCCAACAATCCATCCTTCCCTGAATCGAATCATCTAGAACATAGAAACATCATTTGAACCTATCAGGGGGTTATAAATATGAATAAGTGATCTAGTGATGTTGTTGGTGTCCTAGGATAAGCTTATTCATGGATACATGATGATGTAGCTCTCTTTCTTTCAATTTTATTGTTCACTTCATGTCCGAGTTATCATGTATTACTTTGGAGACTGGGTATATACAAGGTATTCTCTTAGTTAGGTTGTCAATTTAGCTCAGAACAAACTGTCTTCACGATGCCATATGGCCAGACTACCAAAGGAGTTACTAATGCAGGAAAGGGTGAATGTTGTGTGCCCTCGGTTAGGAAAATTTGTTTTTTTTTCGTATTGTCTATGAGAGTTTGTTAGGAATTAGGACGGTTATTTTAATTTGATTACCTTTTACTATAAAAAAATCAAGATAATAAATTTTACGAAAGCATAGGATGCTTCTGTCAAGAGATCCAACATAATCAAAGCCAAGATTCATGCTGCGATGGGGAAATTTAAGAAGGCAATTGAAACTTATATCCAGCAATTTAAGATTCATGTCGTGAATTGTTGGATAACCGATGCTCCTTTTGCCACGAACCTACTTTTTCAATTGCCAGTCAACCTATTTTCTAAATTAACTTCTATCCAAGTGATTTGATCACCCTCTCAGCTTTTCTTGAATTCAAAGCTTTTCTTGATATGTTCACTCCAGAGTTTACTTAGCGTATAGCAAGTTTGTGATGATTTTGTTTCCTTGTACAATATCAAGCCTACAAATCTGAATATTCAATTTATTTTCTTTCTGGCAGACAATATTACATCCTCAGATAGATACGAGGATCAAACTATTGTGGTGAATTCTGATGTTTAAATTGATACTGAAATATCTGATCATATTGTTGCTGCTAACAAGTCTCAACATCATATTCCACATATCTTTCACGGTAAAGAAAGAAGGCAAAGCTAGAAGCAGGGTGAAAGCAACAAATTTAGGAGAATCAGATACTACCATCATTCACAACAACATGCAGAAATAAGAATTTTCAGAATACATGGAGGATGTTGTTCATGTTAGAAAGAAAAATTTAGATGTTCAAAGCTGTAACTACGGACGTTTAGTCTATATAAAAAAGACGCTGAAGGATGAGAACACGTACACCAGCAGGGAAAAGACTTCTGACGCTGTTTTGGTAGACAAGGTCCTAAAGGATGACAACTTGGACACTATGAGAGAAGAGACTTGACATGTTAATTTAGTCTAGATCTTATTGCCAAAAGATTTCTTCGATGAGATTGTGCTTTGTCAGCAGAAACTATAGGCATTAATTTCAAATTATTTGAAAATGTATATTTCATGCACCTTAGTCATGTAATCCCTTTGCCACAAAAGTTGAATTTAGAACTCAAGTAGTATAATGGATGGATGGCATGAGCGATCGATATGATCCAGCTGAAACTTAATGTGCAGACTCGCAGGCCTAACATCGTTCATATGAGCTTGTACTCGTAGTGGGGAATCAAATCATCTCTAGGCTGCGAGCAATTGGGAATCTTACTCAATAAGCGATAATTAGATGAGTTACTGTATTTTATGGTTATGTCAAATTATAATTTTTTAATTACACTATAATTTAAGGAAAGCTTGATTTCATTATTTTTTTAAAAAAATACCATATCTCTTTCAATACAAGGAAAATTTGGTGTGTATATGTGTGGCAAAAAAATATTAAAGGGACCGTAGCAACGCACGGGCACTCAAGTAGTTGTTTATAACATATGTGTTGTGTAATCTGGTGATTGCATCACTAGGTATTGAGTCTTGCTGAAGACCAAGTCGGCTACTGAACTATGCGGCTGGCTGAATCATAGTCCATACTGCAGGAGTCTGCTTTGTTTTGCATGGGATAAGCAACATCTACTGCTTAATGGGATAATACTGAACTATAGGTTTTAATTCATAGTTGTGTGTGCCAGATATATTCATGAAATATCCCTACATAGTCACTACTACGCATGCATTGTAACTGTCAATATTGTCTCACCGGCGCGGGGTGCCGCCGCGCCACATTTTGCTAGTTATTCAAAGATCGATCAATAAAGGTGAGGTGGTGGTGCATCTCAAATTCACTAAATGCACTATGCACTTATTTGGCACATACCACCCCCGGAAAGGGGCAAGCTCACTAGACCGAGCTCGGTTCTCGTCGTATGCAAATTGTTCTCGCGTGCATTAACGCACTGAGAATTTTGACTCTCGATTACTCGTAGGACCGAGAAGAGCGGACATAAGGGCATGTATAAGTACAATGGTTGATATGATAGTCTTAATATCTTATCGTATGTGTTGCATTGCAAGTCATTAGAGAGAAAAACATGGTATACAATGAATCATCTCTTATCATTGTCTTCGACGATAATTGTTTGCTTGCTCCTTAAATTGTATATGGCATGATTTAAAAAAAAAAACTAGAAATATATGACTAAGATAAGGCATCTTGTGTTGTACAATGGAGAAAAAGTTTTTTAGTAAGATGGTATTGCTAAGATGTAACAATTGTATTTATACATGTTGTAAGAAGTTAGACGAGAACTTGCTAAGTATACTTTTGACGTGTGCAATGGTTGATAAGGTTATCTTATCTTAGATACTGCATGTGACTATAGAACGCAAAATAACATGTTACACAGTGAATTATCTCTTAGCATTAGCCATATACTTATGGGATTACATGCTCCGTAACTTATGATATGATCAAAAATGGACTAAAAAGTGTCTAAGATAAGACATCTCGTACAATGATTGACTTTTGCTAACAAATGATCTCTTAGTTAAGAGAAATTACTCTTTTCCGTTTGTCTCTCCTCCAACCAACTCAGCAATCATCTTAACTTGCAATCGGAGGGAAGGCCTCGAGCGTAGTCTCGCCTTCAAATGATGAGCTTGGGGGAGATTCTTTCGGTGCCTCGAGCGTGACCACCAGGTCAACACATGCCGTGAGCCCTTCAGATGTATCCATTGTTGTCGTCCTGGTCATCGAGAGCAATTCTGCCATGCACACTTTCCTACCGCTCGTTCTCGATCTCCGGACGCTTGTGCATGCTCTCTGGATGCTCGTGCCCCTTGCTAGCGGAGCCGCTCTCCGACCGGAAAGCCTCGTTGTCTCTCCGTGCCCCGGAGTTGGGTTGAGGTCGTGTGCCGCTCGTCGTCGTGTACAACATCGCCACGAAGGCCCTCTTCAACATGTTGCGAGGAGTTCAATATCAATACCAGTTTCGACTCTCACCTTCAGTGCCAGTTTTCCTTGATGCGCATGGAGCTTGCTCAGTTGGTTGCTAACAACATCGAGGAGGCATATCGCCCCCTTCCTGAAGAGGTGGCAAGTCTAAAGCTGTTGTTGGCACATATTGGTGTTTCTGTGGAGCCGACGGAGGCATGTTCTTCTGTTGGGCAGGAGCACATGACCGTGCAGGCTTCGCTTCTGCTTGGCTCCATTGAGGTGAATTCATCCGTAGTTGAGATCACGCTAGAGCTACATGAGTTGCGTGGGGATCCTTCTGTGGTGTCTGAGCTCCTGGAGTTGAATGATGGTGTGGTCTTACCTCCTTTTGTCGAGGAAGTAAGGTCCGACTCGGACGAGATCTCGGTCGAGGCTTCTCTACCAAGTTAGGCTCTTGGCTTCGAGAAGAATGAAGTTGTTAAGTCCGGACGGTTGGCAACAATGCACGCGCTATCGTCGCAAGAGAGGTTTGCGATTTTATCACCATCAGGGGCGGACCTACCTTAAGCTAGCAGGGGTCACAGGACCCCGGGTCAAACATGCTATCCTTTGTAAATTTTGCCCATTTATAGTGTGTGACACCCCTAAATCAAGCTAAAAAATATGCATAACTGAAAGAGTGACACCGGGTTGTTTTCGTTCTGGGTCCGCCCCTGCCATCTTGGTTGATGTCTACCTTGGATCCGCAGTTGATTGATGGGTGTCTTTATCGACATAGTGTTCAAGTGTTGTGTTTGGAGTTCGTTCGTGTCGTCTCGTGGTTCCTTGTGTTGGCTAGTGTGGGTGTGATCATGTTGTTTGGGTCTTTATTAGACTTGGTTTGTGCTGTATTGGTAATGTTGTAGATTTTCGCTCGATTTTTTCTCTCAAAATTGAGCACTCTCTTCTTAATCAATAACTAATGGATGAGACAAAGTTTTTGCTTCCGTTAAAAAAAAAAAGATAATACCCTTGCACGTGACTTTATCAGAATGCCCATGTGAGTCTGTTGTAGTATTGAACTGTTCTTCTGTCAGGAGACAGTGATATTGAACTGTTGGAGTTGCCGGCGACAGATACATACACGCAGCACTTGAATACACGATAATTCATTAATATCACAATATCTGCCATACTGGCGTGCCTGTTCTGGGTGTCCCAGAGTTTTTTCTATGAGTGTATGCCAATTTCTGAAACTTGCAACTTGTGTGGTACGTACAAGCAGCATGGCCGTTTCATTTCTTCTGAATTATTGCCACATCAATCAGCACTACGACACGCGCACATTCAGTAGACGTTTATGATTACCACAAGCCACAAGCAGTACCTCAGGGCTCAGGGAGTTAGTTACTCGATCGTGATGTCCATTAGCTAACTTACTTGTTGACGAACCTGCAGTCCTTCCTGACCTCGCCCTGGTCGCCGGTGAGCGGGCCGTTCTCTGACATCTTGACCAGCGCCGCCGCGAAAACGTCGTGAAAGTAGGCGTTGTCCGCCGCCATCTTCCTCACGTACGGCGCGGTGCGCGGGTCGGTCGCGAGCCTCTGGTCCACCAGCAGGAGGCCCCTGCCTTTCAACAGATTCTTGTGGTACATGTTGTCAAGCACCATGGGGGTGACGCGGTCGTTCCGCGCGTACGCCACGTCGCGCGTGTCCTCCTTGGCCTCCGCCGTCGGGCACCGGCCCCGGAGGTACGTGCCGTATGCCGGCTCGATGGTGCCGTCCACTGCCGGGTAGAGCCTGGCAACGAGGTTGAAGCAGTGGACGCGGCCGACGGAGTGCGCTCCCAGGAGCGCCACGACGCCCTCGGCGTCCACGCCCATCGACGCGAACCGGTCCAGCACCGCCGACACCGACTCGTTGTGGTTCGGGATGAAGCTCTCCACCTCGCCGTAGTGGCTCTCGGTGGCGTCCCGCCGCCCCGTGCGCATCGGGATGTCGGCGGGCCCGCCGAGCATGGCGGCGCCGTCGCGGGCGGCGAGGGCGAGCAGGTCGGCGCAGGAGACGGTGCCCGGGCACGCGCGCTCCAAGGCGGACTTGATGGCGTCGATGTACTTGAAGTTCCGCATGCCGAAGCTCCTCGTGGAGGACTTCTCGGAGACGAGGCCCGCGGCGGCGTTGCTCTCGAGGAGGAGCGACGCGTCGCAGGATTTCACGGTGCAGTCGTGGAAGAGCGCCCTGAGCCACGACACGGCCGTGTTCCCGTGCTCCTCGTACAGGCTCTTCACCTGCTCCTTGACGATCTCCTCCGCTCTCGGGCAGCTCTCAGAGTAGTAGTTCAGCTTCAGATGATCACTGCTAGTGCTAGTTCCAGCAGCAGCAAAACCATTGTTCCCTGCCAAGGCAACAGATTAAGCTTAAACCCGTTGGAAAATGGAACATACTTTAGATCGACGACCGATGATACATTTTGGAGCAAAAATAAGTAGGGAATATGCACTTACCAGCGATGAGGTAGGACAAGAGGAGCAGCGCAGAAGCCACTGGCACCAGGTTTGAGCTCGAACCCATGTTGAGTTCACGGGATAGCTAGTGTCCAAGGAGTGTGAGGTGATGCTCAATTTTCAAGCTCATCTGAATCTCATCATCTTATAGTAGGTTCCAAGTGGGAGGGAAGGAAGCGTGGGTGACAGGGTGAGTGAGTGGCTGACTGAAAGTGACTCCATTTGAACTTTGAGATTGTCCAGCACTCCACTCCATCTCCCTGAATATACAGTTTCTTCACCACTCTCCTCACCTCGATCCTCACTGACTGACATAGTACCACTGTAGTAACAGAAACCCCGGGTCATAAACTTAGTTGAATGCGATTAAAGCAGCCATTAACGATCTGGAGTACTCCATAGCTTTACAGTTACTAAAAGAGAGGGGCGGTCAGTTAGGGTGGTGCCAAGTAAGTGCGCGTGCACTTAGTAATGAATCTGACGTGCACCACCGCCTTTGCCTTTGCTGAACTAATGGAGGATCCATTCTGTCTCCAGATATCGACCGATCGAGCGCAGAATGAAGGAGCGTCAGGCCATGGTCGGCACTCGGCAGTAGCATGTTTGTGCGTTGGAATGACAGGCAGACAATAAGAGAAAACACTTTCAGATTTCAGATGTTGTGTATATAAAAACTTGACAGAGCTTCAGAGATACAATATGTGGAACTAACCAGAACAAGCACGCTGGTATAGCAGGCATTGATTAGATAAGCTAAATCTATTCGTTTGTTTCAGCGTTGCTTGACTATGAAACATCTGAAACTCAGGCAGCAAGCATGGGCGAAGATCAGCAGCGGTTTCGCTCCCTCTGCCGCTGGGCCTTGGTTCTCGAGAGCGGCAAGTGTTTCAGGCTAACGACGAGGGCCGACCATCCCATGTGGGTCACCGACGCATTCCTCGTCGATCCGGCCAGCGCCGTCGGCCAGGGCGCCGTGGACGCCTGCGTAGAGATCGGCAACCGGAACAGCCTGCTCGCGTCGCTGTCGTCGGAGAACCCCTCGGCGCAGCTGCAGACCCCGGTGATTCTGGAGGAGAGGGATTTCCTTTACGTGATGCCGCATGGAAGCGACTCCGCTGCCAACGCCGACGCCGACGCCGACGACGCGTTCGTCGTCCAGTTTGAAGGTTTCATGATTGATCCACCGTCTCCGGAGTCCAAACACCAAAGAGGAGGACAAGAAGCCGCGAGTTATGAGGATGGTGGTACTCACAGAGCTGACGAGAAGCACGCGGACGAGGAGAACAACCAAGTCAACCAAGTGTATACTGAAGAGAGGAGGAGCTTGACGGCGAAGTTAACCCGGACATGGCAACAGGGAGCTGCAGGGTCGCGTTTGACACGTTCCAACTAGAATATTCTTAGCAGTTTTTCGTTTGTAATATTCCTCTGGTCAAGTTTGATTTAAAGACATGTCCGAAGCAAGACCAAAGGGAAAACCCAAACAGTGGGTGATGCCATTATATATGTATATCATTTTGTTTTCTCTGCATGGTGAATATTTAGAGCTAAGTGATTACACATGGGCCATCAACCTCCCTTCTATATAAGGCTTATATTTTTTTCCTAGAAGTTAAACTATGCAAAATTTGATCAAGGTTTTAGAAAAAAACATTGATATGTACAATACAAAATCAATACCGTTAGATATATCATGAAATATATTTTCATATGAAATCTATATAACTTTGTAGTTGTTGATACTTGATAGTTCTTCCAAAAAATTGATCGAACTTCACTTAGCTTGATTTTTCAAATAAAATATAAGATTTATCCATTAAAACAAGGTAGTACTAGCATAGCAAAGCATGCACTGCGCTGCAGTGCG
The DNA here is from genome assembly GCF_022539505.1 of Lolium rigidum. NCBI lineage: Eukaryota > Viridiplantae > Streptophyta > Magnoliopsida > Poales > Poaceae > Lolium > Lolium rigidum. Next base: position 313,588,742 of record NC_061514.1, on the reverse strand, counting down.
CTTGCAAAAACTTCACAATCAAGACGCTATGCTTTTTTTGATTAACGATCAAATCTGATCGGTCGATAAGGATCAGAGCTGTGTGAGCGGGCAAGATAAAATATAACGTCGCCGTGTGACGTTTAATGGATTTCAGGGGAAAATGAGGACCGGGACAAAAGGAAGAACCCCCAACCCAACTTTTGACACCCAATAAATACCATGTGCTATTCGTATCGATTTTTCACCGTGTGAATCGGATCGATCGGCGCTCAACTCATATCTGTGTTGTTGGCGGGGTGAGATAATAAAAAGAACACATGCGAATAGATCGATCTTTTAATCAACGGTCAAATCGGATCAGTCGATAAGCATCAGAGTTGTCTGAGCGGGCAAGATAAAATAACGTCGATGTGTGACGTTCTACGGATTCTTACGGAAAATGATGACCGATGCAGGAACTATTACTGGTAAAAAAAGGGGGGGGGGGGGGTCACCGACGGGAGTGGCCTCGGCTCAACCCAGCTCTCTCGAAGCTTCTCGCAAGTACTGTAGCAAAGAAGAAAGGGATAATAGAGCAGCTGTTGCTCCTCACCCATTTCAGATTCCTAAGCAAGTTGGAGAGATCAAGCACGAGTTGGAATAGGAGTATACAAACCCAATTCCTTGGAAGGCAAGAAGACACCCTAGGGGCCCGGATTCTAACATTGCAGGAACACATGCGAATAGGATCGGTCTTTTGATCAACGACTGTATAGTATTGTCAGTGGAATTCCCCAATTTTGTTTGAATTTTATAGTTCAAACACAAATGCAGAAACCAATCCACAAACTCACTAAGTGTTTTTTTTTTGCGGATAAAACTCACAAAGTGTTGACGAACTTGTAGTCCTTCCAGATTTCCCCCTTATCGCCGGTGAGCGGGCTGTTCTCGGACATCTTGACCAGCCCCACGATGAACCTGTCCATTTTCCGTAGGAATCCGTGAATCGGCGCCCGCTGCCATCTTCCTTGAAAGAGGGAATAGAGAGAGAATGATTGCCCACACAATCGTGGCTTTCCTGTCATCTCATATATATAGGCAATGTACAAGATATACATGGAAAGAATCAATGCTAATCCTCTACCATAATGGCCCGATTATATGCAATATCTCGAGCACTAAATATGGAAGAGGATAATAGAATATGCCAACCGAATATATGATTCGGTTTGCCTAACATCCCCCCGCAGTCGCAACGGGAGATTCTCGGACGCTAAGACTGGATCGAAAGTCCAAGAATAATGGTGATGGTAGGCCTTTGGTGAAGATGTCCGCGAATTGTCGAGACGAAGGCACATGCAGAACGCGGATGTGCCCCAACGCAACACGATCTCGAACGAAATGAAGGTCGATCTCAATGTGTTTGGTGCGTTGGTGCTGGACTGGATTCGTGGACATGTACACAGCACTGACATTGTCGCAGAAGACAACTGTAGCACTGGGCAGGGGTCGGTGGAGCTCTTGGAGAAGTTGGCGGAGCCAACTAGCTTCAGCAACGGCGTTGGCAACGCCTCGATACTCCGCTTCGGCGCTGGAACGGGAGACGGTATGCTGACGCTTGGATGACCACGAGATGAGGTTGTCGCCAAGGAACACGCAATAGCCGGAGGTGGAGCGACGAGTGTCCGGACAGCCCGCCCAGTCGGCATCCGTATAAGCGACGAGGCGATCCGTGGACGAAGGAGTGAGCTGCAGTCCATGGTGAAGCGTGCCCTTGACGTACCGAAGGACTCGTTTGACCAACAACAAGTGTTGATCACGCGGGTCGTGCATGTGGAGGCATATCTGCTGCACGGCATAAGCAATGTCGGGGCGCGTGAACGTCAAGTACTGGAGGGCACCAGCAAGACTTCGGTACTCCGAAGGATCGGCGACAGGAGGGCCAGCCTCAGCGGCGAGCTTGGGCGATGTGTCCACGGGAGTCGACGCAGAGTGGCAGGAGCTCATGCCAGCACGCTCGAGTATCTCGAGAGCGTACTGAGTCTGAGAGAGAAACATCCCCTGAGAGTCACGTCGAACGGCAAGGCCGAGGAAGTGATGAAGCTCGCCCAAGTCAGTCATGGCAAACTCGGCGCTGAGGGCGGTGATGACTCGCTCGAGTAAGGTCGATGTAGAAGCCGTGAGGATGATGTCGTCGACGTAGAGGAGCAAGTAAGCCGTGCCGAGTGTACCATGGAGGATGAAGAGCGAGGTGTCGGACTTCGAGCAAGTGAAGCCGAGAGTGGTGATGAAGGTCGCAAAGCGATGATACCACGCACGAGGGGCTTGCTTCAAACCGTAGAGGGCGCGGTTGAGGCGGCACACATGGTCAGGACGAGTGGAGTCGACGAAGCCAGTGGGTTGGTGGCAAAAGACCACCTCGTCGAGACGCCCATGGAGGAAGGCGTTCTTGACATCGAGCTAGCGAATCTTCCAGTTGGAGGAGAGAGCGACAGAGAGGATAACCCGGATGGTAGCTGGTTTAACCACCGGGCTAAAGGTCTCGTCGAAGTCGATGCCGTGCTCCTGGGAGAAACCGCGCAGTACCCAGCGTGCCTTGTAGCGATCGAGGCTGCCGTCCGGTTTGAACTTGTGGCGGAAGACCCACTTGCCGGAGACGACGTTGGCGTTGGCGGGAGGACGCACAAGATCCCACGTGTCGTTGGCGAGTAAGGCGCCGTACTCAGCAGTCATAGCCGCCAGCCAGTTCGGGTCTTTGAGAGCACCACGAACAGACTTAGGGACCGGTGATGGAGCGACGATCGGAGTAGCGTGGAGGTTGAGGCGCGGGCGGGGACCGATGACCTTGCCAGCCTGACGACGGGTGATCATCTGGCGGGCAGGTGGTGGGGACGACGGTCGAGGAGGTGTCGTAGACGAGCTCGACGAGGGAGACGCGGAGCCAGAGGCCGCGTCATCGATGTCGTCGCTAGAGGATGCAGGAGCAGCGGAGAACGCAGGCTCTTGGTCCGGCGACTGCTGGGCCGTAGAGGCGGTCGAACGGCCCGAGGAGGCCGACGCGTGGGCCGGCGAGGAGCAGGCCGAGGGAGCCGGCATGTGGGCCGGCGAGCGGGCCGAGGAGGCCGGCGTCCGGGGCGTCGAGGCAGCAGGCGCATTGGAGACTGGGGGCGGTCCAGCGGACCGGCACGCCCCAGCAGGCCGACGCAGCCCAGTGTGCATGGGTGGCACAGGGACCGAGTCGGGTACGTCGATGTAAGGGTACATTGCCCCTATGTGTGGTTTTGGTAATTAATGACAACCCCTATGGACTAATGTTTTCATTGAGTTTATATGAAGGAATATTCCATAGGTACTACTTGCTCTCCATGTGTTGGATTCAAGTATGGATGCCATGAAGATAAAGGTATATCTTGTATATTGGCATCAAGATCATCGGTATGAAGATATATATTTGTGATATGATCAATAAGAAGAAATGAAGATGGAGTTCTTATGTGGGACTCAATATTAGCCATGCTCTATCTTATGTGAGTATGTGAAGATACAAGGTTGATTTGGGCAAGTTCAAGATGAGCGTCTCAAGTGAATCACATACTTGAAGCTTGCCGTCCATTTGATGATAATGGACTTGTGAAGATGTGCATCAATGGAGCTTTCCCATCATAGTGTATGGGGGAGCATTTGTGAGTCGTCACGAAGCAACATTGGTCAAGAGAGGCATTCCGGCTTGAGTGAAGCTTGAAGAGTTATCATCAAGATCAAGCGGGATGCGCAAGGCAAAGGTATGGCCTTGCTAGGTTTTCCTTTTACCGGTCTCAAGGTGGATGTTGGGAGACCGGATTATAGGATAGATAGCCGCACTATTAAGAGGGGCTTTCGGTTGGGTAACTTGATCACATCGTCTTAGGGAGCTCAACCCTTTGCATACTTTGCATATCCTTATTGCCTCTTGGTGTTTCTCTATGTGAGGTTCTTGAGCTTGTTGCTAGCTTTACAACAAGCCCAAGTTCATCGAAAACGGAGTTCACATGCATCTTCTATTGCGTTTTCGAGGTTGGGTGATTTTACCGGTTATTCATGATATAAGGTTCTACCTTTTATATTCATGATAAAATCCCCTCCTACAGATTCTTGGGTTTTCACTTTCTATTAGATAGCATTCGTTGTTATCTTCCAAACAAAATTGGTTTCATTCGAATCGGAGTTCGGGAGCATTTGTTATTAAAGAAAAAGGGAAAAAAAGAGAAAAGAATAAAAAGAAAAGAAAAAGGAAAAAGGAGGAGGAGCAGCCGGTCGGCCGCCCGGCCTACCGGGCCGTGCGCCGGCCCACCCGGCCAGATCCGGCCTGCCCGCTCAAGCCATCCGGGGCCGCATCCAGGGGCCTCCCCGGTCCAGTCCGGCCACGGGCCCGGCAGCTACCGGGCCGCCCGGCCACCTCCCCGGCCCGACCGGGGCCTGCTCCGGACCGAGCGCCGATCCCTTACGCGCCGCCCACACGTGGTGGGCGCGGCTGGCTCGCCCCGCCTGGGCCCTTCGCCTCTGCGCGGCCCGTATGCCTCGTCCGGCTGGCAGGCCGGTCCGGCCGGACCGGCCTCCGGCCTCCTCGGCCTCGGGCCGGTCGGCCGGCCGGGCCGCCGGCCGGGCACTCGTTTTCAGCCCGTTTTTCCGCCTTTTCACTTGTCTTTTTCCCCCAACAGCTATTTTTCCCCTTTAGCTATAAATAGGCTTCTTCCACCTTGAGTCAAACTAGTTCTTCCCATTCTCTCTCCTCCATTGCTACTATTTGAAGAACTTGCTCTCCCCCTTGAATCCTCCAACCTTTCTTGCTAATATTTGAGGATTTGGGAGAGGGGATCTAGATCTACACTTCCACCGATCGATTTCTTCTCTAAGTGAGGGAAACTCTTGGGATCTAGATCTTGGAGTCTTTGGTTGACTTTCCCCTTGTTCTTCCTCTCCAATCTCATCCTAGCATTCGTTGCTTTGGTGGGATTTGAGTGTGAAGGACTTGAACACCTCCGGTGTTCTTGCTTTGCATCATTGCATAGTGTTGAGCTCTCCACCACGATTTGTTCGAGTGAGAGACCGTGAGCTTGTTACTCTTGGAGGGTGACCTCCTAGTTGGCTTGGTGATTGGTGCTCCGGTGATCTCTTCAAGAAGATTGTGAAGAGGCCCGGGCTTCTCCTTCGTGGAGCTTGTGAAGTGGTTGTGGAGCTTGCCATCTCCGGAGCGGAGGAAAAGCTAACCATAAGGAAAGGGCCATTATCCTTCGTGGGTGTGGTTCGGAGAATAGGGTGAGCCTTCGTGGCGCGGGGAATCCTTCGTGGGACCTCCACTCCTCCAAACGTGACGTACCTTGTTGCAAAGCAAGGGAACACGGGAATACATCCTCGTCTCCGCGTGCCTCGGTTATTTCTATACCCGAGCTCTCTTTCCTTGTGATAGCCATCGTGCTTGAAGTACATATATCTTGCTATCACTTGTGCTACATATATCTTGTGCCTATCTTGCTTAGCTCTAGTTGCTATTGTCACACTTAGTTGAGCTTAGCATATTTAGGGTTTGTGCTTGTAAACTAAACGATAGTTTAATTCCGCATTCATACAAGACAAATCCGCAAGAGTTTGTAATTGCCTATTCACCCCCCCCTCTAGGCGACATCTCGATCTTTCAATTGGTATCAGAGCAAGGTCTCTCCTTGTTTTAGGCTTCACCGCCTTGAGAGTAAAGATGTCGGCTAGTAATTTAGTGCACAATGACACAATTATCTTTGTTGGCACAAATTATCATTTGTGGCGAAATTGCTTGCTTTGTAAGCTTCGGACCTTGTGTCCACATATAGAGCAATTTCTAGATGTCGGTTTTTCTCCTCCGATGGATTCTCACAATCTATCTTTAGAGGATGAGAAAAACTTACATCTTGAAGCTCAAGTATCTAATGAGCTTTTATTCTCTTTGAGACCCGATTTTCGTAGGTTCTTGATATATATAAAGCGAAAATCGTCTCATGAGATGTGGATCAAGCTTAAGGAAATGTTTGGTGGATCCACTTCTCAATTGGTCGGTGGTGTCTCCGAGGAGCTCTCTTCCCCTTCACATCATGAAGAGCTCCAAGTTGCTTCCACCTCCGGTCGTGATGATATATCATCTTCTTCCACTTCACCAACGTGTTGCAAGACACAAGGTAATGATATGGTGAGTGGTGAGGGAAATTGCAATGTTGATATTGTGCTCAATAGTGATGACTCTTCATCTCTATCTCATTGCAATGTTTCCTCTTTGGACTTAAACACATCTTGCATTGAAAATAATCTACATGCTTGTGTTGATAGTTCTTGCATATCATGTGTAAATTGCTTACATAGATCTCATGAGGATATGCTTGCCTTGTCTTGCTCCCATAATCAAAATGCTTCTATTTCCTCTAGTTGTTTGTTGACTAACAATGTAGAGGAAACCGAACACTCTATGGATCAAGACATGATTTCAAATGAGGATTCAAGAATACCTTCATCTTCATCCTCCGGTATGCACATGTGCCTTATGGCAAATGGATCAAAGGTATCTCCTACTTTGACTCCTAACACATCCTCTAATGATGGGAGTGATGATGATGATAATGATGAAGAATATAATACCTTGGTGCATAATATGGCAATGATATATGCTTCTCTTCATGGTAATAAAGAAGCTCGTGCTAATCTCGAGTACTCTATGGATATCTTGAATAAATATAAGGAAACCATAGTGAAGTTGGAATCCCATGTTGAAAATGAGGAAATGAGATTCACTCTCCTCAAGCATGAGCTAAAAGATGAGAAGCATGCTAATTTCATGCTTACACAAAAAGTTGAATCCTATATGCATGAAAATGAGAAAACTATTGTTGATGCTTGTGCTACTAACTCTAATTCTTGTGAAGCATCGACCTTAAAGGAGAATGTTGAGCTAAGGGCTCAACTTGAGTTGCTAACTAGCAATTATAGGGAATTGGAAGTAAGTCATAAAAAGCTCTCAAGCTCTCATGATGAACTTCTAATTTCCTATGATGGGCTAAAGTTAGCTCATGAGGCTAGTATCACTAAGGTAACATCTTGTGAGCCTCATGTGGACATTAGCACAATCTCTACTACAAATGCTATATCTTCATGTGCTAGTCCTTGTAATCCATCTAGTCAAACTAGTGATACACCTTGTGTTGGATTACTCACTTTGCCTTGTTGCTCTAACAATGAAGCTTCTACTTCCTCTAGTACTTGTATTTCTACTAACCATGTAGAGGAAATAAAAGAGCTCGAGGCCCAAGTCCTTTCTTTGAAGAAAGACTTGGAAAAGCGTCATGAAGGGAAATCCGCACTTGACAAGATGCTAAGTGTGCAACAATCCCCCAATGACAAGAGTGGACTTGGATTCAACTCCAATAACAAGAACAAGTCCAAGAGCAAGAGCAACAAGAAGAAGGGCCAAGATAAAGTCAATAATCCGGCCAAGTTGGTTTGCTTCAAGTGCAAGGTTGAAGGGCATCATGTTAGATCATGCCCATTGAAGAAGAAGAAGCACTTGAGTGAGAAACAACAAGGGAAACGGCCACAAGGTCAAGGTCAAGCTCATGCTCGACCTCAAGTTGAAGATAGGCCACTTCCCAAGAAGAATCAAGATATTGTTCCCCAAGAGAAGAAATCAATAAAGAAGAGAAAGGGGAACACTTGCTACTTATGTCGTAAGAAGGGGCACTTTGCTTCTTCTTGCTTAGGTGGTACCTTATCTAACTCTATAATTGTTGATAATGATTATTCTCTAGGGAAGGATAAGGATGGCAATGTGTTTGCCAAGTTTGTTGGAACTCAAAGTGGTTTCAAGAAAAGAACCATTTGGGTTGCCAAGCCTATTGTGACTAACCTCTTAGGACCCAACTTGGTTGGGGACCAACAATCTCAAACTTGATCAATAGGTACAAGTGGAGGTCATTGGAGATTTGGCTACTTCATGAAGAATTAAGGGATCTTCATATATTATATTTTGACCAAGCCAAGTCATATGGATTATCATCTATATCTTATATCCAATGTTCCTCCTTGCGGTAACTTATACTTCAACTCATCATATTTATTGTAAGTTACTTGCCCCTTTGCATGTTTGGTTTTGTACCAAATATTTGTGTGTATGTGTTGTGTCTTACTTACCTATCTTGTGTATTCAAGTATGTTCATTTGGCTCATCATATACTTGTGTATTGTTGTGAGCCTAATGCATCTTGATGACATCTTATTTGGCTCTCTTTGAGTGAGTAATGGAACATCCCATTTTGGGGGAGTGATATGCTTTGTGCATCTCTCTTTCTTTAAAATGTGTGTACATGGGTACCACCACTTAGTATTGATATTAAGAGATTATCTAGTCACTATGTGGTGTGTCATACTCATGAGAAATTCAAATTCTAATGTCCATTAATCATCTCTAGTCGAATTTTAGTTGCCTCTTGTTTTTGAAGAAATGACTTATCACATTATGGGGGAGTAATATGTTATGTACATATCACAAGCCTAGAAAATGTGAACATATGAGTTTTTGCCACTTAGTGTTGATACACGTAATTATCTTGATCCTAGGTGGCATGTTTGCTCAAACAAGCTCCATTCATAATAAAAATATTTTATTACTCATCTTGTGGGCTTTTGTTTGAGTAAGATATTCTTGGTACGGTTTTTCCTCAAATACATATCTCTATATCTTATTTGGGACACCGCTTGCTTCAAGTTATTCTAATCATTGCCGTGCGTGATTGTTTGACTAGTTGAAGCTATCAAGAATCTTCATCCGTGCATAGTGCTTAATTCTATATACTTATCCTATGCCTTTTATTGTGAAGTTGATCCTTACTACCATTGTCATTTCACCACCGGAAATTATTTCCAATATACTCATTGTCCTTGACAATTGATAACCTTGTATGTGGTTGAATTCATGGATCATCTTCACCTTGGATTGCTTATTATTGCCTTATTTTATTTCCAATAAATCTTTGTTGCTCCCATTTGTCTTCCTTGTCCCTTTGAAAGAAAGAATCTTTTGATAAATTCTCTTAATTTATATCAAGTGTTTGTTTTGGAAGACAAACCTTTTTCTTACGGTACTTTGTGCCATTGTGAAAAGTGTAGAGGGTTTGGTTTATTTGTTTGAACCTTGCTCTTTTTGGGAGTTTTGCTATCTCATTCCTTCTTCTATGCTTTATTTGTTGAATGAGATAAATCCTTGAGCATGTTTGCTTTATTTCATCCTTTATGCTCAACGGTTTCTTCTTAGTTCATTTGTTGAACTTTGTTGAACAAATCTTTTGTGATTTGCGTCTTTGATATATTTTGGACAAACAAATTTGTTTGGTGACACCTTTATGCCTTATTCGATTCTTTTGGTGTTTTGTCCAAAGTATATCTTTCTTGGATCTTTAAAGTCTTTATGTGTGCTTATATATAATTTGTTTATATTTGTAGCATGCTTGCTTTGTTTGATCCATTATATAGGGTATACTCCATCACATCCTAAATGGCTAAGATGTGCATGAAATTCAAATTTCATCTAAATATGCACATGTTTATATGGAGTGTGTCCTATATATTGTGGTTTGTCTAACCATGTTGGACCCAATAAGTTTGGGGGCCAAGATGTACTTGAATGATGTTTAGGTACATTGGAGATGCAATGGAGGCTTGTCTCATCTATAAGGAAGGTGTTATCACCATATGAGAATTGGAGTCAAGACTAGGATGATCGATGAATCCCTATCTACTACATCATGCCATTGCTATCTCGGTAACAAGTATCTTATTCATGCATACTCATAGCATCCAACCTCTTGTAGGTTGTATCTTGGCATGAAATTATTTATTTCAAAAAAATATTGCGGTTCTTGAAAAACCCTTTTAAAGTAAAACTTCTTATTGAACATTTGAGTAATTTGAGAAGATGCATATGATAGGTTATATGTATATCATATTTTATGATTCACTTATCACAAATATGCCCTCTAGCAATTTATTGCATATCAATTCCTCAAAGAGCTCTTGTGTGCAATATTGATGAAATTGCGAAATAAATCCATATTTATGATACTTGTTGCCTTTCTCAAAACATTCCAACTAGCTTTACTTCCCTTATTGTTGGTTGTGATGTTTTTGAGATTTTCTTAGTTGAAGCTCATTCATATACCACTAGTGAAAATTGAAGCCATAGGCTATATATGCTTTTTAAGCAAATATCCTTTGGTATATTCTATGACTTCATCTTGGATATCGTATCTTATTTATTTTGTTAACCTCTTGTGTGTGCATGTTTCTTTATGGATTACTATGTCCACTTTAGAAACTTATATACATGAGAGCGTTAATCCATCACCTTGATATCCTTGCTCTTTGCCAACCATCTTTTACCCTCTTGTTTTTAGTGATGTTGGTAAAGAAGATTTATGAGTGCTTGGTTTATTTGTTTTTCTTCATGCACTCATATCTTGTAATTGTTGGACTCAAGTTGTTCTTGATAAGCATATTCTCTTTATCTTAGTTGTGTTCTAAATGATATATATAGGGAGTGAGGATTCCATGTTTGTGCACATTGTATTCAAATACAAACATTATAAATTGTCCACGAACCTTGGGGAGCTTTCTTATTTTTATTTAGAGCACTATCTCTCTTATCATGATATCCTTGTTTGTCCAATTGGATCTTTGATTGCTTGCTTTATTTGTTGAAGCTCACTTCACCATGTTATCTTTATGCAATCTTTGATCCTCAATATAGTTTGACTTCCTTCAAGTATTCATCATTGGATATGTGCACTTGATTCCACTCAAATTATGAGAAGTGCACACTTTTAGGGAGGAACTCACTTTATATTGGCCTTCTAAATTTTTCACCCATTTTGACAATCGATGCCAATGGGGGAGAAGTTTAGAGGGTTTAAGGGAATGGTTTTATACTTAAGTTTGGTTTGTGCTTAAGTGTTTTTCCTCTCATGCATTCCATATTTATATGTCTTGCATGGTTGTATATATATAGTGGAAACTATCCCAAAGGTTAATCTTGACAATGTATGCAATGAATTCATGTTCATCACACGTGCATACATTGTGGGGGAGTTTTCTCTATATATATTGGTTCTACTCACATCTCTTGCATTTGTTGTAGTTGTGTGAGTAAAGCCGGGTTTGATATGGGCTAGTAGCTTTGTGATACTTGACCATATCAAATACAACCTCTTGTATACAACTTATTCTCGGATAAGTTGCGTACTTGTTTCTAATATTCATTATATAAACCCTCTTATTGTGATTGTCATCAATTACCAAAATGGGGGAGATTGTAAGGGTACATTGCCCCTATGTGTGGTTTTGGTAATTAATGACAAAGTAAAGCCGGGTTTGATATGGGCTAGTAGCTTTGTGATACTTGACCATATCAAATACAACCTCTTGTATACAACTTATTCTCGGATAAGTTGCGTACTTGTTTCTAATATTCATTATATAAACCCTCTTATTGTGATTGTCATCAATTACCAAAATGGGGGAGATTGTAAGGGTACATTGCCCCTATGTGTGGTTTTGGTAATTAATGACAACCCCTATGGACTAATGTTTTCATTGAGTTTATATGAAGGAATATTCCATAGGTACTACTTGCTCTCCATGTGTTGGATTCAAGTATGGATGCCATGAAGATAAAGGTATATCTTGTATATTGGCATCAAGATCATCGGTATGAAGATATATATTTGTGATATGATCAATAAGAAGAAATGAAGATGGAGTTCTTATGTGGGACTCAATATTAGCCATGCTCTATCTTATGTGAGTATGTGAAGATACAAGGTTGATTTGGGCAAGTTCAAGATGAGCGTCTCAAGTGAATCACATACTTGAAGCTTGCCGTCCATTTGATGATAATGGACTTGTGAAGATGTGCATCAATGGAGCTTTCCCATCATAGTGTATGGGGGAGCATTTGTGAGTCGTCACGAAGCAACATTGGTCAAGAGAGGCATTCCGGCTTGAGTGAAGCTTGAAGAGTTATCATCAAGATCAAGCGGGATGCGCAAGGCAAAGGTATGGCCTTGCTAGGTTTTCCTTTTACCGGTCTCAAGGTGGATGTTGGGAGACCGGATTATAGGATAGATAGCCGCACTATTAAGAGGGGCTTTCGGTTGGGTAACTTGATCACATCGTCTTAGGGAGCTCAACCCTTTGCATACTTTGCATATCCTTATTGCCTCTTGGTGTTTCTCTATGTGAGGTTCTTGAGCTTGTTGCTAGCTTTACAACAAGCCCAAGTTCATCGAAAACGGAGTTCACATGCATCTTCTATTGCGTTTTCGAGGTTGGGTGATTTTACCGGTTATTCATGATATAAGGTTCTACCTTTTATATTCATGATAAAATCCCCTCCTACAGATTCTTGGGTTTTCACTTTCTATTAGATAGCATTCGTTGTTATCTTCCAAACAAAATTGGTTTCATTCGAATCGGAGTTCGGGAGCATTTGTTATTAAAGAAAAAGGGAAAAAAGAGAAAAGAAGAAAAAGAAAAGAAAAAGGAAAAAGGAGGAGGAGCAGCCGGTCGGCCGCCCGGCCTACCGGGCCGTGCGCCGGCCCACCCGGCCAGATCCGGCCTGCCCGCTCAAGCCATCCGGGCCGCATCCAGGGGCCTCCCCGGTCCAGTCCGGCCACGGGCCCGGCAGCTACCGGGCCGCCCGGCCACCTCCCCGGCCCGACCGGGGCCTGCTCCGGACCGAGCGCCGATCCCTTACGCGCCGCCCACACGTGGTGGGCGCGGCTGGCTCGCCCCGCCTGGGCCCTTCGCCTCTGCGCGGCCCGTATGCCTCGTCCGGCTGGCAGGCCGGTCCGACCGGACTGGCCTCCGGCCTCCTCAGCGCCTGGGCCGGTCGGCCGGCTGGGCCGCCGGCTGGGCACTGTTTTCAGCCCGTTTTTCTGCCTTTTCACTTGTCTTTTTCCCCCAACAGCTATTTTTCCCCTTTAGCTATAAATAGGCTTCTTCCACCTTGAGTCAAACTAGTTCTTCCCATTCTCTCTCCTCCATTGCTACTATTTGAAGAACTTGCTCTCCCCCTTGAATCCTCCAACCTTTCTTGCTAATATTTGAGGATTTGGGAGAGGGGATCTAGATCTACACTTCCACCGATCGATTTCTTCTCTAAGTGAGGGAAACTCTTGGGATCTAGATCTTGGAGTCTTTGGTTGACTTTCCCCCTTGTTCTTCCTCTCCAATCTCATCCTAGCATTCGTTGCTTTGGTGGGATTTGAGTGTGAAGGACTTGAACACCTCCGGTGTTCTTGCTTTGCATCATTGCATAGTGTTGAGCTCTCCACCACGATTTGTTCGAGTGAGAGACCGTGAGCTTGTTACTCTTGGAGGGTGACCTCCTAGTTGGCTTGGTGATTGGTGCTCCGGTGATCTCTTCAAGAAGATTGTGAAGAGGCCCGGGCTTCTCCTTCGTGGAGCTTGTGAAGTGGTTGTGGAGCTTGCCATCTCCGGAGCGGAGGAAAAGCTAACCATAAGGAAAGGGCCATTATCCTTCGTGGGTGTGGTTCGGAGAATAGGGTGAGCCTTCGTGGCGCGGGGAATCCTTCGTGGGACCTCCACTCCTCCAAACGTGACGTACCTTGTTGCAAAGCAAGGGAACACGGGAATACATCCTCGTCTCCGCGTGCCTCGGTTATTTCTATACCCGAGCTCTCTTTCCTTGTGATAGCCATCGTGCTTGAAGTACATATATCTTGCTATCACTTGTGCTACATATATCTTGTGCCTATCTTGCTTAGCTCTAGTTGCTATTGTCACACTTAGTTGAGCTTAGCATATTTAGGGTTTGTGCTTGTAAACTAAACGATAGTTTAATTCCGCATTCATACAAGACAAATCCGCAAGAGTTTGTAATTGCCTATTCACCCCCCCCCTCTAGGCGACATCTCGATCTTTCAGTCGATCATGTCATCATCCATAGGTGATGAAGACTGCTGCAGGTTAGATACGGAAAAATCTCGGGCAAAAGGAAAACGAGTTTCGTCAAAGACCACATGGCGAGAAATAATGATGCGACGAGACTCGAGATCCATGCAGCGGTAACCACGATGATTAGAGGGGTAACCAAGGAACACACAGGCTGCCGAGCGAGGCGACAGTTTATGAGGCATGGTGGAGGAGAGGTTGGGGTAACACAAACATCCGAAGGTACGAAGAAGTGTGTAGTCCGGTGGTTTAGAAAAAAGAGCAAAGTAGGGACATGGTGCGGTGGATGCTTTGGTAGGTAGTCTATTTAGGAGATATGTTGCTGCGTGAAGTGCTTCAACCCAAAATTTAGGGGGCATGCTTGCTTGAATGGAAAGTGTGCGGACTATATCATTAACAAGTGCGAATTATGCGTTCGGCTTTACCATTTTGTGGGGAAGTGTATGGACACGAGAAGCGCAAAAGAACCCCATGTGTGGTGGAGAGGTCCCGGAGGGCGCGGTTGTCGAATTCACGTCCGTTATCGCACCTGGATGGCTTGAAGAGGGAGAGAGAACTGTGTAGCGACATATGTGCGAAAGTTAGATAGAATAGAGAAAACTTCAGATTTTTTACGGAGGGGATACGTCCACAAGTAATGAGTGAAATCATCTAAAATGACAAGAAAGTATTTGAAGCCGAAACACTCTCAATGGGTGAAGTCCACAAATCACAATGTATTAATTCAAAAGGCCTAATAGTACGAGTGGTAGAAGGCGAAAAAGGTAAACGGACATGACGACCAAGTTGACAAGCATGACATAAACTAGAGTCCTTGTGCACTTTATTAATGGGGAGCGAGGTGGACGAAATAAGACGTCGGAACGCGTCGGGGCCAGGATGACCAAGACGCCGGTGCCAAAGCGTGGAGTCGGCGGTGACGGCGGTGAGGGCGTGCGGCAAGGCGGTGACTGGATAGAGGTCCCCCGAGCTACTGCACCTGAGAATCACGGCCCCTGTCCTGAGATCCTTCACAGAAAAACCCCAAGGGTCAAATTCAACCGAACATAAATTGTCAATAGTAAACTGACGAACAGAGATTAGATTTTTGACTATGCGAGGAGTAACAAGAACATCACGAAGAGTGAGAGGACGAGACGAGGTAGGAATGGAAGTATGACCGGAGTGAGAGACAGGAATGGAAGAACCATCTCCGACCATGATATGTTTATGTGGAGGATTAGAAGACAAAGAATTGAGGTTACCAGCGTCCGAAGACATGTGCGCGGATGCTCCGAGTATCCATGACCCACTCCCGGGGAGCCTCGCAAGCTCATGGTGTTGAAGTAGCTTGCAAGGGCGGAGGGATCCCATGTCGGTGTCGAGGGAGCGCCGTAGGCCTGGTAGCCGTTGTAGGTGAACGTCGCAGCGACGGGGCACGTACGACGGAGCAGGCATCGCCATGAAGCCTTGGGCTGGGCGTGGTGGCAGGGCATGGGGGCGCGGGCCGAGGAGGCCGGCGCCATGGCTAGGACCAGCCATCGGGTGCATGTAGATGGCGCCGGTCCGGGGGTGCTGCAGGCTCGGGAAGGCGGGGCGTGGCCAGCCCCGTAGGACTTCTTTTTGCCCTTGTTGCGGCCAGAGCCGTTTCCAGGAGCGCCGTAAGCCGGGGCCGGGGTGCCGAAGCCGGGGCGCCCAACGTGAGGCTGCGGCGGTGGAGGAGCAGGGCCGCCGCGAGGACCCCCAGCAGGAGGGGTGGCGTAGTAGACCGAGGGCGAGGACGAGCGCGTGGAGGAGGGCTTGAGTTCCTGGAGAAGAAGCATGTTGCGGAATTGCATAAAGGTGGGGAAGGGCGTGAGGAGGGGCGCGAGGTTGCCGATGTCCTTGTAGTGGTCGTTGAGACCCTTGATGGTGTTCCACACCAGGGCGTCGTCGGAGACCGGGGCGTTGACGTCGGCGAGGGCGTCGGCGGCCGTTTTCTGCTCAAGGCAGTAGGCGGTGACGCTCTTGTCCCCTTGCTCGATGTTGCGGAACTTCTGGCCGAGGTAGCCCGCGCGCGCCTGCTGGTTGTCGCGGAAGAGGGCGGTGATGGTGTCGAGGACGGCGAAGGCCGTGCTGCCCGCGGCCATGACCATGTCGGCGATGTCCGGCGTGATGGAGCCGTACAACCAACGCATGACGGTGGAGTCCATCCGCTGCCACTCCTCGTCGACCGGAGGAGTAGCGGTGGAGAGGTGATGAGCGAGGGCGTATTGGGTGACGGCGATCTGGAGGAAATTTCGCCACTTGGTGAAGTTCGAAGCCTTGAGGTCGAGGGTGACCGGTATGAGGCTCTTGATGTTCTGGACGGCGGTGGCTTGAGCCCATAGGGCGGCGTGGGGATGAGGCTGGACGCCGGCGTCGGACATGGCGGCGGCGGAGGGTGGTGGAGAGGTGTCGCGGCGCACAGCCCGGGGCGGCGGCGGTAGTGGAGGTGGATAGGCGCGGAAGATCGTTTGGCTGATACCATGAAAGAGGGAACAGAGAGAGAATGATTGCCCACACAATCGTGGCTTTCCTGTCATCTCATATATATAGGCAATGTACAAGATATACATGGAAAGAATCAATGCTAATCCTCTACCATAATGGCCCGATTATATGCAATATCTCGAGCACTAAATATGGAAGAGGATAATAGAATATGCCAACCGAATATATGATTCGGTTTGCCTAACATTCCTGACGAACGGCGCGGTGTGCGGGTCGGTGGCCAACCCCTGGTCCACCAATAGGAGGCCCCTGCCTTTGAGAAGGTTCTTGTGGTACATGTTGTCGATCACGTTGGGCGTGTCTTTGTCGTTCCTCGTGTATCACTTCGTCAGGTTTCTGGATTGCCGGCACTTAAAAGTGCTGCTAATGCTACCAAAAGTGCTGGAAAAAAAGATTTAGAGGCACAAAAAAAGTGTTGCATTTGGTTGTGTCGAGGTAGAGCATTGTCGGCACTTTTTGCAAAGTGCCAACGGTTTATTTTTCAGGCATATCAACAACTGCCTCTAATTAGTATTGCTCACTTTTAGAGATGCCATCAAATTTTTTTGCCGGCACTTTTAGAGATGCCATAGAATCTTTATGCTGACACTTTTGAAGATGTCACGAAATGTTTTTACCGGCACTTTTAGAGATGCCATGAAACCTTTTTGCTGGCATTTTTGAAGATGCCATGAAATCTTTTTGCTAGCACTTTTAAAAGGTGCCTTCTTTTACATTTGGAGGTCGTTTTCAACAATGCCTGTAATTATGTTTGCAAGCATTATTAAGGACTGCCACTGATTCTTTTTGCAGTAAGGAATTCAAAACCAGACAATAATAATAGTACATGTAAATATATGCACTTCTCATATTATCTGGCATTTTAATCAAACACTAGAACATGATCATGCATTAAAATTGCAACCAAGCATCTAATTACATGGTCTGGAACTAACATTTGCAAGCGACATTGTATCAACATGGTCTGGAACCAACATTTGCTAACAACATGGTGTCAACATGGTCTGGAACCAACATTTGCAGGTAGCGTCTAAATTACAGAATCTAATTAATTACAGGATATATACCTAGTGCATGGAGTCCAAGCATCTAACTTACATGACCTGAATTGTACTACTACCGAAAAAGACAATGGTCCTCACGAAGAAGATAATGCTCCTCACAAAGAAGATGTAGGTATGCTCCCAGTCCCAGCAGTTCCAATAGTTTATCTTGATAAAAAAACAGAGTAAAGCAAGTAGTCCACTTTAAATTTTTGGCACACTTCTCTTAGAATAATGCAAGTACGGTGTCACCGTTATGCCACGGCTGGTCTGGGATGGTCGGCGGCGTCGGGGCCCGACCTGAATAATGGTGGTGGTCCTAGGGAGTAGGGTCTCTCTTGTGCGAAGATGAAGATCCGCCTGAGGCTTGTCCGTCTAAATCTGGCTGGAGTGATGAGTTCCGGAAAGCTCCGCCGGCAAATGGAACAGTGTATCTTTTGCCTAGAGTTTGCTGGATCGGATGGTATTTGGTCGCGCGCACCCATGTTTTTATTCCTACCGATTGGTTCTGGAGGGAGCGGCGCGAAGCTCTATTCTGTGTTGACATCAAGTGACATTTTGGTCCATGGTGAAGTCATAAGAAGGGAATATCATGAAGGCCGATTGGAGGACTAGTTAAGGGAGGTTCAAGTCTCCGCGTTGTTGAGGGACTTGCTTGGTCGTTATGAGCAATATCTTGGCGTACCATTTTGTAGGAGGTGTTCCGGGCTCCGCAGCAGTTGTATGAAAGTGGGGGCGGTAGCACAGGTAAAGTTCACACTAGTAGGAAAAGCCTCATCAGTGGCGCACAAAAATAGGCTTCTGTGGCGCACGGGAGGTGCGCCACAGAAACTTCGCCACAAAAATAAGGTTTCTGTGGCGCACCGGCCCATGCGCCACAGAATTAAGGTTTCTGTGGCGCACTTGTTTCTAGGTGCGCCACAGAAAAGCGTGCGCCACAGAATTGGTTTTCAGTGCGCCACAGAATTTGTTTGTATTATACCCGATTTTGTGCTGCCTGCTATACACATGCAGTTTATAGACAAGCAATATACAGGTTATATACAGCAACATTCAGATATAATATAAATATCATGTACATTGCACAGATATAACATAGACATCATCATCACATTACTTAGATCCCGATCGAGATACATATATAGTGGCAAGTGTCAAATGTTTTGCATACAACTCTTAATTCATACAAAATTCACAATTTCGAGATACAAAGTAGTCTTCATCCGGTTCCTCCTTTGCTGCCTCATCTCTACCCACCAGGCTCGCTTGCATCGGGGTCTTCATCCAGTTCCTACTATGATGAAAATGGAAGAAAGTGAGACCAACAAGTCCGATGCACAAGAGAAATGGAATAAATGCCTCATACATTGTTGGTCAACACAAATATTAACATTCAGGGACGGCGTAAGTGAGACCAAGTCCGATGCACAAGAGATTGATATTTGTGCTATCTTACCAGGCTCACTTACGCCGCCCCGAGTGTACGGTGACCAAACATTTTAATCATCGGCATTTTGAAAATCTCAAAGCAAATGGAATGACAAAATGGAATAAGTGTCTCATACATTGTTGGTCAACACAAATACTAACATTCAGGGACGGCGTAAGTGAGACCAAGTCCGATGCACAAGAGATTGATATTTGTGCTATCTTACCAGGCTCACTTACGCCGCCCCCGAGTGTACGGTGACCAAACATTTTAATCATCGGCATTTTGAAAATCTCAAAGCAAATGGAATAAGTGCCTCATACATTGTTGGTCAACACAAATACTATGGTCAGAAACCATAGTTGCAGTATACACCGCAGTATACTTTGCAGAAGGGCCCCCTTTCCCTGGCCGCCGTTCCGTGAACGGGTGCTTGACGACACAACGACGCCGATCTGCCTCTCCGGCGCAGAACCACGGCAGTCCCTCGCCGTCCAGTGAACGAGTCCTTGATGCAAAGACCGTGCCGGCCTGCCCAAGCATTATGCCGGGCCGTGTTGCCGCGCTTCAGGCCGTGTGTCCCGCGCTCTGCACTGTTCGCCTTCTTGCCCGGTGAACCAATAGACTGATCGTTGCAATAAGGAAACCGATGACGGCCGGTCGCAAGATTAAATTGCGATCGGTCGTCATCGGCTTCCTTATTCCAACGATTAGTCTATTCGTTCACCGGGCAAAAAGGCGAAGAGTGCAGGGCGCGTGAGACACGGCCTGAAGCACGGCAATAGGGGTCAGCATGATGCTAGGGAGGCTGGCACCATCTTTGCATTAAGGACTCGTTCACGTACTGGACGGCGAGAGAAGAAAAGTGGTGATGCGCCGGAGAGGCAGGTCGGCGTTGTTGTCTCGTCAAAGACTCGTTCACGGAACGGCGGCCGGGGAAAGGGGGGCCCGTCTACAAAGTATATTGCGGCGTATAGGTGACCAAACATTCTAATCATCGGCACTAAAATGGAAGAAAGAGCCAAGTGGTATCTCAACTAGATATCATATGCCTCATACTTTGTTGGTAGAAAGAAATATTAACATTCCGGGATGGGGTCAGTGAGGCCAGGTAGGATGCACAAGAGATTGATATTTGTGCCATCGCAATGGCCCCACCCCAGAGTGTACAAGTGACCAAACAATTTAATCATCGGCACTAAAATGGAAAAAAGGCCAATGCAATTAAGAAGTAGCTAGCTAGTATGAACTAAATGGAATGCCTCATACTTTGTTGGTCGAAACAAATATTAACATCCGGGGATGGAGTAAGTGAGGCCAGGTAGGATGCACAAAATATTGATACTTGTGCCATCACACCAGGCTCACTTGCTCCACCCCGAGTGTACGAGTGATCGACCAACCATCTAATCATCGGCAAGTACAAAAACACCAACAAACCAGCAACCATGGTGACATAAGTCAAGATGCTCAAACACACATAGCATGCATGGAGCGAGATGCTCCAAAGGGATTATTCATCACTTGGTATATAGACCAAGTGATGCTGGCAAAAGAGAGGCCAATCAAGAACCAGTAAATCCAATAAGTGATAGATATGCCTAAACAAGCAACAACACATAGCATATCCCAGCTAACCAGATGAGACAAGTCTTGGTAGCCAACTTAATCACCTAGCACCACCTAGCCTTTTAAAACCATCAGAAACAGTCCATTTTCTTCAAAGGATACCACAATGGCTTTCATTTACATGATCCCCTACTGTGGATATCTCTATTTTCATCAAAGCCAACAAGAAATGGTGATTAGAGGGAATTTAATATTGGAGTCTAGCTAATGGAAATCAAGAACTAGTCTTGATCTCCAAATGGTGATTAGAGGGAATTTATTCATCTTAAGCAACATTAGGGACAAATGGGATCATGCAAGGGACTTGGGTCATTTGGATCATAAGGCATCAATTAAGGAGGCAACCAGGGACAAAGGGAAACATTTGATGATCCATTATCATAGGCAACAAAGCAGCAACTTTTTCCCCTCTAATCTAGCTAGAGTCCTTAAAAGAAATCCATCATAAGCATGGTCAAATACACATATATAGCATGGGTCGGATGCTCCAAAGGGATTATATATTCATCACTTGGTAATTTGGAGAGCAAACAAGCAAGTAGCCATATCACTCAATCCAATAATATAGTAATTTGGATCATAAGGCATCAATTAAGGAGGCAATTAACCAGGGACAAAGGGAAACATTTGATGATCCGAGTAAGTGCATGACACTTTGAGCTACCAAGAATAAAGGCCAACGAGTGGATAAACATCTGCTCAACCATTTCTTGCACTAGAGGAAAAGTAACCAACATTGAAACTTGAATAGTCAAGTGACACTACAAGCAGCTCACACACACATGCAAACACATGTGTTGACGAGTAACTAAACGAGCAGAAGAACACCACCAGATATTCATGGGTACTTAGGATCGGTAGGGAATTGATAAAGTACGGTGAGGAGCAAGCATACCATCGAAACTGTCCATTTGAGAGAAATAACATTGGGGTAATGTTAAAATGTTTGTCTCCATATTTGGGAGACATTTTTAATATTGGAGTCTAGCTAATGGATATCAAGAACTAGTCTTGATCTCCAAATGGTGATTAGAGGGAATTTATTCATCTTAAGCAACATTAGGAACAAATGGGATCATGCAAGGGACTTGGATCATTTGGATCATAAGGCATCAATTAAGGAGGCAACCAGGGACAAAGGGAAATATTTGATGATCCATTATCAAAGGCAACAAACCAGCAATCTTTTTCCCCTCTAATCTAGCTAGAGTCCTTAAAAGAAATTCTACTTAAAATGAAGTAGCTCTCTGTTGGTATTGGTTACCAACGGGAACTCAAGCCACTACTTGATCTTACTAATTCAAAGCAGGACCAATGCAGGACCGAGTGCTGATGTTGCCATCATCTCCGCCCCCAAGAACTCTCTCATGCTCTCTCTCACATGCCATGCCAGCTGCTTGCTCCAAACTTACAACAACACAAACACAAGCATCACAGGCAGAGCATAGAAATAATATATAGCTAACAGCACAGTAAAACAAAAAGAATGTTGGACTGTTTTTATTCATGATGACCACAACAGCAGCACAACAGCATCCAGATCGAGCACAACATCATCCTCTCTGTAATTTTGTCCGAGAGCAGCATCAACATCCGAGAGAACAACAGCAGCACAAGAGCATCCAGATCGAGCACAACATCCAGAGCACAACATCAACACATCCAGAGCAGGGGTAGAGGAAGAGGGAGGGGAGGGGAGAGGTGGAGCTCACCGACGATAGGGGTGGAGGAGGAGGTTGACGACGACGGCAGGGGTGGAGGAGGAGGAAGACGCGGCGGCTCCTCCTCCTTGACGCGGAGCCGGCCCCTCCTCCTCCATGCGGCGGCCCCTCCTCCTCCACGCCGCAGCGGCTTGTGCTGCGAGGTGGCGGGGATGGGTGGAGCGTGGCGGCATGCGGCCCTCGCGGAGGAAGGAGGCGGCGGCGGCGACGGCGACGACCATGGCGGCGGCGGCGGGGGAGAGGGGAGAGGCGCGCGGAGGTGAACGTACGGGCGTGGGGAGGGGAGGGGAGGGGTACGGGGATGATATAACTTACCCTATTTCTGTGGCGCACCAGCACAAATGCGCCACAGAAATAACTACTTCTGTGGCACACCAGAGCCAGTGCGCGCAGAAAGCATTGTGCGCCACAGAAATACCTACCCTAATAATTCGTGGTGGCAGAATGTGGGCCCCACATAATTTCTGTGGCGCACACTTCCTGGTGCGCCACAAAATAAGTTTCTGTGGCGCATTCAAAACGGTGCGCCACAGAACTAAGCTTCGCCTATAAGAGTTTTCCTACTAATGTCAGAGTCCTACCTTTCAGGGTGAAAACCCAAGGTCTGGCCTTAACTGGTTGTGCCTGAAAATGATCTTGTTGGAGGCATGGTTTTGAGAGCGGGGACTATCTTCAGGGTGAAAACCTAAGATCTTTGGTCGGGCAACGACGGCGATGGTGCACCGTTCACTTCTTGGAGGCTTCCCTTATGGAGAGTTTGTATTTGATGTGTTGTCTTGGTGATGGATGTATTGTTGTTGCTAGGTCTGGGATGCTGTATCGGGACTATTGTTTCTTTGTTTTCTTTTCTATTTTTTGGTTGTGTGCATCCGTACTGCCAATAGGGTGTTGCGTTGTTGCAGAGGCTGAGTGTAATTTGTATCTTTTGATATTAATATATTCCTTTTATCGAAAAAAAAAGAACAGATAGGCTGCTACTTCATCATAAATAGATCCACAATGATGAAATATTTGCATCGATACATCACAAAGTAAGATTAAATAGATATCATGTTTTGATCTGCTTGAGAACCCACTTCCTTTTTACTCTTTGAGGCAATGCTACCAAGGACTTGAACTTGTGATCAACTCCAACAAGAGCATCATGGATTGCTAACTGGTCATCGTACAGAACATACGGATTTAGATGCTGGAACAATCAGTTTCGACAACACACCGTCACAAATAAACACATCCATTAGTAACTGAATAACCCAGCTACAAATGCACACTGCAAAAGAAATTAGCAGACCAACCAAGAAACATGCATCTAAATAATTGAACCACAGGCTTCAAGTGCCTGAACCATCTAGGTATGTGTTTTGATAATCTAATTATTTAACATGTTTGAATTTATATACCAGGATAAATAGCTCAGGTCACGAGCAACATACAGAACCTAGAAGCAGACCATTAAGATATATACATGCATCCCTACCAGAACAAGCAGTGAGACAGCGGAACGGAGGTGTAGGACAGTAGGATAGCATACCTTGAAGGATTTAAAAACTGGAGACGGTTGCCGACCTAGGAGGAAGGAGATGACAATGGAAATCAAATTAGAGATCATGTACCATGGCAGTAAGAGTTGATGCACCAGCACATCTCATTTATGTGTTCATGTTACCTAGATTATTAGAAAGAGAAAAATCTTGGTTATTTAAAAGGAGTAAGAGTTGATGCACCAGCACATCTCATTTAAAAGGGCTTCTACACAGTACGTACTAGACAAACAACAAAGATAAGTAAACTTCAACACCAGATTATTTGAAAGAGAAAAATCTTGGTTATTATCATTTGAGATTATCGAAGTGTCCATCCAAATCATAGTACAAATAAATGAATGGGCTAACGAACTGTATGTAGTGATGCACTTTCATTGGTCACTGACTATGATAAACACAAGCATGTTCATCTATAACATAACCATCGCTCGTTTTGCACGCATATCTCGATCAAAATAATTCTAGATACAGAGAAAGAATCAACTAGAAATGGCAACAAATCCAAAAAGCTATGTATGATGTGTGACAGTGTTAAGCAATATTATAACTTAAATTTCACATTATAAAGTACTGATAAGGTTTATTCATTTTCTCTACTCTAAAACCTATAGAACAATCTCTCGAACTGGAATTTACATGGTGAGATTAATTGATGAGATTATCCAGCTAGTTAGTTCACTAGTTATGTTGTGTATATGTGTATATAACATTGAAGCGCTCGCTGAATAAATCAACAACAAATTTTGGGTACATGAGGTAAGCACAAACCGCAGCAGTGCAGCACATAGAAAAAGGCATATCAGTCAAAATCAACAACACATGGAAAATGCTGGGCAATGGCAGAGGTTGGCATCCACGACAGATAAGTTAAAAGGGCAATATTTACCAGTGAAGAAATATTGGGCAACTGGAAGTCTGCAACTGTCCTCTAGGTTCTCAAAGTAAAAAAGCCAGGCAGAGATATTAAGAATCAGATGGTAAACTCAGGCAAAATAATATGACCCAAAATTTCTGACCTACTATATGTATAAAGTAGAGATATTAAGAATCACACAGTAAACTCAGACAAAATAATATGACTCCAAATTTCTGACCTGCTATATATAAAGTAGCAACTGTAACCGAACATAGCATGCCAATAGTTCACCAACACAAACAGAAGATAGAATGATAAGCAGCACAAAGGTTGCTCGACGCGCACATAACCAAACTCGACAAAACGGGGCAAGTTCCCAAACACACTAACACTCCTAACATCACGATATACCACCACCACTACTGCGGGTGTAGTAGCAGACAACCACCAGGCATCATCTCATTTCTTCTTGGCGGCAGCCTTGGTCACCTTGGCGCCAGTGGGGTCCTTCTTCTCCACACTCTTGATCACACCAACAGCGACGGTCTGCCTCATGTCGCGCACAGCAAAGCGGCCAAGGGGAGGGTACTGGGCGAAGGTCTCCACCACCATGGGCTTGGTGGGAATCATCTTCACGAAACCAGCATCACCGTTCTTGAGGAACTTGGGGAAGGCCTCAATCTCCTTACCAGATCGCCTGTCAACCTTGGTCTGGATCTCAGAGAACTTGACGGCGATGTGGGATGTGTGGCAGTCCAGCACTGGGGCGTAGCCGTTGCCGATCTGACCAGGGTGGTTCATGATGATGACCTGGGCAACAAAGCTGGCAGCCTCCTTGGCGGGGTCGTCCTTGGCATTGGAGGCCACATACCCACGCTTGATATCCTTCACAGCCACATTCTTCACGTTGAAGCCAACATTGTCACCTGGCCCAGCCTCCAGCATAGACTCATGGTGCATCTCCACAGACTTGACCTCAGTGGTCAGCCCAGTTGGGCCAAAGGTGACGAGCTGGCCAGGCTTGATCACACCTGTCTCAACACGCCCCACCGGCACAGTTCCAATGCCACCAATCTTGTAAACGTCCTGGAGGGGAAGACGCAGGGGCTTGTCCGAGGGCCTCTTGGGCTCGTTGATCTGGTCAAGAGCCTCAAGGAGGGTGGGGCCCTTGTACCAGTCAAGGTTGGTGGACCTCTCAATCATGTTGTCACCCTCGAAACCAGAGATGGGGACAAATGGGACCTTGTCAGGGTTGTAGCCGACCTTCTTCAGGTATGAGGAGACTTCCTTCACGATTTCTTCATAACGGCCCTTAGAGTACTTGGGAGTGGTGGCATCCATCTACAAAGAGCAACAGAACAAGCACATTAGTTTCAAAGAAGGTGCTGCGAATTACATAAGACATGTATAGAACTGAAAGCACAAGCTTATGTAAAAAAAGAGCAGCAGCACAACTACACAAATGTAAAAGAAGTTAATGCTTACTATAGATGGCATATTACTAGAATCAAGCGATGAAATCATGAAGCACAAGTAAATCATTTAAAGGACTACTTCAAATTTCTTTCACAAGGTTACAGTAAAGGCAGCGGAACAATAGAAATAGTCCAATTACTAGTTACAGAACCTGGTATAATTAAGAAAGCACTAAACTGAAACAAAACAAATTCATAAAAAGAGCAACATGACAATGCCATTAGTTAAAAAGAACTTGCAGCTTACGACACTGTAAGATAGTACAAGAGTAATTATTATAAAAAGGCATGCGAAGATATGTAATGACATTGCAGAACTACTTCTGGCAGAAGTTTATATAAAAAAAAGAGCAGCATAACACTCAAAGAAGTTCGAAGAAACTGTATGGATGATAGTACAAGGTAAAACAGACAGAATTTACCATTAATCTTACATTACTACTGATAGCAGATGGTCTACTGTATCCACAAGTAGACATTTCGGGAAACAATGGACTAGTACATTCAAAACATGTGTACAGTAATAAATTTGAAACGGGGCACTAGATGCAGAACATGTTGACTACGCATTGAGATCATGCAGCAAACATAAATCATACCAAGGTCTAGCATCATCCTTCTATAGAAATGTTCTTTCATAGAGTTTAGCTACGCAGCAAGCATAAATAGTACCAACGACTAGCATCATCATTCTGTACTAATATGTTCTTTCATAGTCTTGATTAAGCTATACCATAAGAGCAGTAGAACAATCAAACTAGTTCATAAACTAGTTACAGAATCTGGTATAATTACAAGAAACAATTAATGCATTTACATCAATGCCCTACTTTGAAATCAAGCACTTCAGCAAGCATTCAGATCATGCAACAAGACAAAATCAAGCTAAAGACTAGCGAGATCAATGTGTAGTAGTATGTTGTTTCATGAACAAATAGAGTTTGGACAAGTTATACCTTGTTACAGCAGCAGATCATCTGCTTCACTCCAAGGGTGAAAGCAAGGAGAGCGTGCTCACGGGTCTGGCCATCCTTGGAGATACCAGCCTCAAAACCACCAGTGGTGGAGTCAATGATAAGCACAGCACAATCAGCCTGGGAGGTACCAGTGATCATGTTCTTGATGAAGTCGCGGTGACCAGGAGCATCAATGACGGTGCAGGAGTACTTGGTGGTCTCGAACTTCCACAGGGCAATATCAATGGTGATACCCCTCTCACGCTCGGCCTTGAGCTTGTCAAGCACCCAGGCGTACTTGAAGGACCTCTTGTTCATCTCAGCAGCTTCCTTCTCGAACCTCTCGATCACACGCTTGTCGATGCCTCCAAGCTTGTAGATCAGGTGACCAGTGGTCGTTGACTTGCCAGAGTCGACATGGCCAATGACCACAATGCTGATGTGAATCTTCTCCTTCCCCATGGCTGCTGGAGCTGTTAACTAACTGCACACAATCAATTGCAGGTGGTGAAATGAGTCTGATTAGTTCAGTGAAACTGGATAATTGCTTGACAATAAGAACAGAATATAATTAAACATTGAGAAAACAAAACATAGAATCAATCAGACAATAATGGAAAGCATGCAAAACTCAATCAGACTCCAGACAATAGGTAAAGACAGAACAATTGATGTGATTATTATTAACAGAAGAGTAGAACACCATGTCAGGTATACAAGCAGGGAGTGGTGATAACAGATGAATAAATCAATTCAAAATCACAGAATTACTTCAACACAACTGACGGTATGAAAAGATAGAATATGACTCCACATAACAATTAAAAGCATACAAATCCGAGTGGTTAGTAACAGTAAAGTAGGATTAACCATATGGCCAGAACACCATGTCAAGCAGCCAAGCTGATCTAATCCGAGTATACGAGATTAGCAGGCAAGGCAGATACTTGACAAGGTAATTCTGGATCGGAGCAAAGTGGAGACGCAAGGAACGTCTGCAAACGCACCCAATAGGAATCGAACCTATATCAGAAGGCCTCACAGGGAGGCCTTCCGTCTTTACCATTAGACAATGGGCACTCGTTGCATCTCCAAATTGTTATCGCGCAAACAGTACTGCAACCAACACTAAGCTAGAAGAATCAACTCGCAGATGACGAGCCCTAATTCAACAAAAACTCGAACAGTGCTACTAACTGATGCGGGGAAATTAGCAGATCTAACAAGGTACTCCAAATCGGACGAGATCTAACAGTAGTACGAACTGCTGCTGCATGATGGATCCAAATCGGACTCACAACTCGAATACGACTACCAATTACAGCGGGGATATTTAACAGATCTAACAAGGGGATACTATAAACTGCCGCTGCATGGATGAATCAATCTCATGAAGGTAAACGGCATGGAATCGAGACAAATCTAACGAGATCTACACATGACGAATCATTCTACGGCAAAACTAGCTTGGCCCAGCAGATAAACAGATCGAATCACGGTACCAAATCAACCGTAACAAACAAGGAGGTCAACGGGGGAAATCAAACCAAGCAGGTCGAGAGAATCGACTGGATCTACGGAACCAGTTCATGCGACAAAGCTCAAGAACTGGAAACGAAGCAGATCCATCTACTTACCAGATACTGGCGGCGCGCGCGGTCTGATAGTTCGCCTAGGGTTTATCTGGCTCCGTATTATATAGGCCTCCTGCCCTTGCGATTTCGTGGCGCCTGCGCTTTCGAGGGTTTCGTGGCGGCTGCGCTGTCGCCTTGGCAGTGAAGGAATATCCTCTTGTTTAAAACTGAATGAATAAATCGCATTCGGTCAAGAAAATAATTGAGGGCTGCAGGTAAGAAAAGTAAACCGCGACATATTTTCCAGATTCGGCCACTGAAAGCTCCTGGGCCGGGCCAGACGGTATTTTGGTCAGATTCTTTCATAAGTTGTATTCTCAACAAAAAAATGCAAGTTGTTTTTGTTCTTGCTAAATGGAAATTTTCTAAATTTGAAAATTGTTCATTTAGCTAAAAATAAGTTTCTCATATTCAAATTCTAGTTTGCATATCGTAAGTGCAATTTGATGGATAAATCATTTATATGGAGCATCACCTTGTCCTTCGGTGTTGGGTTTTGTTGAATTCATCATCTTGTCAAAGTCATTTAGTACATTGTACTTATTTGTGTAAGAATATAAGAGCATCTCTAATAGAGCCCGTAAAAACCCAAACTGAAAAACTCAAGACCAGTCTTCCGAAAACATGTTTACGGGTCGTAAAACGGTTGGCGCAGAACAGAACCTGTAAACTGAAACCGAAAAAACAGAATATTCCAAAAGTCATCGTCTTCTTCACAAGAACTATCCCCGACGCTGCCTAGATTTTCCCGCGCGGGTCACCGCCTGCGCCCCTAGCTGCAGCCACGAGCTTGGGCGACGGCCACGCACACGAAAGAGCCGAGCGCGAACGGAGCCTGAGCAGATTCTATGCACAGCAACCATTAAACGTAAATACTAATCACCATAATTGCTTGCTCCGGCCACGCGAACGGAGCCTGGACAGACTATGCACAGCGCAACGAGGACAGCTCTTGCCCAATTAAACGTCAATGCTATAAGGTCACATGACCCATCTTTACATGATAGCCTCGAAAGGCCTAATATAATCATCAGAGTAGCGGAATCATTTCAGCAGCGTAGAGCCAAGTCATCTGCCATAACCCTACACGCAGCCGGCGGGAAGACGTTCCTAGCTCGCATAGACGTCGCCAACTCCTTCTTCATTCGTCGTGTTCCTCCAAGTCTGGCCAAGTAAATAGCCAGGGACAAAGCCGTGAGTACATTGGAATTGTACTCGCAAACCATCATGAAGGTACTTTGCAAGAGTGCAAGTTAACAAATGTTAATCTAAGATGACAAGACGGAAGAGCTAATTTCTCCTGTGGAAATAGCATGTAGAAGAGGAGTAGTTTCTCTTGTGGATATAGCATGTGAAAGAGAAATAGTTTCTCTCGTGGATATAGCATGTGAAAGAGAAATAGTTTCTCTCGTGGATATAGCATGTGAAAGAGAAATAGTTTCTCTTGTGGATATAGCATCCAAACATCGCAGTTGAAGGGGACACTAAGAGAATTCTACGACATCTCTATATCTTTGTTGAGAAAGATCCTTCAAAAGAGTTCTACAACATAAAACACTAGGATGAGAGTAGCCCTTTTTATTTCCTTCCCGACCATCTCCATATGATCGTCAACCTTTCCCGTACCCTTACGGTACTACGAGAACACTTTCTCTTTTTCTTTGTAAAACATTTCTTAAACAAAACTAAGCCCGCTTAAGTATGGTCATTTCAACCCGTCCATGACCGTGGACACGGCTATTCGAATAGATTGGACTCTACAGAGTTTGCACACTTCCCCTATAAGATCCGCGAGTCTATCAAGTGGGCATCATCCCTGCATATCAACTATGCCATGACAGAAACTCGGACATAACCTTTCGCTTGTCTCCCCTGGCATGGGTCTTTCCCTGTGGGCTTAACCTTCCCGGTACCCCGGCGGCATACCTCCTTATTTGAGCGTATCTCTGGCGCCATGGCAGAAGACCCTCAGTAATCGTCCGGCTATAAGTTAATACAGTGTATTGCCTCCTCCAGAGCGCAACCCGGCTTTAGGGGCCATATCCACCCCCATAGAAAGTTGTGAGGTGTCCCACGCCAGCTTCAACAAACTACGGGCTAAGCCCCGTCCCACCCCAGGGTAATGTGGTTGCGCGGTAAAAAGTTGGGATGGCGAACACTTATACACAGTGCTCCTTTAAAAATCATTTTACCCACACTTGTTTGTCACCTACCAACCCTGTACCATTTTTCCGAAATCTCAAGACCCTTTTTCTTGAAACACACTTGGGCAAGACCGCATCTTCTCAAGGTTTTCAAAATCTTTCCGAAAACTAAAACATCGGGTTTTCCCAACCTAGGGTTTTATTTTGCTTGAACTAAAGCTTACAGCAATGGCATGATGTTAGCCATCATACCACTAAGGAGATGAATAAGTGGGTGTCAAGGGGGTTATACATGCTTAGGGTAAGCATGCATAGTGGCTCAAGTAGAATGATACAACAAAGGTCATGATGCTATGCATCTTACCAATAAAAAGAGGGTGTGATTGGGGTGTCAAGAAGGTCAATATACTTAAGGTAAGTATGCGAAGACAACACACGTATAACTAACCCAAGGTGTATCAAGAGATAATGATAACAAGAAGATAACAACAATAAGTAACACAACATCAAGAGATCAAAAGATGGCTTACCTTGGTTGGCTTATTTGTCCCTGACTTCTTCAAATATCTTCGAATCCTTTCTCTCCTGCAATCCCGACAATGTCCGTATCTATCGTCGTGAATTAAAAAGGAACACAATCAACTCATTGCACCAACAAAGCAAACATGCAACAATCGAGAAACTAACCACTATACTAAGGGCTAACATACTCAGGACTTAAAGCCACTACAAAACAACTTTGACAATTTGTTTTAAGAAGCCCATTTTTATTTCTTTTAGAAAGGGCATGAGAGACTCCTAAATTAGTAATTGCTTCTCTGGTTATCACCAAGTCATTTAACTGAATATTCCCTGGTAGATAACACCACAAAGAAGACAAGTGCAAAGGTTTTGCACCAAAATATTTTGTAGTTTATTTTCAGACATTTTTGGAAAGGCACAAATCATTTTTCCTATTTTATTTTGCTTATAAAACACTACCCAAAATAGGAGGTAAACAATATGCCACACTATTTTGAAATCTTAAGCAAAACACTAGAACTTGTTTTAAGTCTCAGAAGGTTTTGTTTTGGAAGAGTAAAACATAGGTAGACCATTTTTAATAAAAAAGAGGTGGTCAAGGATTTTAAATAAACAAAAAGTTTTGGTTCAACAATTCATGTGACACATACATATTAGTAACAGAAATAAATATGCATGAACAGAGAATAAAAACATTTTTCCTAGATGTCCAGTACTAAAACAAGACTAACACAATTGGATTCACCCAAAAATATTAATCCTACAATTTTAGGAATTTGCTAGAGTCTTACTACACATAGAACAAGTTTAATTCACCAAAACTCGTGCAAAAATCCTACAAATATGAGGTAAGCGGCATTGGAAATATAATAAAAATTTTGAACTAATGAAATTTGTTTCACTTGATTTTGGTTTGTTTATCTCGAGTTATTAACAGAAGAAGGTCACTGGTTTTTATCACATTTAAACAGCAATTTACAAAGTTCAAACGAATTAGAGAGGGCGGGAAAACACTGGGCCGCGCGGGGGGGGGGGGGGAGTTTTGGGCCGGCCCAGGGGATTATCCAGGTGGACGGAGGGGAAATAAAAGAAAAATTAAAAAGGGGAGAGAGAGAGGGCCGGTGCGGGCCGGCTGCATGGCCAACGTGGCCAAGCGGCCCATGCACGCACGCTCGGGTCGTCTCCCTCCCTCGTGTCTCTGTGCGTGCGTGACCGGCGGAACGGAGAGAGCGGTGGGTCGGGGACTCACCGGCGGCGGCGGGAGTGGCCGGCGGAGGTTGGGCGGGGTGGCGGTGCGTCGAGGAAGTCCGGGGGCGGGCTTGGCGGCGACCTCTCCTCCTGCGGCGGCTCGTCTTGGCGGTCCTCCTCCGCGGACGTCCCCGAACGGATAGCGACGGCGGCGCTCACAGGCTGTTCTGGGCTGAGAAAAAGGTCGCATTAGATGTGGAAGAGACTTGGGAACGCAATGGAGAGGGAAGAGAGGGGCGGGGAGCATTGGCGCCAGCGCATCCTTCCTTGCCACTCGGCGGTGACCACGGCAACGGGGCTGCTTTTCCCGGCGAGCACGGCCAGAGCTGCGTTGCAGCGCTTTCGGGCTAGAGGAGGGATGATGGTTGGGATGGAGTGGAGTGTGTGGAGGAGAAGAGTGAGTTGGGGTGCCCTTTTATAGGCGAGCGGGGAGTGTGGGTGGTGGCGTTGGCCAATCGGAGGGCGAGCTCGCGGTGGAAGTGGCCAATGGAGGGGCGAGGGATGACGTTGGGGCGGTGCTGGGTGGTGACGTCGGAGGGCAAACGTCGGCATAGGTGTCGGGAGGCGCGGGAAGGGAGGGAGATCGAGCGGGAGAGTTCCAAGGCTGTTAGGGTTCGGTGTTATTCGGGCCAAGGCCTTGCTTGGTTTGGGCCGAGTTTGAGGGAGAGGGAGAGGCTCCGGGCGACGGTGACGAGGCCGAGACGGAGGTATGGCAAGACCAGGTCGGCCGGAATAAGAGAAAGAGAAAGAGGCGGAGATATGGTTGACACGCCCAGTTTTTTAGATCGGGCAGATTTGTTATTTTTCTCCTGATCGATTTATATCACGAACGAAGTTGATTCTTTCTCTAGGTTACAGAGGAAGGTACCAGCTTCCCAAAGAATTTTACGGAGGAATTAATGGGGGATGAATGAGGGCAGGGGAAAGGCTCAAAGTCGAGGCTGTAGATGGACCCGAAGGTCTTTTTCTGAAATATGATGTGATCAACCAATTTTCACCTTTTTCCCCAGGAGCGAGATGGGTGCACCGAATGGGTTGATTCTTTCTCCACCGTACTAAGGACATAACCAGGATTACTAAGAATTTTACAAACTAATATATAACGCACAAATGGGCAGGTGGGAGAGGTCGAAAGTGGAGCATTTTGGTGATCTTCACGAATCGCTGCCTGCACTTGTTTTTTGACAGTTTCAGACTTTAGGTGCTTTTTTAGAGTGGTGCTTGGACAATGGTGATTTCTGAAAATACTAAAGCAATGTTTATCAAAGATAAGAGAGGAATTGAGTTTAAGGTGTAGGCCAGAGAACGATGATCATGGCATCACTTTTTTTAAATCAAGATAGAAGAAAATAGGTTTTAGGGTTTTAGAGGAATTGGAGGGAAACTCTAGTTTTTGAAAGATTGATTTGTTGCCATAAGGCATTGGACTCATTTACAGACAGGTTGTTGGGTTTTATCTTATTGCAAACAACCTTCAAGGCAAGGGTCACACACACCATTTGTAAGGGTATTTTACCCTTATCCATTATTTTGGTAACAATGACACCGTGCTAGAGTATTTGACATAATACGTTTATAAGGATTATCTCACGTATTAGGAAAAGTGGCATAAATGGTGTATCAAAGGAACAAGAAGGCTAAAGGAGACCCCCCACTTCAACAACAATCGAAAAGGGGTCTACAGAAGAAATCCGGTCTGTCACCCGGTTGGACCGGGCTCCAGACCGGCTGGTCCGGCGTGCGGTCCGGTTGACCGGGCGCCAACCGGGCTGCAAACCAACGCCTGAAGAATCCGGTTTGCCGCCCGGTCAGCCGGCCTCCAGACCGGCGAGTCCGGCGTACGGTCCGGTCGACCGGGCGCCAACCGGGCGCCAACCGGAGGAGCTCCTGGACGAAGAAAAATAGGATCCGGCCCAGCATCCGGTCACAACCGGCTGGTCCGGTCACTGGTCCGGTCTGACCGGACTCCAGACCGGACAGTCCGGTCACTGGTCCGGTTGACCGGGTTTGACGAGAAGAAAGCTGAGGTGGCAAGTGACCAACGGCCATATTTCAAAGAACACTATAAATAGGCCTTCTCCTACCTCGGAACACTTAGGCACTACACTACAAAGCTGTTCTTGAGCTCTCTCTCTCTTACTCCATTACTAGAAACACCAAAAGCCTCCGATCTCCCTCCTCCTCCACCCAAACTCAAATCCCTCCAGGGAATCACTAGAGGAGGACCCGATCTACTTGTTCTACCAAGCCAAATCTCATTCCCCCTTGTATTCATCGAGAAGCTTGCTTCCTAGGGTTCCTTGGAAACCCTAGGTGGGCAAGAGGAGTCCGGAAGCATCCGGGTTGTGGATTTGCTGCGGGCAAGATTGTGAAGGTTTGGAGGCTACCTCAAAGTCTACCACAAGTGAGTGAGCTATTCCTTCGTGGGATAGGCTCCGGAGAATAGGGTGAGCCTTCGTGGCGTGGGGAATCCTTCGTGGGACCTCCACCCCTCCAAACGTGACGTACCTTCTTGCAAAGGAAGGGAACACGGGAATACATCCTCGTCTCCGCGTGCTATCGGTTATCTCTAACCGAACTCCTTACTTGTGATTTAACTGCCTCAGAGAGCCTTCGTGCTCGAGTTTATTGTATCCTCATATAGGTTGCCTCACCTAGTTTGCATTAGGCGCACCTTTATATTCCGCAAAGCCTAATATTGCAAAGAAAGAATTAAAATCTATAGAAACCTATTCACCCTCCCCCCCTCTAGGTTTACCATCTCTATACTTTCAATTGGTATCAGAGCCTGGACTCTTATTAAGGGCTTCACCGCCTTAAGAGTGAGATGGATAAACTATTCGAGGGTCTAGATGAAGACTCTAACCTTTCGGTTAAAGAGATGAAATCTAGATTCTTGGCATATGATGCCGAGAAGAAGAAAAAGGAGGATGAGCTACAAAGCCAAATGGCAGAGATGTCTGTCATGCTTAAGAACTTGACTAATGGGTCTCCTAGTACGGCTTCGGCCTCCCTAGGGACCTATCGCGAAGTCAACCATGACTATCCCAAAAACACTTCACCCATGCCTCATATAAACCATAGTGGGAATGTTCCCCATTTTGATGGAACTCACTTTCCTTTTTGGAAATCTTCTATGGAATCTCATATTCGCAGCTGCGGCGTGGAGTTGTGGGAGATCATTGTTCATGGATACCGGGAGCCACAAGATCCCATTCGGTTGACCTCCACCGAATTCTACAACCATCAACTCAACGCCTCCGCACGTGACAAGATTAGGAGTGGCATCAACCGCAAGCTCCTTGATCAAGTCAATGACATAGACTCCGCTAAAGAGTTGTGGGATCGAATCATAGTACTCCAAGAGGGAACCGATTTGATCCAATCCGCTCTTTATGAGACCGCAAAGCAAGAGGCCCATCAATTCATGATTCGAGAAGGAGAGTCCGTGGCCGATGCTTATGCAAGACTTGGTGCTCTTAGAGTAAGGGTCAATGGACTTGGTGTTGAGAAGTACAATGACGGCTTCGAGATGAATGAAGCATTCATAAAGTCCAAGGTCATTGCTATGATTGCCGTCAAACAAGAAGACGCCAATCTTGCACTCAACTTGCAAATCATGACCAAGAGTGCCGACCTCAACTCCGATGATCTAGTCTCCTATGTGGCCGCCAATGAAAACATGGCCAAAGCGGGAAAGAGGCTCATGGCAATGAACCGTGTTGATGAAGCCTCACACAACCATGAAGCGCCACACAACCTTGCTCTCAAAGCTAGGGCCGATCATGGAAGCAAAGAAGACTATGAAATTGAAGAAGATGAAGAGATGACTTCAACTAGTGACATGGCTACCGACTTTGCTTTCTTTGCCAAGAAGTACAAGGCAAAGTTCCCTATGCTCCTCAATGACAAGAAGAAGAAGAGAACTTGCTACAATTGTGATGAAGATAGCCACTTTGCAAATGAGTGCCCTTATGAGAAAAGGGTGGACAAGCCAAGATTCATCAAAGGGGTCAAGCCAAGATTGAAGCCAAACCCAATCAATGATCGATACAAGAAGAACAAGGGAAGAGCCTTTGTTTGGGCCGAGTACTTGTCCGATGATGAAGAGGAAGATGAGGAGAAGGAGGCCGGGGTGGCCGGTTTGGCTTTCTCTAAGCCCGGGTCACTCTTCACATATGACTACTCCAAGGACTACTCCATGGAGAATGATGTTGGATCTTCCTTCATGGAAAGGATAACTCAAGATGATGACTCCGATGACTCTACCTCATCTACAATCGTTGGCTCTTGTCTTATGGCAAGGGAAACCAAGGTAATGGAACCTCCACCTTCCCTATCTAGTGTTCTTGATGATGAAAACGAAAATCAAGATGAATTAATTATGCTTAAGGAACTCTATGATGTTAGATGCACCCTTCGTGGTGAAGCTCTTGTCAAGTTTGATTTCTTGATGGACACACTCAAAGAAAAGGATGAGTCCATTGAGGAATTAGAATATCATTTGAATGAGAAGGAACGGAGATTCAATCTCCTAAGACAAGAGCTAAAAACCGAAAGGTGCATATCTCAAAGCCTTAAGCAACAAATTGAAACTTATGAACTTGATAAAGTTAAGGACCTAGAAACTATTGATAGGGCTCAATCATTGACCCAAGAGCTCAATGCCTCAAAGGAGGAGCTTGAAGTTGCTCATGCTTCTCTCACTAGGGATCTTGACCACCTTGAAAAGGCTAACAAGCTTGTCAAGGATGAGCTCAAGAAACTTGGAGAGAACCATGATCTACTCCAAGAATCCTACAAAAAAAGCTCTTGGATCAATGAAGGATCCCATTGATGTTGAAAAGCTTGCTTGTTCCTCCACTTCCTTTACTAGTGAGCATGCTAAACTTGTTGAGTAACATGTTCGTTTACAAGAGGAACTTTCTTTGCATGTTGAGACCAATGCATATCTTGAATCCTTGGTGACCAAATATGGTCTTGACTATCATCCTAATGAATCTTCTTGTGAGCAAGCATCTATTCTTGAGGAAAATGTTAGGTTAACAAAGGAACTTGCAAAGTTCACCACCGCCAAGAACAAGATAGGATTGGATGACCTCTTGAGTAAGCAAAGGTCAAACAATCAAAAGTATGGACTTGGATATGTTCCCAAGTCCCACAAGAAGAACAACTACAAGAAGGAGAAACCCGCTCAAGATAAGAACAAGAAGGTCACTAATAATGGCAAAGCCTCTAAGGGCAAAGTCACTAGTGGTGACCGCACGGGACCAAACGATCACTATGCATTATTTGTTGATTATTATGGTGATGTCTATGCTAATTATGTTGGCCCTCCTAATGGCTATGCTTATAGAGAGTACTCAATTTGGGTACCAAAAAAATTTGTTGCCATTGCAAAGGAACCCATTAATCGATGGGTTCCTAAATCCTCTACTTGATTTTGTAGGGGTATTCCTCCGGTGGTCCAAAATGGGTGTTTGATAGTGGATGCACCAATCATATGACCGGAGGAAGAGGTGTGCTTGATCAATTCATTGAAGA
Organism: Lolium rigidum; assembly: GCF_022539505.1. Lineage (NCBI taxonomy): Eukaryota > Viridiplantae > Streptophyta > Magnoliopsida > Poales > Poaceae > Lolium > Lolium rigidum. Next base: position 313,550,506 of record NC_061514.1, on the reverse strand, counting down.
TATCAACAAGAAGTCAAGCATCACCTTTGGTGACAACTCAAAAGGAAAGGTACTTGGGTATGGCAAGGTAGCAATCTCTAAGGACTTGTGCCTTGAGATGGTTATGCTTGTTGAATCCCTAGGCTATAACTTACTTTCTATATATCATCTTGCCGATGCCGGTTACAATTCATATTTCACTAATTATTGTGTGAAAGTCTTTAGGAGTGACAATCTCAAATTGGTCCTTGTTGGATATGTGGAGAACAACCTTTACGTGGTTGACCTCTCGAAAGAGAGCCCCTCTCTCTCCACATGTCTAATGGCGGCCAAGCATGACGAAGGTTGGTTGTGGCATCGCCGCCTTGGTCATGTCAACATGAGAAATCTTAAACAACTCCTAAAGGGTGAGCACATTGTGGGACTAACCGGCATTTCTTTTGAGAAAGATCGTGTTTGTAGTGCATGTGTAGCCGGAAAACAACTCAAGAAGAAGCATCCTATCAAGAGTATTGTTACCACATCTAGGCCTTTGGATCTCCTTCATTTGGATCTCTTTGGGCCATCATATTATGATACTCTTGGTGGAAGCAAGTATGGACTTGTCATTGTTGATGATTACTCAAGATACTCTTGGGTCTTTCTTCTTAAGTCTAAGGACGAGTGACATAGGCATCCCCAATGAGCCTGCCGAAGATAGTACCCTGGGTTTACTGAAGGCCCACGACCCGAAGAATATGAAGATTCGGAAGCCCAAGTTGATATTAAGGAAAGTTAGAATTGTAATAGAAGTGGTGTTTGTAATCTTGCGGGATGAGTTGTAAACCTTCCCGGACTTTGTAACTTGTACAACACGAATCCCTCGGCTCCACCTCCTATATAAGGGGGAGTCGAGGGACAAAGAAAGCATCGAATCATTGTCTTTCAAACCCTAGTTTTCATAATCGTCGAGTACTTTTCGGCTGAAACCTTCGAGATCTACTTGCCCTCTACTTTCAACGAAACCCTAGTCTACAACCTGTAGGCATTGACAAGTTAATCCCTTGTCAATTGGCGCCGTCTGTGGGAATTAGAGGCGTCAAGGATCTGGTCTCGATGGCACGTTCAAGATCGTCGACTTCGTCAACTGCAAGATCATCAACTTCGTCAACTGCAAGCAACGCAATGGATCGAGGTAAACAGATCGCAACTGGTCTTGTTGATTTTGTGCCTCACCCACCCTCCCGTTTGGATGCATATGCGTATCTGGCGGAGCCTATGGAGATGACGTTCGAAAGATTCCACTTTCGAGTCGAGAAAGAGGGAACGTATCGTCTCGAAGTTCCGATCTCGTCGGGATTTTCGGCGGTCGATTCCGATTTTTCAAGCTCAACATCATCGATCGAGTCAGGAGAGGAAGAAACTTCGTCGTCACGCTTTGTCAGCACTAGGGCAAGAGAAAAGCTCGTCAAGATCTTCAACGACATGTCACTTGAGTCATCGACGGACTCCTATATAAGCGATGGCTCGAGCAGTGTCGACAGCTTCAACTTCATCGACAAATCCACTACAGTAGGCAAGGTCTTCACCAATCTTCATGATGGTGTCACCAAACCCAGCATAGATCTGAATGCAAAATATCATCAGATTTATGTCATCGGCGAGCCAAGCCATGATCAGGAGGAAACATCGGAGGCTTTCGACGATTTGAGAAATCCATACGTTGATCCCTCTGATTTGCGACGTGGCCTAGGCAACAAATATGTCGGGTCACAGCCGCGAGATAGAGTTCAACTTCCACAAGCAGCATGGGATAGAGCCGCAAGAGCTATGGATGGTTCAGAACCAATGGCCACCACAGCCACGCCAGAAGAGTTACAAGCATATCAATATAGGCTCGCACTAGCTGCAAGGGAATTGGAAAAACAGACAATTGCTTTAAACAGAAGAAGGGAGGCAGCCTCTGCATCAAGTAGGCGAAGGGCAGAGCTGAGTCGACAATCTAGAACTTCGGGTGATAGCCACAGGGAAGCTCGGAACAGAGCAAGATCAAGGTTACAAAACGTACCTGAAGAAGAAAGAGAGCACTTGGTTCAAAACCTCGACATGTCTTTTATGTCGATAGACACGAGAGGGAACATCATCCCTAAGACACCAGAAGCCGGGTATATGGCGACACAAGCTTTCATCCTTGCATCCAGGCCACCCCTAGGAGATCCAAGAGAGGCATTGTATAACATGGCAATGGCAGGAGTTGGAGCCATGGGAACGGCGTTTGCATCAACACCTCCCGAAGGAGCAGCAAGGCAAAATAGTCCACGACCTGCGGCAGCAACAACAGCAGCTCCCGAAGGACCAAGTGGAGCAAGGGACACGGCATCACAAGCAAGTGTCGATAGAGCGCGACAAAGCAGAAGGGAACATCGGCATTCCCCATAGCTAAACGACGAGGATATGTGCGGTCTGCCATGCTTCACGAGAAGAGTCCGAAAAACTCGAGTCCCTTCGGGATTCAAGTTGCCCGATAATTTCAAGAAATTCGACGGCCTTCAAAATCCAGAGGATTGGCTAGTTGATTATCTCGAGACAGTGAAGCTCACAGGAGGAACCAGAGCAATAGCTATGCAAAGCATCCAGGTGCATTTGAGTGGAGCCGCGCGATCTTGGATAAAGAAACTTCCTCCAGGATCTATCGACAGCTGGGATAGCTTCGAGGACGTGTTCGCAAGAACTTCCGGTCCACATGCAAAAAACCTGCGTCATTAGAGGAACTGAGGGCGTGCCGACAAAAGCCAGACGAGCCAATGAGAAAGTATATCCAAAGGTGGAATATCATCAAAAACTCGGCAGAAAACATATCGACGAGAGAGCAATAGATGCGTTCGTCGCGAGGAATCGAGGCGTGGAGATTTTGTCGAAGACTTGGGGAGGACCAATCCAAAGACGGTATCCGCACTAATGGAAATAGCGAACGGATGGGCGGATGGAGAAGATGCTGTTCACAACAAACGGCATAGGTCGCCAGAGGAAGACCGCGGTCGAAATTATCAACCAAGGCGACGATTTTCTCGACAGTACTCAAGCTATGATGCTCCAGGACAAATCTCGGCTGGCTTCCGAGCAAGCGCCAGAGGAAACAACAGAGATGATTATCAAAGAAGCAATGAGCAGCGAGGCGACAATAGAGATGACTCTCGAAATAATAGGCAAAATAGCGGGCCAAGGTTTCAGAGGCCTTTCGTATCTCCCGAAGAGATGATGAACGGGCCATGTCAGATGCATTTTTTCCTCGATAGCAACGGAAAGAGACGATCGGGACATCCGCGGAAGGATTGTCGAAATTTCCGAGGCAATGCTAAGGTGGGCAGGGCATGCCAATGCTCAGGTAGCACATAGAAATCCTCGAGAACCCAGGAGTGAGATTCACCTACCACCCCCTCCCGCAATTACGGACGATAATCGACACCAGCTGAGAATTGTGGCAGCACCTGCACCACCGCCTTATGTAGATCCAAATTCCAATGGAGCGGTCTCGATGATTCGAGAAGGCGAGGCCATCCAATAGAGCTCAGAAAGTAATCTCGCGACAGATGTTCATGGCAGAGAAGATGCCTCCACCAACAGTCGAGTATCTTAATTGGTCAGGACAAGATATTGGCTTCACAATCACGGATCATCCACAGCAAGTCCCTCGACCAGGGCAATTAGCACTCATCTTACCAGTAGTAATTGCAGGATTTGACGTATCTCGAGTGTTCATAGACGGCGGCAGTAGTTTAAACCTTATGTATGCAGATACATTAAGGAAGATGAATATATCCTTAGCAAACCTGAAACCAACAGACACGAGGTTCCACGGTATCACACCAGAGAAGCCAAGTTACCCGTTGGGGAAGATTAATCTCGATGTTCAGTTTGGGACCCGAGAAAACTACAGAATCGAGAGGCTGGAGTTTGAAGTCGTAGATTTCCCATCACAGTATCACGCTTTGTTGGGACGACCAGCATACGCTAGGTTTATGGCGGTACCACATTATACGTACCTGTTGTGGAGAATGCCTGGACCTAAGGGACCAATCACAGTCAAAGGAAGCTTTGCCCTAGCCGATAAGTGCGATAAGGATTTTCATCGACTGTCAGAAACTTTCGGGATGCAAGCAGAGTATATGGCGTCAAGACTCACGACTGACTACGATGTGCTACCAGATGTTGGAAGGCCAAATAAAGAATCGACTTTCAACGCTGAGAAAAATTCTAAGGAGGTGCAGATTCACCCGACAGACCCGAAAAAGACGACATCCATCGCAAACGACATGGACCTCGCATAGGAAAGCGCGCTCGTCGAGTTCCTCCGTGAGAACTGGAAAATCTTCGCATGGTGTCCAGCTGACATGCCAAGAGTACCCAGGGAACTTGCCGAGCACCACCTAAATTTAGATCCACTAGCGAGACCAATCAAACAACCTTTGCGGCGTTTTTCGGAGCCAAACCGCAAAGCTATGCTGTCAGAAATAGATCGACTACGAGAAGCTGGTTTTATAAAAGAGCTGCATACAGAGGCCACATGGGTAGCAAACCCAGTGTTGGTGCCGAAGAAAAACACTAAAGTCCTTCGCATGTGCGTCGACTTTACGTGTCTCAACAAACATTGTCCAAAGGATCACTTTCCCCTCCCGAGGATCGACCAAATTATCGACTCCACGGCAGGATGTGAACGTCTTTCCTTCTTGGACGCATATTCTGGTTATAACCAGATCAGATTGAAAGAAGAACATGAAGTCAAAACAGCGTTCATCACACCTTACGGCGTGTTTTGCTATAGAACAATGCCCTTTGGTCTGAAAAACGCGGGAGCAACTTACCAGAGGATGATGCAGAAGTGCTTGGCGACACAGATTGGGAAAAACGCACAAGTTTACATCGATGATGTCATCATAACATCAAAGAAGGGGACAACGCTAATCGAGGTTTTGAAGGAAACTTTCGACAACCTCGATAAATTCCGCCTCAAATTGAACCCGACGAAGTGTTCCTTCGGCGTCCCAGCAGGAGAACTTCTTGGATTTCTAGTTTCAGCAAGAGGGATTGAAGCAAATCCCGATAAAATACAAGCTATCGTAACAATGAGGAAGCCAACAAAGTTGAAAGAAATACGAGCGGTTAACGGGGCGAGTCGCGGCTTTAAGCGGATTTGTCGCCGAGCTGGGAGAAAAAGCATTACCATTCTATGCTTTAATCAAGCAAGGGGAGAAATTCCAGTGGAACGAAGAGGCCGATAGAGCTTTCGAGGATTTGAAGCGCACAATTTCGACACCACCAATCCTGGTGGCGCCGAAAGAGAAGGAACCTCTCCTGCTATACATCGCAGCCACACCACAGGTGGTTAGCACGGTGCTAGTCGTTGAAAGAGAAGAAGAAGGAAAACTTCATGGAGTGCAAAGACCAGTATATTTTATTAGTGAAGTCTTATCTCCTTCAAAACAGCGGTACCCGCAGTACCAGAAACTAGCATATGGAGTATTCACGACAGCAAGAAAATTGCGCCACTATTTTTCGGCACACCCGATCATAGTGGTCAATGAAGCACCCCTATCGCATATACTGAACAATCCAGAAGCCACAGGACGTGTCTCCCTTTGGGGAATAGAACTCTCTCCTCGGGACATCACGTATGAAAAAATAAAAGCAATCAAGTCGCAAATTCTGCCAGATTTCGTTGCGAGTGGATGGAACTACAAAATACGGGACCCCCAGATTTATCGAGAACCTGGACCATGAACTTCGATGGATCCAAGAGAGTAGAAGGAGGCTGGTGCGGGGGTGATACTTATATCACACGAAGGCGACAAATTAAAGTACGTCCTACGGATGACGTTCCCAAACGCATCTAACAATGAAGCAGAATATGAAGCCCTTATATACGGGATGAAGATGGCGAAAGCTTGCGGCGCAACTCGACTAAATATCTTCGGCGACTCACAATTGGTAGCTCAGCAGGTTATGAACCAATGTGACGCAGTCAACGACAGTATGGTGGCATACAAGGAGGTATACAATGAACTCGAGAAGCTGTTTGATGGATGCGAAGTAAATCACATCAGCAGGCTAAGCAACGATGAAGCCGACATTCTCGCAAACATCGGGTCGCAATGCCTTGCAATACCGCCAGGAGTGTTTTGGGAAGAAATAGCTGAGAGATCCACAAAGCCAAAGAAGACGCAGAAGAAAATGAAGGAGGAGAAAACGTCGGCGCCTCTCAAAGAAGTTCCAGACGAAGAAGAGGACCAAGAGTTGGTGATGATGGTAGAAGTTCCATGGATGCAAGCGTACATATCGTATATCCTAAGGAAAGAAATACCCGAAGATCCAGTTGAAGCAAGGCGAGTTATTCGACGATCCAAAGCCTTCACGAGTGGTCAAGGGGAACTATACAAGCGAAGTATTTCGGGCGTGTTGCAAAGATGCGTTACACCCGAAGAAGGAAGGAAAATCCTAAAGGACGTACACGAAGGAATATGCGGTCACCACGCAAGCAGTCGAGCTATCGCAGCTAAGGTTTTTCGGGCTGGATTTTACTGGTTGTCAACGATTGAGGATGCAAAAGAGATCGTACGAACCTGCGATGCGTGCCAAAGATTTGCCGCAAAACCCCACTCTCCGGCGGCAGAGCTGATGCCAATACCATTGTCTTGGCCGTTTGCCCAATGGGGACTCGATATGGTGGGAAAATTGCATAAAGCTTCGCCAGGAGGATACGAGTACATGTTGGTTGCTGTCGATAAGTTCACCAAGTGGATTGAAGCAAAGCCGATAAATTCACCAGATGGAGAATCAGCAGTCAAATTCGTGAAAGGCATCGTCTTTCGATTTGGAGTACCTCACAGCATCGTCATAGACAATGGCAGTAACTTTACGTCCAAGGAATTCAAGGAGTACTGCGCAGAAGTAGGCATTAAATTGCACTTTGTGTCAGTTGGGCACCCGCAAACCAATGGCCAAGTCGAGAAAGCCAATGGCATCATCTGCAACGGTATCAAAAAGCGCTTGCTAGGACCGCTTGAAAAGGCTCGACATACCTGGCCAGAAGAATTGCCAAGTGTCTTATGGAGCATTCGAACAACACCAAATACGGCGACACAAGAAACTCCGTTTTTCCTTGTCCACGGAGCTGAGGCAGTACTACCAATTGAGATAGAGCATGATTCTCCAAGAGTGACAAAGTATGGCGAGGAAACTTCAAGAAAGGCTTTGGAGGACGACGTAGATGCACTCGATGAAGCTCGAGATGAAGTACTTTCACGAGTTACCAAGTACCAGCAGGACCTCAAAAATTACCACAGTCGACGGTTGAGGCCAAGATCTTTCCAGGTGGGAGATTTGGTCCTACGGCTAAATCAAAAAAGTACTGAAAAGCTCGAGTCACCATGGCTAGGCCCTTACATCGTCACAGAAGTAATCGAAGGAGGTGCATACAGGATCAAGGACAAGAAGACAGGGGTTCTCGAGAAAAACCCCTGGAACGTGGCACAGCTCAGGCGATTATACGCCTAGAGTCAAAATATAGTCCTACTATGTAAAAATACAATGTACTGAAACGCCCGCGAGTTTTCAGACGCACTCTTTTCCTTTTCAGGGCACCGAGTGGGGCTGGAAAGGTTTTTAATGAGGCGGGCTCGCGGTGCTGCAATATAATAAAGATAGTGGAGACATACTTCTTGTTTTTCGACATGCTCGGGGGCTAAATGCCTTCAAGATTACAAGATATACACAATACAGATGAACTAAACTTACAAAAATATTTCGCCTTGGTACAGAATACCTCGCCAAAAAGACAATCAGGGGCTAACACCCATAAAAATAGTATACTCATCAAAATTCTATTGCTTTGGCCTGAAAACCTCGCAACAAAAATATAGAACGTCGCCACCAAGACGCTCGGGGGCTTGACGATCAAAACCAGACAAAATATAAATATATATAGTTGGCAGCTTTACAATATAGATCATGTTTACAAATACACAAAGACGCATCAATGGAGAAAATACAGCAAGAAAAAGAAAAAAAAACCTCAGCGGATACCTAGCACATGGTCTATGGTGATTCGCTCATTGGAAGGACGAGTACTATGCTCGGCATAGCTACCCTTCACAAAGAACTCAGCATCCATCCGAAGAAGTTCATCCATCATATCTTCGGCTACAGGAGTCACAAGATCATCAATCTTGCCCATGTTTCTCTTCTTTTTCGACATCTTAGCCAGGCACTTGGAAACAATTTGATTCATGGGCAATTTTGGATAGCAAATCTTTATCATCATCATAGCAAATCTTGCGCCGGCAGAGAGTTGAGCTCGCACGAAGCCATGGATTCGAGGAGCATCTCGAAATTTCTCCATCAAAGCAGGAAGAGTTTCTGGCATCTTGTTGCGCGGGAACATGGTTCCATACACTAAAAACAAGGTCTTTGTACAAAAGCCGAGGAAATCACGGACCTGAGCCGCGCGATCTTGGAACCTGACAATTTGGCGGGTACGCTCAGGGGTAACCCAAAAGTTAGAACCATGTTGTGCAGCAAGTCTGAGTAGAACATTGGCTCGAGCTTCCACGCGTTGATCTTCGGCAGCAGTATCCAAAAAAGAACCTGGTTCAACAGAGGAAATATTAAGCGAAAATAGCAGGAATTACATCAAGTATGGTTATGCATAGGAAGCATACCTGTCATGTCCAGACTAGCGTCACTCATTAGTTGAAGCATATAATTTTCTCGAGAAGAAGCTTCGGTAGCCTCAGCAACCGCGGCATCCTTTGCAGCAATGGCATCTTGAGCCTGTTGAAGAGCAATTTTTTCCCTTTCCGAAGATCTTCGAGACTGTTCCATTAGCACAAGCATTTGTTTTTTCATGGATTAAAGTTGTTGCCGAAGTTCTTGCAAATCTTGCGACAAGTGTTTACTTGAAGAACCTTCGATAAGGCTATTATCGACAAAGGTTTTCTTCGAGAAGGAAGAAGCAGGCGAAGTATCGGCAGAACAAGGACTGGCAGAGTAGTTATCAAATATCAACTGGAAAAGAAAGTATCGGTATCAATGATAAGGCAAAATAGAATTTCATTGAGCTTCAGGAAATTTACAAGGATATTACAGGAGGAGTTCTTCAAAAGGATTACTACGACTATTGTCGCCAAAACTATTGTGGCGACAAGATCTAAAGAAACAGAAAATAAAAAAGAAGGGGCATTCAACTAGACCTCCGGCTTCGACGAGCTAGGGGTCGAAGTTGGCTTGATCCCGAGATAGGCCAAGATCTTCTTTGTGTTGGGCTTTGCCGCCCTGATCAGCGATCGCCATTTTGTGGTCTCCATCCGTTACGTGTCGCCCACTTTCGTCCGGTCGATAGTTTGTCGGTTGTCGGCGACCAAGGCGACGAGTGCTTTCGACAGCAATCTTCATGTTTTCTTGGCGCATCTTGAGTCCAAGATCTTCTGGTGGATTGAAGTCCTTGGCAAGAGCAAGAAAAGTCTTGGGTTCCGTTTTCTTCGGGAAGAAATAGGGGAACAGCCGTGACAATCCTGCGTCAGCCTGTTCAATACCTTCACGAGTTTCTGTTCCATGTAACTCAAGGACAGAGAGTGCGTCGAGAAGAGGATCGTTGTCGGGATCTTCAAGCTCAAATTCTTGGTTTGTTTTACCTGTCGAAGAAAATATATGTTGGTCGACAAGCAAGTAAAGAAAGTAAGTCTAAAAGAGGACAGAATAGATCGACAAACTTACCGACAAAGCGCCGATTCTGCGAGTTCAAGCGCTTGATGATCGATTTTTCACGAGCAGCCTGTGCGGCCTTGTGCTCGTTCAAAGAAGTTTCGGCAGCATGAAGCCTTTTCTGCAGATCTTCGACACCAGCAGCTTACGCCTTGGCTTTATCAGCCTCCGCTTTAGCTTTGCCAGCATCAAGTTCGGCCTTCTTGCGAGCCGCCTCACTTTGCTCTAATTTCTGAGCAAGCGTTTCGGCAAGTTTGTTGGCCTCTGCAAGTTTTTCTGCCCAAATAGTCAGAAATAGTCAACATATCGACAACACAGGAGCAACAAGCTACGAACAAAAGCAAGCAGGGAGTCATTACCTTCGGTCTTGCTGGCGTACTCGCGATACCCAATGAATTGGGCACCGATGCGAATAAGTTCTTTGATCATGGGCTGTCAAAAAAGGAAAAAGAAAAAAAAGAGGCATAGGTATGAGAAAAAACACGACGGCACAAAGGAGCAAATAAAGAAAATATAGATAATAACAAAAAAGAAATTACGGACTTACATCGTCCAAAAGAGGACTCGAGGAGCTACCCAATTGCAGGGTAGGCTCCGTGATCGTTTCAACCCTTGTCCTTTTTGGTGAACGGACAAGGGGGCTTGAAGGAGGAGTAGGAGCGTCGAGGTTTTGTTGAGGAGGCGAAGACTCTTCTCCTTCAACGTGCACCTCGAAAACAACCAGAGTGTGCGACGTACTCGTTCGAGCAGTCACATCAAAAGCTGGTACTTCTTCCTCGTCATCACTAAGATTAAATGGCGGCAACATAAAAAGCAAGATAGACAAAAATCTTCGAGTACAAAAATAAAGGGAAATAAAAAGTGACTTATGAGCTGATGAGGGCCTCAAGGTATGGATCATAAGCTGCCTTCTGACGGAAGGAGCAACTTCTTCGGCTTTTGAGGTGCCGGAATCTTCGACATCAGACCTTTTCCTTTTGTTCCTTGGAGAAACAGCAGGAGGAGGAGACTGTGCCGACGTGGTACCCTCCGATTCAGCTTCCTTTCGAGAAGAACCCGCAGATTTTCGAGAACCTGCGGGTTCACTAGCGAGAACAGGAGCATCTTGGTTGTCTTCGTTGACAACAGCACGTTCTTCGACTTCCCCACCTTCAGGAAGGGGAGGAAGCGAGACAAGATCTGGATGGTTCTGTATGAAAACAAGGGGAGATGTCAACAAAAGAGATATACAAAGGATGGCAAATTAAAATGAGTAAATTCGACAAAAGGTTACCTCGGGGAGCGCATTGGTGGCGCTGAATGGTTTTACGCGACACGAAGAAGGGACAGGATCTTTTTTGCTGAGGGAGGAGATTTTGCGGACAAGCTTTTCTAAGTCCTTGACCTCTAAATCCGCAGACAACCGATCCGCATCCTTGTCGCCAGCATACTTCCAGAGAGGGTATTTACGAGCCTGAAGGGGCTGCACTCTGATTCTAAGGAAATACGCCGTGATTTGGATACCTGATAGCTCTTTGCCGCGAGTGTTTTGCAACTCGTGGATGCGAGTCATCAGTGCCTCTGTCGATATTTTTTCTTCCTCGGTAGCCTCTGCATCCCAGGAGCAGCGACGATAGATTTTCTTGGCACCGTCGAAAGGAGGAATGTTGTCTTCAGCGCATCCATGGTTCTCCTCCTGAATGTACAGCCACCTCTTGCGCCACCCTTGAACTGAGTCAGGGAATTTGACGTCGAAGTAATCGACTTCGGGGCGAACGGAGATAACAACGCCGCCTATATTATAGGCGATGTTGGGAGAGCCATTGCGGCGACAAAAGAAAATGCGCTTCCATAGCGCCTAGTTAGGCTGGACGCCAAGGAAGGCCTCGCAGAGGGTGATGAAAATGGAAATGTGGAGGATAGAATTGGGCGTGAGGTGGTGAAGTTGTAGACCATAAACGAAAAGCAATCCTCGAAGGAAAGGATGAATGGGGGCAGAAAGGCCGCGGACGAGATGGTCGATAAAACTTACCCGATACCCCATTGGAGGGGTTGGGTAGCTTTCTTCACTAGGGAAGCACAGCGCCTTGGGCTTCTTGCTGATCCCCAGTTTTTTCAGGAGGTTGATGTCCTGAGTGGAGATCTTGGACCTCTCCCACTCCGCGCTTCCCAGATCTACGGCAGCCATCGACGATTCCGACGTGATGTGTCTGGTTAACCTACGCGGTGGCATTAACAATGGCGCAGGAATGCAGCTTGGAGAAGGTGAGCTCAAGGAGTTGTGGGGCGTAGGAGGAAGTTTTGCAGAGGAGAGCAGGAGAACGGCGCGAGCGGAAGTGCTCGAGGAAGAAGAAGGGGATCTTATATAGAGGTGCGGCGAAGCGGCGGACCGTTGGATGGAAAAAGTGTGCGGCAGATGATAACCACGTGGAACAGGGGTAAAAAAGTATTTTAACCTTGGGGAAGTTACAGTACGTGCGCCAGGAAAAGCGGAGGACGTGTGTCCCCCACTCGCACGACGTGTCAAGATAATGGATAATTTGGGCCCGCAAGGCAGCGGGAGAAGACTTCTCGCGATTTTCGGACTTGCAATCGTGGCTATCGCCAGCAATAACGTCACTTTAGCAGGAGAAAAATTCGACTCAGCAGCTTCATAAAAAGGCGACATATAAAAATATTGGAGAGCCTTTGATCAAATACAAGTTTTTGATCAAATGCTCGGGGGCTACTTTAAAAAAATGAAAATATTAAGAAAGACAAAATAGAAATGGCGTGAGTCTATGATCAAATACAAATATTTGTTCATAGCCTCGGGGGCTACTCCCATCGGGAGCGCTGTTCGCGCACCCGAGAAAATTTGAAAACTTCGGGAGAGAAAGAAAATATAGCAGCATAAGGCGTGGAGCCTACACCCAAGCACAAGTCCTTGGTTGTAGCCTCGGGGGCTACTCCCATCGGGAACGCTGTCCGCGTGACCGATGAAATTATAAAAAAAAAAAAAAGAAGAAGAAAGATGGAAGAGCAAAAGAATATATTTCGAGTTATAACTAACTCTACATATACTCCCATCGGGTGAGCAATATAAAGTCATCCGTTGACTCAATAAAATGTGCCATTCCAACAGCCGAATAAGCACTCGACAATATATTCTCAGAACGCCAAAGTTGCGATCAATTTCTGAATGTCGCAAATTTGCGAAGGTAAGACCCCGGATCCGTTACGTGTGGCGTGGCGCCGTCTCGACGTCGGTTTGCTACTTTTATCCATATCAACAGATACGAAGAAAAATCCTAACGGACGTGTTAGGTACCCGATAAATATGGCCGGGACTCGACAGAATGGTAAGACCTTAAGCGGCACCTATCGAAGTTTACACCAGTATCCCGAGATCATGTCCGGGGACGTGATCTTGAAGTAGGTTTTTGAGGATTGCCACCAGAGCAGTTAACTAGTACCTGATCCGTCAGATGAACTAGCGCCAACTACCATTATCCCTGTACAATATAGAAATTCATACAAAGAAATATATAGAAGTTTTAAGTTGTCGAGTAAAAATAAACAGTGGAGATTTTCCCTGACTCTGCGATTCAAGCAAAATCTCGGGGGCTACTGGCATAGGCATCCCCAATGAGCCTGCCGAAGATAGTACCCTGGGTTTACTGAAGGCCCACGACCCGAAGAATATGAAGATTCGGAAGCCCAAGTTGATATTAAGGAAAGTTAGAATTGTAATAGAAGTGGTGTTTGTAATCTTGCGGGATGAGTTGTAAACCTTCCCGGACTTTGTAACTTGTACAACATGAATCCCTCGGCTCCACCTCCTATATAAGGGGGAGTCGAGGGACAAAGAAAGCATCGAATCATTGTCTTTCAAACCCTAGTTTTCATAATCGTCGAGTACTTTTTGGCTGAAACCTTCGAGATCTACTTGCCCTCTACTTCCAACGAAACCCTAGTCTACAACCTGTAGGCATTGACAAGTTAATCCCTTGTCAACGAGACCCATAGAGAGTTCATCATCTTCGCCAAGAAAGCTCAACGTATGTATGAATCCGAGATCAAGGCAATTAGGACCGACAATGGCACCGAGTTCAAGAACTACACTATGCAAGAGTTTGTTGATGATGAGGGCATCAAGCATGAGTTTTCGGCTCCATACACCCATCAACAAAATGGTGTTGTTGAAAGGAAGAACCGGACTATCATTGAGATGGCAAGAACCATGTTGAGTGAATTCAACTCACCCCACAACTTTTGGGGAGAAGCCATCTCTACGGCCGTCCACTACTCCAACCGGCTCTTCCTCCGTCCTCTCCACAACAAAACTCCATACGAGCTTGTTACCGGTAACAAGCCTAATGTCATGTATATTCGTGTCTTTGGATGCAAATGCCTTGTTAAGAACAACAAAGGAAAGCTCGGTAAATTTGAAACTAGAACCATAGAGGGTATATTTGTTGGATATGCGGAGAACTCTCACGCCTATAGATACTACAACCGGTCCACCGGGACTATTGAAGTATCTTGTGACGTGGTGTTCTTGGAGGATAATGGCTCCCAAGTGGAGCAATTTGATCCATGTGTTGCAAGTAATGATGATGATCCATCTAGTGCCATCAAGCACATGGGCATTGGACACATCCGGCCCATGGAAGTTCATAATGATGATCAAGATGATGCAGTAGATGTATCAAGCACGGCTCAAGTGGAGCCTAGCTCAACTCAAGCCGAACCATCAAGTGCAACTCAAGAACCATCCTCTACTCAAGATGAGTCACGTTCCGAAGAACAAGAAGAAGACCCTCATTCCACGGAGCAAGACCATGATGATGATCAAGAAACATCCTCAACTCATGATCAAGCTCAAGTGATCCCTCATGATCAAGCACTAGCAAGAGATGAATTCATTGATCATGAAGGAACCGTTCGGAAGATCAAGGCCGCTACAAGGGCAAGTGACATGAAAGTGGATCAAGTCCTTGGTAGCATCTCAAGAGGAGTGGTAACTCGTAGACACCATGCATTACTTATCACTTATTGTCAAAATCATGCTTTTGTGTCTAGTTTTGATCCACTTAAGGTACATGAAGCCTTGGACGATCTGGATTGGGTAATTGCCATGCAAGAAGAATTGGAGTGTTTCACTCGTAATGAAGTATGGTCTCTAGTTGAGTGACCCAAGGATCATCGCATCAATGTCATTGGGACCAAATGGGTATTCAAGAACAAGCAAGATGAGAATGGCATTGTCATACGAAACAAAGCAAGGTTAGTGGCGCAAGGGTTTGCCCAAATAGAAGGTATGGATTTTGAGGATACCTTTGCGCTGGTAGCCCGTCTTGAAGCTATTCGTCTTTTGCTTGCATTTGCATCTTTCCACAATTTCAAATTATATCAAATGGATGTGAAAAGTGCATTTTTGAATGGTCCCCTAAAAGAAACCGCATATGTGGCTCAACCCCCGGGTTTCGAAGACCCATGCCGACCCAACCACGTGTATTTACTCCATAAGGCACTCTACGGTCTCAAGCAAGCTCCACGTGCTTGGTACGAGTTCCTTAGGGATTTCTTACTACATGATGGGTTTTGCATGGGTACGGTCGATTCCACCCTTTTCACCAAGTGACATAGGCATCCCCAATGGGCCTGCCGAAGATAGTACCTGGGGTTTACTGAAGGCCCACGACTCGAAGAATAAGAATAATCGGAAGCCCAAGTTGTTATTAAGGAAAGCTAGAGTTGTATTAGGAGATAGTATTTGTAATCTTGCGGGATGAGTTGGAAACCCTCCCAGACTCTGTAACTTGTACAATACGAATCCCTCGGCTCCACCTCCTATATAAGGGGGAGTCGAGGGACAAAGATAGCATCGAATCATTGTCTCACAAACCCTAGTTTTCATATCGTCGAGTACTTTTCGGCTGAAACTTTCGAGATCTACTTGCCCTCTACTTCCAACTAAACCCTAGTCTACAACCCGTAGGCATTGACAAGTTAATCCCTTGTCAGTTGGCGCCGTCTGTGGGGATTAGAGGCGTCAAGGATCTGACCTCGATGGCACGTTCAAGATCGTCGACTTCATCAACAGCAAGCAACACGATGGATCGAGGTAAACAGATCGCAACTGGTCCTGTCGATTTTGTTCCTCACCCGCCCTCCCGTTTGGATGCATATGCGTATCTGGAGGAGCCTATGGAGATGACGTTCGGAAGATTCCACTTTCGCGTCGAGAAAGAGGGAACGTATCGTCTCGAAATTCCGATCTCGTCGGGATTGTCGGCGGTCGATTCCGATTTTTCGAGCTCAACATCATCAATTGAGTCAGGCGAAGAGGAGACTTCATCGCCACGCTTCATTAGCAGCAGGGCAAGCGAAAAGCTCACCAAGATCTTCAGTGACATGTCCTTCGAGTCATCCACGGACTCCTATATAAGCGATGACTCGAGTAGTGTCGACAGCTTTAACTTCATCGACAAATCCACTACAGTGGGCAAGGTCTTCACCAATATTTATGATGGTGTCACCAAACCCAGCACAGATCTGAATACAAAATACCATCAGATTTATGCCATCGGAGAGCCAAGCCGCGATCAGGAGGAAACGTCTGAGGCTTTCGACGATTTGGGAAATCCATACGTCGATCCCTCTGATTTACGACGAGGTCTAGGCAACAAATATGTCGGACCTACGCCTCGTGTTAGGGTTCAACTCCCGCAAGCAGCATGGGATAGAGCCGCAAGAGTTATGGATGGCTCAGAACCAATGGCCACTACAGCCACGCCAGAAGAGTTGCAAGCATATCAATATAGGCTCGCACGAGCTGCGAGGGAATTGGAAAAACAGACAGCTGCTCTGAACAGAAGAAGGGAGGCAGCCTCCGCGTCAAGCAGGCGAAGGGCAGAGCTGAGTCGACAATCTGGAACTTCGGGAGATAGCCACGGGAAAGCTCGGAACAGAGCAAGATCAAGGTTGCAAAACATACCTGAAGGAGAAAGAGAGCACTTGGTTCAAAACCTCGACATGTCTTTTATGTCGATAGACACGAGAGGGAATATTATCCCCAAGACACCAGAAGCTGGGTATATGGCGACACAGGCCTTTATCCTTGCATCTAGGCCACCTCCAGGGGATCCAAGGGAGGCACTGTACAACATGGCAATGGCAGGAGTCGGAGCCATGGGAACGGCGTTTGCATCAACACCTCCCGAAAGAACAGCAAGGCAAAATAGTCCACGACCTGCGACAGCAGCAGCAGTTCCCGAAGGAACAAGTGGAGCAAGAGACACAGCAGCGCAAGCAAGGGTGGACAGAGCACGACAAAGTAGAAGGGAACATCGGCAGTCCCCAGAGCTAAACGACGAGGATATGTGTGGTTTGCCATGCTTCACAAGGAGGGTCCAAAAAACTCGGGTCCCTTCGGGGTTTAAATTGCCTGATAACTTCAAAAAATTCGACAGCCTGCAAGATCCAGAGGACTGGCTAGTTGATTACCTCGAGACGGTGAAGCTTACAGGAGGAACCAGAGCAACAGCTATGCAAAGCATCCAGGTGCATTGAAGTGGAGCCGCGCGATCTTGGATAAAAAAGCTTCCTCCAGGATCTATCGACAGCTGGGATAGCTTCGAGGACGTGTTCGTCAAGAATTTCCGGTCCACCTGCAAAAAACCTGCATCGCTAGAGGAATTGAGGGCGTGTCGACAAAAGCCAGATGAATCAATGAGAAAATACATCCAAAGGTGGAATATCATTAAAAACTCGGCAGAGAATATATCTGACGGGAGAGCGATAGATGCGTTTGTCGCAGAAATCAGGCGAGGAGATTTTGTCGAGGATCTGGGGAGAACCAATCCAAAGACAGTATCCGCATTAATGGAGATAGCAAACAGATGGGCAGATGGAGAAGATGCTATTCACAACAAACGGCATAGGTCACCAGAGGAGGACCGCGGCCGAAATTATCAAAATAGGCGACGATTTCCTCGGCAGTATTCGGGCTATGATGCTCCTGGGCAAATTTCGGCTGGCTTCCGAGCAAGCGCCGGAGGAAACAATAGAGATGATTATCAGAGGAGCAGCGAGCAGCGAGGCGACAACAGAGATGACTCTCGAAACAACAGGCAAAATACAGGGTCAAGGTTTCAGAGGCATTTCGTGTCTCCCGAGGAGATGATGAACGGGCCGTGTCAGATGCATTTTTATCTCGACAATAACGGAAAAAGATAGTCAGGACACTTGCAAAAGGATTGCCGAAATTTCCAGGCAAGGTTAAGGTGGGCAGGGCATGCCAATGCTCAGGCAGCGCCCAGAAATCCTCAAGGACCCAGGAGTGAGATTCACCTGCCACCTCCTCCCGCAATTATGGACGATAATCGACATCAGCTCAGAATTGCGGCAGCACTCGCACCACCGCCTTATGTTGATCCCAATTCCAACGGAGCGGTCTCGATGATTC
Source organism: Lolium rigidum (assembly GCF_022539505.1). Classification (NCBI taxonomy): domain Eukaryota; kingdom Viridiplantae; phylum Streptophyta; class Magnoliopsida; order Poales; family Poaceae; genus Lolium; species Lolium rigidum. The sequence goes on along the minus strand of NC_061514.1, from coordinate 313,532,361 downwards.
GAAAAGGCAGGCCATCCAATAGAGCTCAGAAAGTAATCTCGCGACAGGTGTTCATGGCAGAGAAGATGCCTCCACCAACGGTTGAGTATCTAAATTGGTCAGGGCAAGATATTGGATTCACAATAGCGGATCATCCATAGCAAGTTCCTCGACCAGGACAATCAGCACTTATCTTACCAGCAGTAATTGTAGGATTCGAGGTATCTCGAGTATTCATAGATGGCGGCAGCAGTTTAAACCTTATGTATGCAGATACGTTAAGGAAGATGAATATATCCCTAGCAAACCTGAAACCAACCGACACGCGATTCCACGGTATTACACCGGAGAAGCCAAGTTATCCGCTAGGGAAGATTAATCTCGACGTCCAGTTTGGGACCCGAGAAAACTACAGAATAGAGAAGTTGGAATTTGAAGTCGTGGATTTCCCATTACAATACCACGCTTTGTTGGGGCGCCCAACATATGCTAGGTTTATGGCGGTACCACATTATACGTACCTGTTATGGAGGATGCCAAGACCTAAGGGACCAATCACAGTCAAAGGAAGCTTTGCGCAAGCCGATAAGTGTGATAAGGATTTTCATCGACTGTCAGAAACCTTCGGGATGCAAGCAGAGTACATGGCGTCAAGGCTCACGACTGACTATGATGTGTTGCCAGATGTAGGAAGGCCAAATAAAGAATCAACTTTCAACACTGAGAAAAATTCTAAGGAGGTGCAGATCCACCCGACAGACCCGAAAAAGACGACGCCCATTGCAAACGACATGGACCTCGCATAGGAAAGCGCGCTCGTCGAGTTCCTCCGTGAGCACTGGAAAATCTTCGCATGGTGTCCAGCTGACATGCCAGGAGTACCCAGGGAACTTGCCGAGCACCACCTAAACTTGGATCCATTAGCGAGACCAATAAAACAACCTTTGCGGAGTTTTTCGGAGCCAAACTGCAAAGCTATGCTGTCAGAAATCGATCGGCTGAGAGAAGCTGGTTTTATCAAGGAACTGCATACAGAAGCCACATTGATGAGGACATCCCTACTGCACCATTACCTCCGTCATTGATAAATGAAGATGAACCTGCTGTGGAGCTCAAGTCCAATGAAGTTTGGATTGGACCAATTACAAGGGCTCGTGCGAAGCTACTTAAACAACAGGTGAACTTGTTTCTAAACGGTACTTTGATTGATGAGAAATTTATACTGCCTAAGTCCTATTACTTATGTATCATCAGGTATCAAGAGGAGACGAGCATCGCACGAGGAGGAGAGGAGCAGCTGGACAAGAAGACGGACATCAAGATGGACGTGAAGCTGGACATGAAGCTGGACATGAAGATATCTCATGGACGCGCGAGGGAGGAGCGGGAGGTATGCGCGAGAGGAGAAGAAGACGTCCAGGCCGGTCCAGCACCCGGTCCGACCGGCCGCCAGACCGGCCAACCCGGTCACAGACCCGGTCGACCGGGCGCCAACCGGACGAGATTTATCGTACCGGATGAAAACCGGAAAACCTCGCAACTATCCGGTTGCCGCCCGGTTGACCGGACCCCAGACCGGCCGACCCGGTTGCCGCCCGGTTGACCGGACCCCAGACCGGCCGACCCGGTCCCTGGCCCGGTTGACCGGATTCCAGACCGGACTTGTCCGAGTCTGTCTCGACCAGATCTATTCTGGGTCGGTTATTTTTGTATCTTTTCGACCAGAACTCGTCCCGGACGCCTATAAAAGTGCCCAGGACGGCCCCCTAGCTGCTTTAGACCACGTTTAAGATAAACCCTAGTTCTTAGTTGTTTGCTCTAGCAAAACTATTGAATCCCTACACCATATTGCTTGAATATTGTGTAGATCCTGAAAAAGTCTTGTGTGATCTGTTGTTCCATTGGGAATTAGACGGTTGCAACTTACCGCTTCGTGGTCGGCGGCTACGTGCGCAAGTGTGTGGAGTTGCGAATATCTTGCAGGGTTGAGAGCTGTTGCATTGGCGACAGGGACCAATCGAGAGATCTCGTTGCGTCATACAAGTTATCATCCACTTCATCGTCGTGTTCCACCGCTGCTATCACCCCATGATCATCATCACCACCGTTGCTTACTGAGAAGATCGGGCCACCCCTTATCATCTTGGTATCAGATTTCCAGTTTTCCTCGGTAAGCCATCCACAATCCACCCCATAGTTGAGTTGTGAGTGTTTCCTATCCAGAAAAAGCCAAAAAAAAATTAGGGTTAGGGTTTGCCATAGCTTTAGATTGCACTAATTTCAAGTTTTAGTTGCTTTTCGTAGTTGTTTTTGCGTATCTTTTCCGTCCATCTAGTCTTTTAGGGTTTGAGTTTACTCTACCATCTTGTGTTCCTTTATCTTGTGGTGTCAGTTTTTGTTACTCCGAGTCCACATAGCATACAGTGTGCTTGTTCCCAGCCATAGACACAGCCTTTCGATATAAAGTGACTAGGAACTTCCCCAGAAGAGACTAGTTTTACCGCTCGACAGGCTGCTCGTTAGGTTATCGGTGCTTTGCATTTTTCTGTTGGCCGTGTTATCAAGGAGTTGTGTCAAAAAAAAATTTTGAAAAGAAGCAAAAAGAGCTACATAGCTGCGTGTGTTATATAAAAGAAAATTCCAAAAAGAAAAGTGAAGTGGTAGTTGAATCAAGTGAAGGCCTACGTTTACTTTACTGCACCTGTAGTTGAGCAATCTTGTGCCTGTCTCGTTGAGCTTTGCTAGCGTCTCTCGTGTGCATTGCAACTTTTCCCACATATAGTGCATTGCCCCATTATATCGCCTTGTGTGAGTATCATTGGTTGTCTACGGTCAGCGCTAGAGCTTGTTATTGGTGCAAATAGGTAGCCTACCTACAGCCCCACATATACCCTGCTTTGTCGTGTGATTTGTTCTTATACCCTTGATATTCGCTTCGCTACATCCATGCACTAGTTGTTACTACAAGTGGTAAGCAACACTAATTTACTTTGGAACGGTAAGATCTCCTTTTCTTATTAGTTTTGAGTGAGTTGTGAGAGTACCACCATATATTTGATTTAGTGCACTAATCTATTAACGATGTCTGCTAGTGATCATAGAATTGTTAACCAGGAAAACAAGAGTGCTGCAGATATCATCACATGGAGGGAGTATGAGGCTCTTCGTAATGAGATGCGACGTGAATTCCGCGCTCAGGACGATGTGCTTAATGGGAAGATTGATGAGATCTCCCAAAAGCTGGATGCTACTCATGTGACCGTCACTACAATGCAAGATCATAGGACGGATGTACAACGCAATCTTGCTGATTTGCGCTTAGCTGTTGAGAATTTGACCGCGCACCAACAACAAGAAGATGACGATGATCCTGAGCTTCAAGATGACGCACACAATGCTCGTGATGCACCCCGTGGTAATCGTCCTCGTGGTTGGGTTCCACTTGGCCGCAATGGTCGTGGACAAGATGAAGAAGATGGTTTGGGTAAGCCCAAATTTACTATACCCAAGTTTGAAGGAGGAGTTGATGTTGAAGAATACCTCACTTGGGAGCTCAAGATTGAGAAGTTGTGGAGCCTACATCCACATTATACTGACGATCGGAAGATCAAGCTTGCTTCTTCAAAATTTGATGGCTATGCTTTGCGTTGGTGGGATGCTTTTGTTCGTAACCGTGCAGAGGATCGTGAGCAGCCTATACGCACATGGCGTGCCATGAAGGAGGCGATGACTTCTCGCTTTGTGCCTACAAATTACTTGCGGAATATATATGATAAGCTGACTCTATTGAGACAAGGTGTGAAGACTGTGGATGAATACTACATGGAGATGGAGATGCTTATGTAGCGTGGCCGTGTCCGTGAGTCTCTTGAGATGACAATGCAGCGTTTCCCCAATGGTTTGAAGTATGACATCAAAGGCATTGTTCGTCACTACAGCTACACCAATATGAATCAATTGTTACATCATGCAAGAGAAGCTAAATCACAGTTGACTGACGAAGCAAAGATCAAAGGTCGAGCTACAGGAGCTGGGCGTTTCACACCCCGCGCGGCCCCATTTATGGCGCTGGCGCCTTCGACGCGCTCCGCCCCTCCGCCTAGTAAGTCGGTCTCCAATGTGTCTAACACAAAGAAGTCCGAATCTGCTGCAAGTACGAGTGGCTCTAATGTGTCTACTGCGCGCAACCGTGATATGGTTTGTCATACATGTGGTGGCAAGGGTCACTTCAAGAGAGATTGTCCTAACCGCAAAGTCATGGTTATCAATGAGGACAATGAGTATGAGACTGGAGATGATGTTGATCCTAATGCTCCAGAAGATGATGATTATGACACTGATGGTGAAGATGCATATCCGTCTGATGCTCGCACCATTGTTGTGTCGCAGCGTGCTCTTAATGTGTTGCCTAGTGCATCTACTCAGCGCTGCAATTTGTTCCAAACAAAGGCTTTAGTTGGTCCTGACAAGGCTTGCAAGGTCATTATTGATGGCGGGAGTTGCCGTAATTTAGCAAGCAAGGAGTTGTGTACCAAGCTGAAGTTGAAGTATCTACCGCACCCGCATCCATACTATATTCAGTGGTTGAGCGACAATGGTGAGATGAAGGTAAACCACATGGTGCGTGTTGAATTTGCTATTGGACCATATAAGGATTGCATTGATTTTGATGTCGTTCCTATGACGGTGTGTCACCTACTATTGGGTCGGCCTTGGCTCTATGACCGTTCTGTGCAACACAATGGCCGTGCCAATACATATCACTTGGAGTTCAAGGGCAAGAAAATCAATTTACAGCCTATGACACCACAACAAATTGTCAATGAGTCTCGTCAGAAAGTTGAAGTCAATTTGGAGGATGCTTCTTTAGATAGGCGAGAGAATTGTAATGTTGTGAGTGATATAACGAAAAGTGAGAGAGTGAATTCCTTAGTCTCATTAGCCACCAAAGAAGACATGAGAGAATTTAGTGAGGATCCTACAGCCATGCCTCTTGTGCTCTTGTACAAGGGTACGGTTTTGGTTTCTAACGACATGACCCCTCTTCCTCTTGGTGTTTCTAATGTTTTGCAGGAATTTGGCGACGTGTTTCCGGATGAGGTACCCGCAGGACTTCCACCATTGCGAGGTATTGAGCATCAAATTGACTTGATTCCCGGAGCTTCGCTACCCAATCGGGCACCATATAGAACGAACCCCGAAGAGACGAAGGAGATACAGAAGCAAGTACAAGCGCTACTCGATAAAGGTTATATCCGCATAAGCCTTAGTCCTTGTGTTGTTCCTGTTATTCTTGTTCCTAAGAAAGATGGTACATGGCGTATGTGCGTAGATTGTAGAGCTATAAACAATATCACTATTCGATATCGTCACCCTATTCCCCGTTTAGAGGATATGCTAGATGAATTGAGTGGTGCTGCTGTGTTCTCTAAAATTGATTTGCGTAGTGGTTATCATCAAATTAGGATGAAAGAAGGGGATGAGTGGAAAACTGCCTTTAAAACGAAATTTGGTTTATATGAGTGGTTAGTAATGCCTTTTGGTTTGACTAATGCACCTAGCACTTTCATGAGACTGATGAACCATGTTTTGCGTGATTTTATTGGCAAATTTGTGGTTGTGTATTTTGATGACATATTAATCTACAGCCGCACTGAATCTGATCATATTATACATATTCGACATGTTTTGCAAGTGTTGCGTGATAGTAAACTCTATGGTAATCTTGAGAAGTGCACATTTTGCAAAGATAAGGTCATATTACTGGGTTATGTTGTCTCTAAGCATGGGGTAGAAGTAGATGTGTCTAAAATTGAAGCTATTCAAAATTGGCCTACTCCCATGAATGTGAGTCAAGTTAGAAGTTTTCATGGTCTAGCTGGGTTTTATCGCCGTTTTGTGCCCAATTTTTCTACTATTGCTGCACCTTTGAATGAATTGACTAAAAAGGGTGTTGCATTTGAGTGGGGCGTTGCCCAAGATCATGCTTTTGATGAACTGAAACGATTGTTAACTTCTGCACCGTTGCTTGCACTTCCTGATTTCAATAAGCAATTTGAGATTGAATGTGATGCTAGTGGTATTGGAATTGGTGGCGTGTTGATGCAAGAGGGTCGCCCAATTGCATATTTTTCTGAGAAACTTTCTGGTGCTAAGTTGAACTATCCAATATATGATAAAGAATTGTATGCTTTAATTAGAGTTCTTGAGGTTTGGCAACATTATTTGTGGCCAAAAGAATTTATCATACATTCTGATCATGAAGCTTTGAAATATCTGAAAGCCCAATCTACTTTGCCTAGGCATCTTGCTAAGTGGGTTGAGTTCATTGAGTCTTTTCCATACATTATTAAGCATAAGAAGGGAAAAGATAACATTGTTGCTGATGCTCTATCTAGGAAGAATATGCTATTAACTCAACTTGATGTTAAAATTCCTGGTTTAGAGGTGTTATGTGATTTATATGCTACTGATCATGATTTTGCTGAACCATATCGCTTATGTGCTCTTGGTAAAGCATGGGAAAAATATCACATACATGATGAGTTCTTGTTTCGAGCTAACAAACTATGTGTTCCAGAATCGTCTGTGCGTTTGCTCTTATTGCAGGAATCACATGCTGGAGGTTTGATGGGTCACTTTGGGCGTGAGAAGACGCTACTCATGCTCGCTGATCACTTTTATTGGCCAAAGATGAGGCGGGATGTGGACAGGTATGTGAAGAGGTGCATTACTTGCAACAAGTCCAAGTCCAAGCTGAAGCCTCACGGTTTGTATACTCCATTACCGGCACCTACTACACCTTGGGAAGATATTAGTATGGATTTTATGTTGGGTTTGCCGCGTACTAAAAGAGGCCATGATTCTATATTTGTGGTAGTGGACAGATTTTCTAAAATGTCACACTTTATTGCTCTGCCACAAAAGCGACGATGCGTCGCATATTGCTAACCTGTTTTTCAGGGAGATTGTTCGACTACATGGAGTCCCGAAGACTATTGTTTCTGATCGTGATGTGAAGTTCATGAGCTACTTCTGGAAGACACTTTGGGGAAAGCTTGGGACAAAGCTGCTGTCCAGTACTACTTGTCATCCCCAAACTGATGGTCGAACTGAGGTGGTGAATCGAACCTTGTCACAACTGTTGAGATCCATGATCAAGAAGAACCTGAAGGAGTGGGAAGAGTGTTTGCCGCATGTAGAGTTTGCTTACAACAGGGCGGTACATTCTACCACGGAGCTATGTCCTTTTGAGGTGGTGTATGGTTTTAAACCCATTACTCCACTTGACTTGTTGCCTTTACCCATACATGAGAGAGTTAATATGGAGGCATCCAAGAGGGCAGATTTTGTGCGAAAAATCCATGTGAAGACTAAAGAGTTGATAGAAAAGAAAGGCAAGAGCAATGCTGCACGGATGAATAAGAAGCGCAAAGAGATGTTGTTCAAGCCTGGTGATATGGTCTGGGTACATTTTCGCAAGGATAGGTTCCCGAAGCTGCGGAAGTCTAAGTTGAAGCCTCGTGGTGCTGGTCCTTACAAAGTGCTTGCCAAGATCAATGATAATGCATACTCGATAGATCTTCCAGTTGGTGAGTTTGGTGTCAGTAATTCTTTCAATGTTGCTGATTTGACACCATATGATGGAGAAGACCTTGGAGAGTCGGGGTCGACGCCTTTTGAAGGGGGGGGGAGATGATGAGGACATCCCTACTACACCATTACCTCCGTCATTGATAAATGAAGATGAACCTGCTGTGGAGCTCAAGTCCAATGAAGTTCGGATTGGACCAATTACAAGGGCTCGTGCGAAGCTACTTAAACAACAGGTGAACTTGTTTCTAAACGGTACTTTGATTGATGAGAACTTTATACTGCCTAAGTCCTATTACTTATGTATCATCAGGTATCAAGAGGAGACGAGCATCGCACGAGGAGGAGAGGAGCAGCTGGACAAGAAGACGGACGTCAAGATGGACGTGAAGCTGGACATGGAGCTGGACATGAAGATATCTCATGGACGCGTGATACGTCTCCGACGTATCGATAATTTCTTATGTTCCATGCCACATTATTGATGTTATCTACATGTTTTATGCACACTTTATGTCATATTCGTGCATTTTCTGGAACTAACCTATTAACAAGATGCCGAAGTGCCGCTTGCTCGTTTTCTGCTGTTTTTGGTTTCAGAAATCCTAGTAACGAAATATTCTCGGAATTGGACGAAATCAAAGCCCAGGGGCCTATTTTTCCACGAAGCTTCCAGAAGTCCGAAGGAGAGACGAAGAGGGGCCACGAGGGGGCCACACCCTAGGGCGGCGCGACCCCCCCCTTGGCCGCGCGGCCCTATGGTGTGGGGCCCCCGTGCCGCCTCTTGACCTACCCTTCCGCCTACTTAAAGCCTCCGTGACGAAACCCCCAGTACCGAGAGCCACGATACGGAAAACCTTCCAGAGACGCCGCCAACGCCGATCCCATCTCGGGGGATCCAGAAGATCGCCTCCGGCACCCTGCCGGAGAGGGGAATCATCTCCCGGAGGACTCTACGCCGCCATGGTCGCCTCCGGTGTGATGTGTGAGTAGTCTACCCCTGGACTATGGGTCCATAGCAGTAGCTAGATGGTTGTCTTCTCCCCATTGTGCTATCATTGTCGGATCTTGTGAGCTGCCTAACATGATCAAGATCATCTATCTCGTAATTCTATATGTTGCGTTTGTTGGGATCCGATGAATAGAGAATACTTGTTATGTTGATTATCAAAGTTATATCTACGTGTTGTTTATGATCTTGCATGCTTTCCGTTACTAGTAGATGCTTGTAACTCCAAGAGGGAGTACTTATGCTCGATAGTGGGTTCATGCCTGCATTGACACCTGGGACAGTGACAGAAAGTTCTAAGGTTGTGTTGTGTTGTTGCCACTAGGGATAAAACATTGATGCTATGTCTAAGGATGTAGTTGTTGATTACATTACGCACCATACTTAATGCAATTGTCTGTTGCTTTGCAACTTAATACTGGAGGGGGTTCGGATGATAACCTGGAAGGTGGACTTTTTAGGCATAGATGCAGTTGGATGGCGGTCTATGTACTTTGTCGTAATGCCCAATTAAATCTCACTATACTCATCATGATATGTATGTGCATGGTCATGCTCTCTTTATTTGTCAATTGCCCAACTGTAATTTGTTCACCCAACATGCTGTTTGTCTTATGGGAGAGACACCTCTAGTGAACTGTGGACCCCGGTCCAATTCTCTTTACTGAAATACAATCTACTGCAATACTTGTTCTACTCGTTTTCTCGCAAACAATCATCTTCCACACAATACGGTTAATCCTTTGTTACAGCAAGCCGGTGAGATTGACAACCTCACTGTTTCGTTGGGGCAAAGTACTTTGGTTGTGTTGTGCAGGTTCCACGTTGGCGCCGGAATCCCAGGTGTTGTGCCGCACTACATCCCGCCGCCATCAACCTTCAACGTGCTTCTTGGCTCCTCCTGGTTCGATAAACCTTGGTTTCTTTCTGAGGGAAAACTTGCTGCTGTGCTCATCATACCTTCCTCTTGGGGTTCCCAACGAACGTGTGAGTTACACGCCATCAAGCATATTTTCTGGCGCCGTTGCCGGGGAGATCAAGACACGCTGCAAGGGGAGTCTCCACTTCTCAATCTCTTTACTTTGTTTTTGTCTTGCTTAGTTTTATTTACTACTTTGTTTGCTGCACTAAATCAAAATACAAAAAAATTAGTTGCTAGTTTTACTTTACTTGCTATCTTGTTTGCTATATCAAAAACACAAAAAAATTAGTTACTTGCATTTACTTTACTTGATTCATCATGTTTCCTTTTAATTTTACCACAAAAGACATACCGGTAGGACGTGGGTCTATAATTGGGAGAAATAATATAGAAGAATTCTTCAACCATGTTAGTACCATTGACGATTTTGAGGATAGACACTTGGTAGACCTTGCGCCTACTTATGAAATTGCTGCTGCACATTTAGTTCGCCTGTTGGAAACTAAATTTGTTAATCTTAATCCTATAATCCAACACATGTTTTTCACACTTGGTGATATGGAAGAAGGGGAAAAGAAAGATTTTGTTTTAGAAACCCTTCTTAGAGAATTTGGTGGTCTAGCAAGAGAAGCTAGAAAGGTGTTTGCTAAATTTAATATGCTTGGTTCGAATACTAATTTTGTTAGTCTCCTTGAAAAAATGGACATGGATAGAATAAGATACACTAATAATATTGATGATGGTGGGGAGATCAAAGCACCAATACCATGTAAACTCTTAGCTATGAATGATGCACTAGAAAATAACTATGCTTGGCTTGTTCCTGAAAATCTGTTTGATGAGAGTAGCACGCCTAAGACTAATGAAAAGGGAGATGCTAAAACTTATGTATCTAATATACTATGCCTAGTTGAGAAAACTCCGCACCCCGCTGAGAATGCACCACCCTTTGATAATACTTGATACACACTTTCTGCGCCTAGCTGAAAGGCGTTAAAGAAAAGCGCTTATGGGAGACAACCCATGTTTTTACCTACAGTACTTTGTTTTTATTTTGTGTCTTGGAAGTTGTTTACTACTGTAGCAACCTCTCCTTATCTTAGTTTTGTGTTTTGTTGTGCCAAGTAAAGCCGTTGATAGAAAAGTAAGTACTAGATTTGGATTACTGCGCAGTTCCAGATTTCTTTGCTGTCACGAATCTGGGTCCACCTCCCTGTAGGTAGCTCAGAAAATTAAGCCAATTTACATGCATGATCCTCAGATATGTACGCAACTTTCATTAAATTTGGGCATTTTCATTTGAGCAAGTCTGGTGCCATTTTAAAATTCGTCAATACGAACTATTCTGTTTTGACAGATTCTACATTTTATTTCGCATTGCCTCTTTTGCTATGTTGGATGAATTTCTTTGATCCATTAATGTCCAGTAGCATTATGCAATGTCCAGAAGTGTTAAGAATGATTGTGTCACCTCTGAATATGTTAATTTATATTGTGCACTAACCCTCTAATGAGTTGTTTCGAGTTTGGTGTGGAGGAAGTTTTCAAGGATCAAGAGAGGAGTATGATGCAACATGATCAAGGAGAGTGAAAGCTCTAAGCTTGGGGATGCCCCGGTGGTTCACCCCTGCATATATTAAGAAGACTCAAGCGTCTAAGCTTGGGGATGCCCAAGGCATCCCCTTCTTCATCGACAACATTATCAGGTTCCTCCCCGAAACTATATTTTTATTCCATCACATCTTATGTGCTTTTTCTTGGAGCGTCGGTTTGTTTTTGTTTTTTGTTTTGTTTGAATAAAATGGATCCTAGCATTCACTTTATGGGAGAGAGACACGCTCCGTTGTAGCATATGGACAAGTATGTCCTTGGTTTCTACTCATAGTATTCATGGCGAAGTTTCTCCTTCGTTAAATTGTTATATGGTTGGAATTGGAAAATGATACATGTAGTAATTGCTATAAATGTCTTGGGTAATGTGATACTTGGCAATTGTTGTGCTCATGATTAAGCTCTTGCATCATATGCTTTGCACCCATTAATGAAGAAATACATAGAGCATGCTATAATTTGGTTTGCATATTTGGTTTCTCTAAGGTCTAGATAATTTCTAGTATTGAGTTTGAACAACAAGGAAGACGGTGTAGAGTCTTATAATGTTTTCAATATGTCCTTTATGTGAGTTTTGCTGCACCGGTTCATCCTTGTGTTTGTTTCAAATAAGCCTTGCTAGCCTAAACCTTGTATCGAGAGGGAATACTTCTCATGCATCCAAAATACTTGAGCCAACCACTATGCCATTTGTGTCCACCATACCTACCTACTACATGGTATTTTCCGCCATTCCAAAGTAAATTGCTTGAGTGCTACCTTTAAAATTCCATCATTCACCTTTGCAATATATAGCTCATGGGACAAATAGCTTAAAAACTATTGTGGTATTGAATATGTAATTATGCACTTTATCTCTTATTAAGTTGCTTGTTGTGCGATAACCATGTTTACTGGGGACGCCATCAACTTTTCATTGTTGAATTTCATGTGAGTTGCTATGCATGTCCGTCTTGTCTGAAGTAAGAGAGATCTACACTGAGTTGAATGGTTTGAGCATGCATAATGTTAGAGAAGAACATTGGGCCGCTAACTAAAGCCATGATCCATGGTGGAAGTTTCAGTTCTGGACAAACATCCTCAAATCTCTAATGAGAAAAGAATTAATTGTTGTTGAATGCTTAAAGCATTAAAAGAGGAGTCCATTATCTCGTTGTCTATGTTGTCCCGGTATGGATGTCTAAGTTGAGAATAATCAAAAGCGAGAAATCCAAATGCGAGCTTTCTCCTTAGACCTTTGTACGAGCGGCATAGAGGTACCCCTTTGTGATACTTGGTGAAAGCATATGTATTGCGGTGATAATCCAGGTAGTCCAAGCTAATTAGGACAAGGTGCGGGCACTATTAGTACACTATGCATGAGGCTTGCAACTTATAAGATATATTTTACATGATGCATATGCTTTATTACTACCGTTGACAAAATTGTTTCATGTTTTCAAAATCAAAGCTCTAGCACAAATATAGCAATCGATGCTTTTCCTCTATGGAGGACCTTTCTTTTACTTTCAATGTTGAGTCAGTTCACCTATTTCTCTCCACCTCAAGAAGCAAACACTTGTGTGAACTGTGCATTGATTCCTACATACTTGCTTATTGCACTTATTATATTACTCTATGTTGACAATATCCATGAGATATACATGTTACAAGTTGAAAGCAACCGCTGAAACTTAATCTTCTTTTGTGTTGCTTCAATGCCTTTACTTTGAATTATTGCTTTATGAGTTAACTCTTATGCAAGACTTATTGATGCTTGTCTTGAAGTGCTATTCATGAAAAGTCTTTGCTTTATGATTCACTTGTTTACTCATGTCATATACATTGTTTTGATCGCTGCATTCACTACATATGCTTTACAAATAGTATGATCAAGATTATGATGGCATGTCACTCCGAAATTATCCGTGTTATCGTTTTACCTGCTCGGGACGAGCGGAACTAAGCTTGGGGATGCTGATACGTCTCCGACGTATCGATAATTTCTTATGTTCCATGCCACATTATTGATGTTATCTACATGTTTTATGCACACTTTATGTCATATTCGTGCATTTTCCGGAACTAACCTATTAACAAGATGCCGAAGTGCCGCTTGCTCGTTTTCTGCTGTTTTTGGTTTCAGAAATCCTAGTAAGGAAATATTCTCGGAATTGGACAAAATCAAAGCCCAGGGGCCTATTTTTCCACGAAGCTTCCAGAAGTCCGAAGGAGAGACGAAGAGGGGCCACGAGGGGGCCACACCCTAGGGTGGCGCGGCCCCCCCTTGGCCGCGCGGCCCTATGGTGTGGGGCCCCCGTGCCGCCTCTTGACCTACCCTTCCGCCTACTTAAAGCCTCCGTGACGAAACCCCCAGTACCGAGAGCCACGATACGGAAAACCTTCCGGAGACGCCGCCAACGCCGATCCCATCTCGGGGGATCCAGAGATCGCCTCCGGCACCCCGCCGGAGAGGGGAATCATCTCCCGGAGGACTCTACGCCGCCATGGTCGCCTCCGGTGTGATGTGTGAGTAGTCTACCCCTGGACTATGGGTCCATAGCAGTAGCTAGATGGTTGTCTTCTCCCCATTGTGCTATCATTGTCGGATCTTGTGAGCTGCCTAACATGATCAAGATCATCTATCTGTAATTCTATATGTTGCGTTTGTTGGGATCCGATGAATAGAGAATACTTGTTATGTTGATTATCAAAGTTATATCTACGTGTTGTTTATGATCTTGCATGCTTTCCGTTACTAGTAGATGCTTGTAACTCCAAGAGGGAGTACTTATGCTCGATAGTGGGTTCATGCCTGCATTGACACCTGGGACGATGTGACGAAAGTTCTAAGGTTGTGTTGTGCTCGTTGCCACTAGGGATAAAACATTGATGCTATGTCTAAGGATGTAGTTGTTGATTACATTACGCACCATACTTAATGCAATTGTCCGTTGCTTTGCAACTTAATACTGGAGGGGTTCGGATGATAACTTGAAGGTGGACTTTTTAGGCATAGATGCAGTTGGATGGCGGTCTATGTACTTTGTCGTAATGCCCAATTAAATCTCACTATACTCATCATGATATGTATGTGCATGGTCATGCTCTCTTTATTTGTCAATTGCCCAACTGTAATTTGTTCACCCAACATGCTGTTTGTCTTATGGGAGAGACACCTCTAGTGAACTGTGGACCCCGGTCCAATTCTCTTTACTCGAAATACAATCTACTCGCAATACTCGTTCTACTCGTTTTTCGCAAACAATCATCTTCCACACAATACGGTTAATCCTTTGTTACAGCAAGCCGGTGAGATTGACAACCTCACTCGTTTCGTTGGGGCAAAGTACTTTGGTTGTGTTGTGCGGGTTCCACGTTGGTGCCGGAATCCCTGGTGTTGCGCCGCACTACATCCCGCCGCCATCAACCTTCAACGTGCTTCTTGGCTCCTCCTGGTTCGATAAACCTTGGTTTCTTTCTGAGGGAAAACTTGCTGCTGTGCGCATCATACCTTCCTCTTGGGGTTCCCAACGAACGTGTGAGTTACACGCCATCAACGCGCGAGGGAGGAGCGGGAGGCATACGCGAGAGGAGAAGAAGACGTCCAGGCCGGTCCAGCACCCGGTCCGACCGGCCGCCAGACCGGCCAACCCGGTCACAGACCCGGTCGACCGGGCGCCAACCGGACGAGATTTATCGTACCGGATGAAAACCGGAAAACCTCGCAACTATCCGGTTGCCACCCGGTTGACCGGACCCCAGACCGGCCGACCCGGTTGCCGCCCGGTTGACCGGACCCCAGACCGGCCGACCCGGTCCCTGGCCCGGTTGACCGGATTCCAGACCGGACTTGTCCGAGTCTGTCTCGACCAGATCTATTCTGGGTCGGTTATTTTTGTATCTTCTCGACCAGAACTCGTCCCGGACGCCTATATAAGTGCCCAGGACGCCCCCCTAGCTGCTTTAGACCACGTTTAAGATAAACCCTAGTTCTTAGTTGTTTGCTCTAGCAAAACTATTGAATCCCTACACCATATTGCTTGAATATTGTGTAGATCCTGAAAAAGTCTTGTGTGATCTGCTGTTCCATTGGGAATTAGACGGTTGCAACTTACCGCTTCGTGGTCGGCGGCTACGTGCGCAAGTGTGTGGAGTTGCGAATATCTTGCAGGGTTCAGAGCTGTTGCATTGGCGACAGGGACCAATCGAGAGATCTCGTTGCGTCATACAAGTTATCATCCACTTCATCGTCGTGTTCCTCCGCTGCTATCACCCCGTGATCATCATCACCACCGTTGCTTACTGAGAAGATCGGGCCACCCCTTATCACACATGGGTAGCAAATCTAGTGTTGGTGCCGAAGAAAAACACTAAAGTCCTTCGCATGTGCGTCGATTTTACGTGTCTGAATAAACATTGTCCAAAGGATCACTTTCCCCTCCCGAGGATCGATCAAATTATCGACTCCACGGCTGGATGTGAAAGTCTTTCCTTCCTGGATGCATATTCTGGTTACAACCAGATCGGATCGAAAGAAGAAGATGAAGTCAAAACAGCGTTCATCACACCTTATGGCGTGTTTTGCTATAGAACAATGCCTTTTGGTCTGAAAAATGCGGGAGCAACATACCAGAGGATGATGCAGAAGTGCTTAGCAACACAGATTGGGAAAAATGTACAAATATACATCGACGATGTCGTCATAACATCAAAAAAGGGGACAACGCTAATCGAGGATCTGAAGGAAACTTTCGACAACCTCGACAAGTTTTGCCTCAAATTGAACCCGACGAAGTGTTCCTTTGGTGTCCCTGCAGGAGAACTTCTTGGGTTTCTAGTCTCGGCAAGAGGGATTGAAGCAAATCCCGAAAAAATCCAAGCTATCGTAACAATGAGGAAGCCAACAAAGTTGAAGGAAATACAACAGTTAACTGGGCGAGTCGCAGCTTTAAGCAGATTTGTCGCCAGACTGGGAGAAAAAGCGTTACCGTTCTATACTTTAATCAAGCAAGGAGAGAAATTCCAGTGGAACGAAGAGGCCGATAGAGCCTTCGAGGATTTGAAGCGCACAATTTCGACACCACCAATCTTGGTGGCGCCGAAAGAAAAGGAACCTCTCCTGTTATACATCGCAGCCACACCTTAGGTGGTTAGCACGGCGCTAGTCGTCGAAAGAGAAGAAGAAGGGAAACTCCATGGAGTGCAAAGGCCGGTATATTTTATCAGTGAAGTTTTATCGCCTTCCAAACAGCGGTACCCGCAGTACCAGAAGTTAAGATATGGAGTATTCACGACAGCAAGAAAATTGCGCCACTATTTTTCGGCACACCCGATAATAGTGGTCAATGAAGCACCTCTATCACATATACTGAACAATCCAGAAGCTACAGGGCGTGTCTCCCTTTGGGGAATAGAACTTTCCCCTCGGGACATCACGTATGAAAAAAGAAAAGCAATCAAGTCGCAAATTCTGCCAGATTTCATTACAGAGTGGATGGAGCTACAAAATACAGGACCCCCAGACTTGTCGAGAACTTGGACCATGAACTTCGATGGATCCAAGAGAGTAGAAGGAGCTGGTGCAGGAGTGATACTCATATCACCTGCAGGCGACAAATTGAAGTATGTCCTACGGATGACGTTCCCAAACGCATCTAACAATGAAGCAGAATATGAAGCTCTTATACACGGGATGAAGATGGCGAAAGCTTGCGGCGCAACTCGACTAAAAATCTTTGGCGACTCACAATTGGTAGCTCAGCAGATTATGAACCAATGTGATGCAGTCAATGATAGCATGGTGGCATACAAGGAAGTGTACAACGAGCTTGAGAAGCTGTTTGATGGATGCGAGGTAAATCACATCAGTAGGATGAGCAACGATGAAGCCGATGTTCTCGCAAACATCGGGTCGCAGTGCCTTCCAATCCCGCTAGGTGTGTTTTGGGAAGAGATAGCTGAGAGATCTACAAAGCCAAAGAAGGCGCAGAAGAAGAAGAAGAAGGAGGAGAAAACTTCGGCGCCTCTCAAAGAAGCTACAGACGAAGAAGAGGACCAGGAGCTGGTGATGATGGTAGAAGTCCCATGGATGCAAGCGTACATATCGTATATCCTAAGGAAAGAAATACCCGACGACCCAGTTGAAGCAAGGCGAGTTATTCGATGATCCAAAGCTTTCACAGTGGTCAAAGGGGAGTTATACAAGCGAAGTATTTCGGGCGTGCTGCAAAGGTGCGTTACACCCGAAGAAGGAAGGATAATCTTAAAGGATGTACACGAGGGAATATGTGGTCACCACGCGAGCAGTCGAGCTATTGCGGCCAAGGTTTTTCGGGCTGGATTTTACTGGTTGACAGCAATCGAGGATGCAAAAGAAATAGTACGAACTTGCGACGCGTGTCAGAGATTCGCCGCAAGACCCCACTCTCCAGCAGCAGAGCTGATGCCAATACCATTGTCTTGGCCCTTTGCCCAATGGGGTCTCGATATGGTGGGAAGATTACACAAGGCTTCGCCAGGAGGATACGAGTACATGTTGGTTGCTGTCGATAAATTCACCAAGTGGATAGAAGCAAAGCCGATAAATTCACTAGATGCAGCATCAGCAATAAAATTCGTGAAGGGCATCGTTTTTCGGTTTGGAGTACCTCACAGCATCGTCACAGACAATGGTAGTAACTTTACATCCAAGGAGTTCAAGGCATACTGCGCAGAAGTAGGCATCAAATTGCACTTCGCGTCAGTTGGGCACCCGCAAACCAACAGTCAAGTCGAGAAAGCCAATGGTATCATCTGCAGCGGTATTAAAAAGCGTCTGCTAGGACCGCTTGAAAAGGCTCGACATACCTGGCCAGAAGAATTGCCAAGTGTCTTGTGGAGTATTCGAACAACACCAAACATGACGACACAAGAAACTCCGTTCTTCTTAGTCCATGGAGCTGAGGCAGTACTATCGATCGAAATAGAGCATGACTCCCCAAGAGTCAGAGAGTATGATGAAGAAACCTCAAGAAAAGCTTTGGAGGACGATGTAGATGCACTCGACGAAGCTCGAGATGAAGTACTTTCACGGGTTACCAAGTACCAGCAAGACCTAAAAAACTACCACAGTCGACGATTGCGGCCAAGATCTTTCCAGGTCGGAGATTTGGTCCTACGGCTCAATCAACAAAGTACCGAAAAGCTCGAGTCGCCTTGGCTGGGCCCTTACGTCGTCACAGAAGTAATCGAAGGAGGAGCGTACAGGATCAAGGACAAGTTGACAGGGGTTCCCGAGAAAAACCTCTGGAACGTGGCGCAGCTCAGGCGGTTCTACGCTTAGAGCCAAAATATAGTCCTCCTTTGTAAAAATACATTGTACTGAAACGCCCGCGAGTTTTCAGACGCACTCTTTTCCTTTTCAGGGCACCGAGTGGGGCTGGAAAGGTTTTTAATGAGGCGGGCTCGCGGTGCTGCAATATAATAAAAGATAGTGGTGGTATACATCTTTTTTCTTCGACAGGCTCGGGGGCTCATAACCCACGACAGCAAAATACATATGTTCTCGCAAAACAGTAAATTCTTCGAGATGACAAAATAGTATAAGCTCCAGCCAAAGGCTCGGGGGCTTCGCAATATAAATTACACTTTACAATATAGACAACTTCATCAATACAAAGAATTCGACGAAAAATATAGACGCAACTTTTCGCAATATAGTACAACTCAGTCAAGGCCTAATATACTATCTATGGATAAGCTTTTGTTATTTGCAGCAGCTGTCTTGTGCTCAGCATAGCTCCCCTTGACGAAGAATTCAGAATCCATCCGAAGAAGTTCATCCATCATCGCTTCGGCCACAGGAGTCACCATGTCATTGATTTCGTCGACGTTATTCTTTCGTCGCGATTTCTTGGCCAGGCAGTCAGGGACAATCTTTGTCAGATTTAGTTTTGGATGGCAAATATGTATCATGATCATGGCGAATCTTGCTCCAGCAGTCAACTGAGCTCGTACAAAGTTATGAATACGAGGGGCATCTCGAAATTTTTCCATCCATCCAAGAAGAGTATCGGGAGCTTCATCTCGAGGGAACATAGTCTTGTAAACAAGGGTCAAGGTTCTCGTGCAAAAGTTAAGGAATTCGCGAACCTGACAGGCGCGGTCTTGGAACCTGACAATTTGTTGGGTCCGCTCGGGAGTGGCCCAGAACAGACATCCGTGGTTAAGAGAAAGGTTAACGAGGAGGTTCGTTCTTACATTAACCCTTTCATCTTCAGCAGCAGTGTCGAGAACATAACCTATCAAGCGAAAGAACAAGAAATTCAAAAAACAAGGGGGTACAGCAAAAGACAGAAGAAGTTCTGGGTTGAAAAAGCATACCTAACATATCCACACTAGCTTCAGTCATTAGCTCGAGCATACTATTTTCTCGAGTAGTTGCTTTTTCAGCTTCCGGAATAGCAGCTTCCTTGGCAGATATGGCTTCTTTAGCTTGTTTAAGGGCAATTTTCTCTCTTTCGGATGCTTTGCGGGATTGCTCCATCATTGCAAGAGTTTGCTTTTTCATGGACTGAAGCTGTTGGCGAGGTTCTTGCAAATCTTGCGAGGAGTGTTTACTTGAAGAACCTTCGACAAGGTCATCATCGACAAGCGTTTTCTTCGGGAAGGAGGAAGCAGGAAAAGCATCGGTAGGATAAGGATTTGCGGAGTAGTTATCAAATATCAACTGGAAAAGAAAATTTCAGTATCAATGATCACGCAAAATAGAATTCCATTGATCTTCGGGAAACTTACATAGATATTACAAAAGGAGTCCTCAAAAGAATTACTACGAAAGTTGTCGCCAAAGCTACTGTGATGATAACATCAAAAGAAACAGTGAAAATAAAAACAGAAAAAGGTAGGGCATTCAACTAGACCTCCGGCTTCGACGAGCTAGGAGTAGAAGTTGGCTTGAATCCAAGATAGGCAAGGATCTTCTTTGTGTTGGGCTTTGCAGCCCTGATCAGCGATTGCCACTTCGTGGTCTCCATTTCCTGTGTGTCGCCAACTTTGGTCCAGTCGATGTTTTGCTGGCTGTCAGCAACCAGGGCGACAGTGCTTTCAACGGCAACCTTCATATTTTCTTGGTGAAGCTTCAGTCCAAGATCTTCTGGGGGATTAAAGCACTTGGCAAGAGCAAGAAAAGTTGCGGGTTCCTTTTTCTTCGGGAAAAAGTAGGGGAAGAGCCGCGACAATCCTTCCTTGGCCTGATCAATGCCGTCGCGTGCTTCTTCTCCGTGAAACTCAAGGAAAGCAAGTGCGTCAAGAAGAGGATCATTGTCGGGATCTTCAAGTTCATATTCTTGAGATGTTTTCCCTGTCGAGGCAAAAAAAATTATTTGTCAACAAACAAGTAAAGAAAAGCAAGTCCAAAGAATGCAAAATAGCTCGGGCACTTACTGACAAAGCGGCGGCTTTGTGATTCCAAGCGCTTGGTAATCGCTTCTTCACGAGCAGATTGTGCGGTTTTATGCTCGCTCAAAGCAGTCTCGGCGTCATGAAGCCTCTTTTGAAGTTCTTCGACACCAGCAGCGTCGGCCTTGGCCTTGTCAGCCTCTGCCCTAGCTTTACTAGCATCTGATTCAGCCTTCTTACGAGCCTCCTCACTTTGCTCTAATTTTTTAGCAAGTGTGTCGGCACGTTTGTTGGCCTCCGCCAGTTTTTCTGCCAAGATAGTCAAATCCAGTCAAAATCACGACAAGAAAGGAGTAAGAAGGTAAGGGTAAAGAGAAGCAGAAATACATTACCTTCAGCTTTGCTAGCATACTCGCGGTACCCAACGAATTGGGCACCGAAGCGGATGAATTCCTTAATCAAGGGCTGTTAAAGAAAGATAGAGAAAGAAAGCATCGGTAGGGGAAAAAGTGCGATAGTACAAAATGAAAGGAAGAAAACAGTGAAAACATCGATAGCATCAGAAAGCATTCAAGGACTTACATCATCCAAAAGAGGAGTCGAGGAGCTACCCAATTGTAAGGTAGGCTCTGTGATTGATTCAACCCTCGCCCTTTTTGGTGATGGGACGAGGGGGCTTGCAGGAGGAGTAGGTGCGTCGGCGTTTTGTTGAGGAGGCGAAGATTCTTCTCCTTCAACTTGCACCTCAGAAACAACTAGAGTATGCGACGTACTCGTTCGAGCAGTCGCATCAATAGCTGGCATTTCTTCCTCGTCACCACTACGATTAAATGGCGACAGTATAAGAAGCAAGATAGACAAAAATCTTCAAGTAGCAAAACAGTTACAAACAAGGGGTGACTTACGAACTGACGAGGGCGTCATTTTTATTTTATATAAATATTTTATTTTTAAGCTGCCTTCCGATTTGAAGGAGCAGCTTCTTCGGCTTTGGAGGTGCCGGAATCTTCGACGTCTGTCCTCTTCCTTTTGTTCTTTGGAGAAACAGCAGGAGGAGGAGAGTGTGCCGATGTGGTAGCCTCAGAGCCAGCCTCCTTTTCAGAGGATCCCTCAGATTTTCGAGAACCTGCGGGTTCACTATCAGGGCAAGGAGCATCTTGGTTGTCATCAGTGACAACGGCTCGTTCTTCGACTTCTCCACTGTGGTGACCCTGCATACCACTGCATGTTGTAGTATGCCAGTCATTGATATAACATTCACGAAGTACCATTCCGCAAATATTACATCCCTCAGAGTAGTACAACAGAACATAGCAGGTCCATAACTCATTCATTTAATATTACAAATATCATACACATATCGTCTCGGAGCTCCTCTTGGGTCCTAAGAGGAATACTCCTGGGTTCGAGGTGAACCCAACTTAGCTTACAATATAGATGTCTCCTTAAGTTGTACATTTATTCTCTCGAGCAGCTAAATACTAAAAGTTCGGGCTGCTCGGCTACTACTACTACTTGATGTTCTAGGCTTGATCTCCTCCGGAAGCCTCCCCGGTTCCGTAGACTATGAGATAGTCTACGCCTTCAACACCTCCAGAGAGGTCTGGTTCTTCATAGCCGATGATCTCGGCTCCTTCAGTGTGGTCGTAGTCCTCTTCCAGACGATTCAAACAATCTAAGCAAGGGATTTAAGATTGGGATGAGTACGAGCATACTCAACAAGTTCATTATAGAGAAGAGGTGTTTAATGCACTAGCTACGATATTAGACCAGAAAGTCTAATACCAATGCAAGTTTTGATAAACATTTCTTCAAGAGATTGCTTTTATTTCCAAGAGCTATGTCCGTCAGCCTTCACCGGTTTACTAGAACTTCATGGAGCCCCTTTCCGGCCACGTTCGCAGTTCCATATCCCGGAACAGGGAGTGACGAGTCACGGTTCTTTACACTCGCAGAGGTGTGTTGCTTTACCCATAAGAGATCTTAACCTTGGTGCCAACCGGGCAGCTTTCCCGTTCACACTTCCTTCGGTGTGAGGCCCGGTATAAGGTCTAGCCAATCATGTTCCTCCGCTACCTCGAACACCCACCCTTTGTTGCATGCCCCGACCCTGGGTCCTCGCCGGTCCCATTATTCCCACTCACGGGTGGACCCCGACCATGACGACAGTTTGGGATCGAACCAAACTCCTTCGCCGGTAGCTGCAACCCATCATAGACCGCAATACCGTGGGGACTTAAGGCTTCCCCAGCCAACCGCTTGCTCTTCGAGCGACAAGTGTCTACGGACTATGCCGTGGGGACTTAAGGCTTCCCCAGCCAACCGCTTGCCCCGACAGATACAAGTGTCTACGGTAAAGCGCATCCGTTGATGAACGAGAGGTGGAAACACTTTTGACTACTCCGTCCCACTCCGGATCTTATGGTTAACACGAGTATTACGGCACAAGAATCACTGGCGACATTTGTTGTTTAATCCTAGATGGATATAATCCTTGCAATGGAACCTCCACCATATCAACACAATCCATGGTTCCATTGCCCACCACATAGTCATATTCATAGTTATGAAAGTAGTGGTTTTGGTTTTTATGCAATAGTGATAACCATAATACTTTTCAAGTAATTTGATAGAAATACTCAAATGATATGAGCAAGTGATGAACTTGCCTGAACACTGCAAAGTTTTGCAGTTGGAAGGTGTGGACTGACCCTTGTCCTCTGTCTCTGAAAAATAGCATCATTGTCCGATAAGGGCAATGGTTAAAGAAGCAATTATGCATGATTCCAGTTTTAGGGTTTGTTCCCCCCTTCCGATGTCGTTGTTATTTCATGTGAGAGGTTAATACTAAGAACAATTTGGAGATACTTGATTTAGGGTATATACAACCTTGAAATGTTGTCAAGGTGTTTTTAAAGTCCAAATGAATTAATGGACTTATTTTCTTTATTGAAAATAATATGTGTGATTTAAATCCTTATTTAAATCATCAAATTAAGACTTATTCTTATTTGTCTTCAAGAATTCTCTTTGATATTTTATTTAAATAGAGAATTTTATGCTGATCAATTTTCATATTTTTAATTATTTTTTAGAGCTCTTATCAATTTTCTATTTAATTTCAAAGTTTCTGGTTTTTAATGGATTTATGAAAAGACTGTTTTGCCCCTTGGGCCCACCTGTCAGGGTGGCCCAATGGTTTAGGTTGGCCGACCCACCTGGTCCGGCCCAACCCACTCACTCTCTCTCTCGCTCGTGTCCGAACCCTAACCCTAACGAGCCCTGGCGACGCCGTGGTCGCCGCCGTCTTCGCCGATATTTTCCGGCCGCCTCCGGCCATCGTCGGCGATGAGATTGGTTGCAATCGAACGGCCGCACGACGGCCCACCGTTCGGTCCGCGCCGATCCGTGTTTCACCGCCGCCTCCGTTCGTCCCCAACGCCTCTGCGGCACGACCGTGGCGATCTGTGGTGCTCCGTCGCCCGCTGTCGATCCAGGCGCCGTGGCGGTGCTAGAGCGCCCTTGCTCGGCGACGCCAGGCCAGGCGCGGCTTGGCGCTGCCGTGGTGGCCTGTGCCGCCGTGCCGCCATGGCACACCGGTGCTCTGCTCCAGGTACACGCTCCATTAATCCCCTCCTCTCTCTCCTTCTTGCCTGCTCTTCTCTTCATCCTCTAGCTCTGGCCATTGCTTGCTGTTCCTTGTGCTTATGCTGCTCTGTGGCCGTGCTTACTGCTGCTGCGTTGCTCTGCGCCTTCGTCTGTGCTTGCTTATGCAGATTTGCTTCTGTCTGTGTGAAGCCCCGCCTTATCTCTCGTGCAAGAATTTCTAGTTTTGAGTGTTGGCTATGATTGCATTCCTTGTCTAGCTCTACCTCTGTGCCTCTGTTCTTGTTAATAAGCTTGCTAGATATCAAGTGTGTTCATGAATACTGCTCTGGCTTGAGTTCTGTGTGTATTACTTGCAATTTTGCAAGTGCCAGAGCAATGGTGTGCTGTTCCTTGGGCTCAAATTCATGAGCATGCTCAATTGAGCATTACTGTTGGCTTAACTGTATGATTTAGTGATTAGTGATATGTGCTTTATTTGTTTAGCAAGATCCAGTGGTTCATCAAGCCTTTGATGTGCTTCTGGATACAATCATATGATTATTACTTCAGTATCTGTTTATTCAGTTAAGGCTTGGGTGTAATTCTTCAGTAGCTGGCTCATTTCTGGTGCTATGCTTGCTTATAGCCATCTATATCAAGTGTTAGCAAGCTCTGGTGAGCATGTGATCCACAGTGGCTTGTTGATTAATTGTTAAGCTTCTGTCTGGGCCTATCTGGTGCTCATTCTGGTGTCTGTGTGACACATGCACTTGTGCTAGTGTAGGCTCTGCCAAATTCAGTGTTTGCTGTTGCTTGCAGTGATCCACTGGATCATTTGCAAGTGTCTGTTTCATGATTTACTTTTGATATCAATTATCTGTGTTGCCTTTGTTGATTGAGTGGATAATTGATGTGAACTGCTGAGCAGTATTGATCATGTAGATTGATTAAGTGAAGCTAGAGGGATGCCAACAGTTGTTGGGTACCCTAGCTCACTCTGAACCCATCTGGGTAATGATGCAGTGGCCTGGTGTGCGGTTTTTATTTACCTATGCTTGTCAGTGAAGCTTGGCTTCCTATTTCTAACAATAGACATGATCTACTTGATGCAGTAGTGATCTGGTGCATCCTATGCCCTATCTGGATGGAAACCAACATGTGTTGGCACCTCCTGTGATGCATGAACTCCTTGGAGTGATGATATGCTTCTCTTGTGGCTTTACTTTGTGGCTAGGTACTTGTTGTGACCCTAGCAATGCTTGATGTGCTAGTAAAGGTTGCTCCTACCCCTTCTGTATGCTACTGTGCAATATTACTGGTAGTCATATGGGCTTCCAGTACAATTGATGTTGAAATGAAAATATACATATAAATGTCTATATTCTGATGGTCTTAGAAGGGCTAGTGTGATCTGGTTGTACTTGGATAAGTCTTTGGGATTGTTTTCTTTCCTGTTTCCATTTGGATGATGCTACCACTATTCTGGTTGGCATAACCATGGGTATAGGCTTGATTGATCCTTGGTCCTTGCCATTTCTTCCAGGTTTCACTTGGTCTCTGACCAAATGATGATCAAAACAGGGTTACCCCACCCTTTGTGTGCTTGTGATCATGCCTGTCCAATTTATGAACAAAACCATCTGGTTTGTTCATGATGATGTGTATACCTCACTCCAGCTCCTAGAAATAGGGTTGGTGTAGAGGGTTTGCTTCAGCAATGACTTGGTGCTTGCCCTGCTCCTCCTGCTGGCTTGTGATACTTGATTTGAGTCAGTGGTATTCTTGAGCAGAGTTGAACAGTGAAGCTGTTCTTCCTGTTCTTGTGTTCTTGGTTTGCTGTTCTTGCTACTGGTTACTTACTCTGGTGCCTTGTCGATGAATGAAGCAAGTTTGCTGGTGAAAAGCTTATATCTGGTCCTCTACTTGCTCTCCTGGTCGACAGCACTACCTGGCTGTTTTGGTGACTCCCCCTGGCCTTGTGTGTTGTTACACATGCAGCAGGCCTTGTGTGCTGCCTGTGTGTGTGTGGCTTGGGACTTGGGCTGGTGGGATGGATCAGCTCGGCAGCTTGGTCATATCCACTCTATGTAATATTTGCTAACCTGCCAAGTGGCTTTGCCACTTGGCTTAATGTGCTGATTGTTATGTGTGTGTGCAGGGATCAAGAAGATGATCAAGATGCAACTCAAGATCCTCTTGATCAAAGAATTCATGAAGATCACAATGTAGTTTAGGTCATTTAAATTCCTTGTAATTTCCCTTTTTCTTTTTCTATTTCTTCAATTCTTGTAATGTGTTGTAAATTCATATTTCAATTCTGGATATTGTAATTGACATTGTATTTTGTGTGAATATCAATAAAGCTCAAGTTTCTCTCTAATGAGCTTTGTCTAAGTGTTTTATTATTCATATTCTTGATTAATGATATTTGTTTAATAAATCATCTCAAGTTTGAATTAGGTGATAACCATTTGATGTTTGAATCTGAGATTCAAATTCAAATTTGGTTTGAATTCAATCATACAACTTAACTTGTAATTCAATCATGCAACTTAAGATTTCAATGCAATATCACTTCTCTCTTCTCAAAACCCTAATTTAGATAAGTAAGAACAAGTTCATCGCACTCTCGAAACCCTAACCCTGTAAGGTGTCGAGAGAGAAACCTGTCCCCCTTCGATGCAGTTTTGTTTTAAAAGCGCGAAATTTCCCCGTAAATTACAATGCAATGCACATCCCTTTCTAAAATCTACCCCTCGATCATCTCTAAACCTGGGACATTACAGCCTTTCCCCCTTAAAGAAAACTTCGTCCCGAAGTTGTGGTTGTAATACCTGAAAAGTTCGGGGTATGTTTTCCTCAGGTCTTCCTCCTTTTCCCAGGTGGCTTCCCTCTCGGGATGATGCTTCCATTGTATCTTGCAATATTTTATGGCTCGATTCCTGAGTTGTTTCCAGTTCTCCTCGAGAATCTTCGCTGGCTTCTCGATGTAGGTCAAATCTGGATGTAACTCGAGCTCTTCATGTGATACTGGTTCATCTGGGGTCTTTAAACACTTTCTGAGTTGCGACACATGGAATACGTTGTGAACCTGAGATAACCTTCCCGGTAGTTCCAATTCAAAGGCTAACCCTCAGTTTTGACTCAGAATCTTGAAAGGTCCGATGTACCTAGGGCTTAACTTTCCTTTTACTCCAAATCTCTGCAGTCCTTTCATCGGGCTCACCTTGAGATATACCATGTCTCCAACTTGTGGCTCCCATGTTCTCCTCTTTTGATCGGCATAACTCTTCTGTCGGCTCTGGGCTATCTTGAGCCTATCCCTGATAATGTCAATAATTTGCTGCTTTTCCTTGACATAATCAAGGTTGAACTCTTTGCTTGCTCCGGCTTCATACCAACATATCGGTGATCTACACTTTCTTCCATACAGAGCTTCGAACGGTGCCATCTTGATGCTGCTTTGATAGCTGTTATTGTATGAAAACTCTGCTAGTGGCAAGTGCTCCTCCCATGATCCTCCGAAGTCTAGGGCACAAGCCCTAAGCATATCCTCTAGAATCTGGTTAGTTCTTTCCGTTTGTCCACCTGTCTGAGGATGATAGGCGGTGCTATAGTCCAACTTGGATCCTAAAGCTTCGTGTAGTTGCTTCCAAAATGCTGACGTGAACACGGATCCTCGATCCGACACGATCTTCTTGGGCACTCCATGTTTACTCACGATCTCTTTGATGTAAAGATCGATGAGTTTCTCTCCTTTGTCCTGCTGATTTACCGCTAAGAAGTGTGCACTCTTCGTCAACCGGTCCACGATTACCCATATCATGTCCTTCTTTTTATTGGTCATGGGTAGTCCGGTGATGAAATCCATTCCTATCTCCTCCCATTTCCATTTTGGAATGGGTAAATGTTGTAACTTCCCTGCCGGACTCTGATGTTCAGCCTTCACTCTCTGGCAGGTGTGGCATTCCGCCACATATTGTGCTATCTCTCTCTTCATGTTGTTCCACCAAAATAGCTCCTTTAGATCCATGTACATCTTTGTACTTCCCGGATGTATGGAGTATGGTGTTTGATGGGCTTCCGGAGTATTACTTCCTTGATTTCAGCAATATCCGGAACACAAATTCTCTTCCGGAACCATAATGATCCCGATTCTCCGCGGTGAAATTCTGATGGTCTTCCCTCATCTATTCTTCTCATCTCCTCCATGATGAATGGATCGTCCAGCTGACCCATCATTATCTCATTCTTCAGGTTAACATTTAGCTCATCGGCTACTTGCAAAGCTGATAGTCCTTCATGAGCTTCCTTCTCCCAAAGTTGTATTTGGGCTTGACTTATTTCCTTCCTCAACTCCGGTGATATTTCTTGTTCTACTCCGCCAGTGCTCTTCCTACTTAAGGCATCTGCTACAACATTGGCCTTTCCTGGAGTATAATTGATGGTCAAATCATAATCCTTGATTAATTCTAGCCATCTTTTCTGCCTCATGTTGAGTTCCTTCTGAGTGAAGAAGTATTTGAGACTCTTATGATCTGTATAGAGCTCACACTTGGCTCCATAGAGAAAATGTCTCCAAGTTTTGAGTGCAAATACAACTGCTGCTAATTCTAAATCATGTGTTGGATAGTTCACTTCATGAGGTCTAAGTTGCCTCGATCCATAAGATATTACCTTCCGATCTTGCATGAGTACGCAACCCAATCCATGCTTGGATGCGTCACAGTACACGGTGTAATCCTTGCCAACTTCGAGAACTGCTAACACCGGTGCCGTGGTGAGTTTCTCCTTCAGAGTTTGAAAACTCTTCTCACACTCCTCTGACCACACGAATGGTGTGTTCTTTCTTAACAGCTTCATCATTGGTCCTGCTATCTTGGAGAATCCTTCAATGAATCTCCGATAGTATCCTGCCATTCCTAGGAATCCTCGGATTTCCTTGACAGTCTTGTGTGCTTCCCATTCTAGAACTGCTGCTACCTTGCTCGGGTTAACAGCGATTCCATCTTTGCTAATGACATGACCAACAAATTCCACTTGATCCAGCCAAAATTCACACTTGCTGAATTTGGCATAGAGTTGATGTTCTCTTAGTGTTTGCAACACTAACCTCAAATGTTCAGCATGTTCTGCTTTGTCTTTGGAATAGATCAAGATATCATCAATGAATACGATGACAAAC
Source organism: Lolium rigidum (assembly GCF_022539505.1). Lineage (NCBI taxonomy): Eukaryota > Viridiplantae > Streptophyta > Magnoliopsida > Poales > Poaceae > Lolium > Lolium rigidum. Next base: position 313,503,114 of record NC_061514.1, on the reverse strand, counting down.
TTGTCTAGATATGGCATGAAAATCTTATTCATGGGATTCATGAAAATTGCTGGGGCATTGGTTAATCCAAAAGGCACTACAAGGTATTCATGATGTCCATACCTTGAAACAAAGGCAGTTTTCGGAACGTCTTCCTTCTTGATCTTTATCTGATGATAACCGGATCTTAGATCAATTTTGGAAAAGACTCCCGCGCCTCTAACTTGATCGAATAGATCTTGTATTCTTGGAAGTGGATACTTGTTCTTGATTGTCACATTGTTCAAATTCCTGTAGTCTCCGCACATCCTTCTTCCTCCATCTCTTTTATCTACGAAGATCACAGGTGATCCCCATGGTGAAACACTTTCCTGTATGAATCCTTTCTGTTCCAAATCATCCAATTGCTCCTTAAATTCTTTCAACTCCTTAGGCCCCATCTTATATGGTGCTTTTGCAATCGGAGCTGTTCCTGGAATTAGGTCGATAGTGAATTCTATCCCCCTATCTGGTGGCATACCAGGTAATTCCGTAGGAAACACATCCTGGAATTCATTCACTACAGGTATATTCTCTAATTTCACCTCCTTCATGCTGTTCAACTGTAGCTCAACTTCAATCTGTGTATGTTTTTCGCCTTGGTAGATCATTCTACTTCCATCGGGGCTTTTCAAAGATACCGTCTTGTTCACACAGTCGATCAATGCTCCATTAGCTTCTAACCAGTTCATACCAAGAATGACATCAATGTCCTTCATCGGTAAAATGAACAGGTCTGCGTCGAACGCGCACTTATTGATCATGATGACTTGTTTTTGTTTGGTATGGGTTACTATTATCGTTCCCCCCGCAGAAAGTATGGTTATGGGTGTATCTAACTTAGTGCAACTAATCCCATGTTTGATGATGAATTGCTGAGAAATGAATGATGTAGTTGCACCAGTATCAAAAAGTACTTTGCCAGGATGAGTGAGTATCTGGAGCGTACCTATCACAGCCTGATCGGATTTGACCACCTCCTCCAGACTAGTGCAGTTCAGCTTGCCGAAGGGTTTCTTGTTCTTCCAGTTCCCTCCGGTGTTTCCTCCACGGCTTCCTCCTCCTCCTGACTGACCTCCTCCATTATTTTTCTTGGGGCAGTCCTTCAGCATGTGCCCCTCCTGGCGACAACCAAAGCATATTATCCTTGGCTTTCTACAATCCTTGGCAAAATGCCCTGGAAGTCCGCAGCTTCGGCAAACCATTGGATTAGCAGTCTGAAACGCTTGGTTCCTCCTGCTACTGTAGTAGTTGCTGTTGTTGTTGTTGTTGTTGTTGTACCTTGGCTTGAAACTCAAGCTGGTGTTGGGCTTGTTACTAACAAACCTCTTAGGCTCAAACTTGGCCTTCTTCCTCTTTTCTTCTTGCAGTTGCTTAAAATCATCTTCAAGAGTGATGGCTGCATCCACCAACTCTTGGAACTCTGTTGCTCTCATCATACGGAGCTGTACTTTGAACTGGGGACTTAACCCCCGCAAGAACCTTTTCTTTTTCTTGTCCTCGGTGTTGACTTCTTCAACAGCATACTGGGACAGCTTTGAAAACTCCCTGACATAAGTCAGGATTGCCTTGTCTTTCTGCTCGAGACTTTCAAATTCTCGACGCTTCAGTTCCACAATACTTTCAGGGACATTGGATTCCCTGAACTTCCTCGCGAACTCCTCCCAGGTAAACACTTTTCCAGCCGGATAAACGGCTACGATGTTGTCCCACCATGATGCGGCAGGTCCACACAATAAATGTGTAGCATAATGAACCTTCTCCTGGTCGTTACAACCAACAGTATTGAGCTTTCGCTCGGTGTCCATAAGCCAATCTTCCGCGTCCATTGGCTCGGGCGCGTATGCGAAAGATATAGGCTTGGTGTTCAGGAAGTCTGCTAAGGTGACTCCCTGATTCTCGGGTATCTCCACCCTGTTCTGCTGCAGCAACTCCTGGAAGAATTTATTCTGCTGCTCCAACGTAATACGTTGCCTCTCCTCCACCAATTGCATGTACTGGACGAAATTCTGCTGCGTCATGGGTGGTGGTGGTGGAAACTGATTTCTGGCTGCTTCATCAGCCTCTTCCTTTTGCTTCGCTTCGCGCTCCATGCGCTGCGCTTCGGTCTCCTCTCCTACCGCTCCCGACATAACCCCCTAGTTCTGCAACACAAGATGATACTCATAATTACTCCATGCGCAAGTTTTCTGAGCTCAACTTTGTGCACAGAACTAGTCACGCAATGGAAATCAAGAAGCAAATCCAAATCATACAAAACATATACCATGTATATACATACTTAAGTGGTCTTATTACAATACTCAAGTCGATGTGAGTATGCAAACTCACTTATTAAAGTATATGTACAAATTTCTACAATATTACACGCTACAATACACGTGGTACTTGTGTATTGTAGTCCCGCCTTCCTTGGTGGACTCTAGTCGATCTTCACTCCCGGTACATCCCAGGCTTCCATCCGGTCGAACGTGTCGTCCTCCTGATAGACCCTGGAACATAAGGTCTCCCCGTCGGCTAGTAGTCAGAATCAGATGATGATCCTAGGGAGAAATCAGTGTTCACAAACTGGTCGTTAAGTGCATCATAGTCCACCCATCGGGTGTACTCCCCTGTGGCTCCACCATAAGTATTTCCAATTTTTGTATCCGACTCAACCTGTGTCGGATACCCTCCATCAACTCCTCCATTACTTGGATAACTCTGGTTCTGGGTCGTGGCGTCCTCATTCATCTCTCCGTCATAATACACTGAAGTACTATGAGTTCCAGTATCAGATCCCCAACGCCAACCCGTGGAGTTTTCTATAGGAGTCTCGGAACACTGATTGTTTCCGGATTCCTCTCCACCCTCATATCCCCCATAGGAACTACCCAGATAGTTCCCAGGTGTAACGGGTGTAGTTTCACGCTCAAGAGGATCAATACTAATGTAGTCACCAGCTGAGTAAACTGGTGTGTGCACCACATTCTCCATAGGTTCTGTTCCCCTAGTCTCCTCCTTGGGTTCAGTAAACTCCTCTAGCATCGTATCAATTGCTCCTATCAAATGATGATTCAGTTGAAAGAGCAATGATAGTAAGTTGCGGCTATTGTCCATGTATTTTGCAGCTGCTATTGGTTTGCGTTTTGCATATTTGAAATGGTTAAGCATGGGATCCTCTTCCTCTTGCATATGAGGAATGTGGGTGAATTCGGAACCCATAAGCCCTTTCGTCTTATGCTCCCGAATATCGGTGATGGCTCTCATAACGGCTATATGGTAGGCTATGTTGATAGTTCTAGCTTCACCTGCTGGCATTACTACGCTCATTCCCAAAGATTCGGGAAGTCGCAGTCCTACCCTACACTTTGCCAATACAGTACCATCGTAGTACATGTATTTCTTTACTTGGATCTGGGGATCACACCCAAATTCAAGTAACATGGCACGTAGAATATCTGCAAGTCCTCCTTCATATTCACTCAGTGTGGAATCCATCACTTTCACTTTTCGTCCCGGACGTGAACTTGCCATGTTGGCTGTAGAAATAGAAAGATTATAAGATTAGTAATAATGCATCATAATAGAGATAATAAAGAATTATCGCACTAAAAGATATGATTGTTTTATTCTCAATTGAATATACACCATATTTTTAGAGAATTCTTTACTAGTCCTATTTGACTCCTAATGTTTGGTCCCATTTACTAGGTTCCAACCTAAGGTCAAAGCTTTTGCTCTGATACCAACTGTGGTGACCCTGCATACCACTGCATGTTGTAGTATGCCAGTCGTTGATATAACATTCACGAAGTACCATTCCGCAAATATTACATCCCTCAGAGTAGTACAACAGAACATAGCAGGTCCATAACTCATTCATTTAATATTACAAATATCATACACATATCGTCTCGGAGCTCCTCTTGGGTCCTAAGAGGAATACTCCTGGGTTCGAGGCGAACCCAACTTAGCTTACAATATAGATGTCTCCTTAAGTTGTACATTTATTCTCTCGAGCAGCTAAATACTAAGAGTTCGGGCTGCTCGGCTACTACTACTACTACTACTACTTGATGTTCTAGGCTTGATCTCCTCCGGAAGCCTCCCCGGTTCCGTAGACTATGAGATAGTCTACGCCTTCAACACCTCCAGAGAGGTCTGGTTCTTCATAGCCGATGATCTCGGCTCCTTCAGTGTGGACGTAGTCCTCTTCCAGACGATTCAGACAATCTAAGCAAGGGATTTAAGATTGGGATGAGTACGAGCGTACTCAACAAGTTCATTATAGAGAAGAGGTGTTTAATGCACTAGCTACAATATTAGACCAGAAAGTCTAATACCAATGCAAGTTTTGATAAACATTTCTTCAAGAGATTGCTTTTATTTCCAAGAGCTATGTCCGTCAGCCTTCACCGGTTTACTAGAACTTCATGGAGCCCCTTTCCGGCCGCGTTCGCAGTTCCATATCCCGGAACAGGGAGTGACAGGTCACGGTTCTTTACACTCTGCAGAGGTGTGTTGCTTTACCCATAAGAGATCTTAACCTTGGTGCCAACCGGGCAGCTTTCCCGTTCACACTTCCTTTGGTGTGAGGCCCGGTGTAAGGTCTAGCCAATCATGTTCCTCCGCTACCTCGAACACCCACCCTTTGTTGCATGCCCCGACCCTGGGTCCTCGCCGGTCCCATTATTCCCACTCACGGGTGGACCCTGACCACGATGACAGTTTGGGATCGAACCAAACTCCTTCGCCGGTAGCTGCAACCCATCATAGACCGCAATACCGTGGGGACTTAAGGCTTCCCCAGCCAACCGCTTGCTCTTCGAGCGACAAGTGTCTACGAACTATGCCGTGGGGACTTAAGGCTTCCCCAGCCAACCGCTTGCCTTGACAGATACAAGTGTCTACGGTAAAGCGCATCCGTTGATGAACGAGAGGTTGAAACACTTTTGACTACTCCGTCCCACTCCGGATCTTATGGTTAACACGAGTATTACGGCACAAGAATCACTGGCGACATTTGTTGTTTAATCCTAGATGGATATAATCCTTGCAATGGAACCTCCACCATATCAACACAATCCATGGTTCCATTGCCCACCACATAGTCATATTCATAGTTATGAAAGTAGTGGTTTTGGTTTTTATGCAATAGTGATAACCATAATACTTTGCAAGTAATTTGATAGAAATACTCAAATGATATGAGCAAGTGATGAACTTGCTCGAACACCGCAAAGTTTTGCGGTTGGAAGGTGTGGACTGACCCTTGTCCTCTGTCTCCGAAAAATAGCATCATTGTCCGATAAGGGCAATGGTTAAAGAAGCAATTATGCATGATTCCAGTTTTAGGGTTTGTTCCCCCCTTCCGATGTCGTTGTTATTTCATGTGAGAGGTTAATACTAAGAACAATTTGGAGATACTTGATTTAGGGTATATACAACCTTGAAATGTTGTCAAGGTGTTTTTAAAGTCCAAATGAATTAATGGACTTATTTTCTTTATTGAAAATAATATGTGTGATTTAAATCCTTATTTAAATCATCAAATTAAGACTTATTCTTATTTGTCTTCAAGAATTCTCTTTGATATTTTATTTAAATAGAGAATTTTATGCTGATCAATTTTCATATTTTTAATTATTTTTTTAGAGCTCTTATCAATTTTCTATTTAATTTCAAAGTTTCTGGTTTTTAATGGATTTATGAAAAGACTGTTTTGCCCCTTGGGCCCACCTGTCAGGGTGGCCCAACGGTTTAGGTTGGCCGACCCACCTGGTCCGGCCCAACCCACTCACTCTCTCCCTCTCTCTCGCTCGTGTCCGAACCCTAACCCTAACGAGCTCTGGCGACGCCGTGGTCGCCGCCGTCTTCGCCGATATTTTCCGGCCGCCTCCGGCCATCGCCGGCGACGAGATTGGTCGCAATCGAATGGCCGCACGACGGCGCACCGTTCGGTCCGCGCCGATCCGTGTTTCCCCGCCGCCTCCGTTCGTCCCCAACGCCTCTGCGGCACGACCGTGGCGATCTGTGGTGCTCCGTCGCCCGCTGTCGATCCAAGTGCCGTGGCGGTGCTGGAGCGCCCTTGCTCGGCGACGCCAGGCCAGGAGCGGCTTGGCGCTGCCGTGGTGGCCTGTGCCGCCGTGCCGCCATGGCACGCCGGTGCTCTGCTCCAGGTACACGCTCCATTAATCCCCTCCTCTCTCTCCTTCTTGCCCGCTCTTCTCTTCATCCTCTAGCTCTGGCCATTGCTTGCTGTTCCTTGTGCTTATGCTGCTCTGTGGCCGTGCTTACTGCTGCTGCGCTGCTGCTGTGCTGCGTGTGCTGCTGTGCTGCTTATGCAGATTTGCTGCTGCTGTGTGAAGCCCTGCCTTATCTCTGTGCAAGAATTTCTAGTTTTGAGTGTTGGCTATGATTGCATTCCTTGTCCAGCTCTACCTCTGTGCCTCTGTTCTTGTTAATAAGCTTGCTAGATATCAAGTGTGTTCATGAATACTGCTCTGGCTTGAGTTCTGTGTGTATTACTTGCAATTTTGCAAGTGCCAGAGCAATGGTGTGCTATTCCTTGTGCTCAAATTCATGAGCATGCTCAATTGAGCATTACTGTTGGCTTAACTGTATGATTCAGTGATTAGTGATATGTGCTTTATTTGTTTAGGAAGATCCAGTGGTTCATCAAGCCTTTGATGTGCTTCTAGATACAATCATATGATTATTACTTCAGTATCTGTTTATTCAGTTAAGGCTTGGGTGTAATTCTTCAGTAGCTGGCTCATTTCTGGTGCTATGCTTGCTTATAGCCATCTGTATCAAGTGTTAGCAAGCTCTGGTGAGCATGTGATCCACAGTGGCTTGTTGATTAATTGTTAAGCTTCTGTCTGGGCCTATCTGGTGCTCATTACGGTGTCTGTGTGACACATGCACTTGTGCTAGTGTAGGCTCTGCCTAATTCAGTGTTTGCTGTTGCTTGCAGTGATCCACTGGATCATTTGCAAGTGTTTGTTTCATGATTTACTTTTGATATCAATTATCTGTGTTGCCTTTGTTGATTGAGTGGATAATTGATGTGAACTGCTGAGCAGTATTGATCATGTAGATTGATTAAGTGAAGCTAGAGGGATGCCAACAGTTGTTGGGTACCCTAGCTCACTCTGAACCCATCTGGGTAATGATGCAGTGGCCTGGTGTGTGGTTTTTATTTACCTATGCTTGTCAGTGAAGCTTGGCTTCCTATTTCTGACAATAGACATGATCTACTTGATGCAGTAGTGATCTGGTGCATCCTATGCCCTATCTGGATGGAAACCAACATGTGTTGGCACCTCCTGTGATGTATGAACTCCTTGGAGTGATGATATGCTTCTCTTGTGGCTTTACTTTGTGGCTAGGTAGCTGTTGTGACCCTAGCAACGCTTGATGTGCTAGTAAAGGTTGCTCCTACCCCTTCTGTATGCTACTGTGCAATATTACTGGTAGTCATATGGGCTTCCAGTACAATTGATGTTGAAATGAAAATAGACATATAAATGTCTATATTCTGATGGTCTTAGAAGGGATAGTGTGATCTGGTTGTACTTGGATAAGTCTTTGGGATTGTTTTCTTTCCTATTTCCATTTGGATGATGCTACCACTATTCTGGTTGGCATAACCATGGGTATAGGCTTGATTGATCCCTGGTCCTTGCCATTTCTTCCAGGTTTCACTTGGTCTCCGACCAAATGATGATCAAAACAGGGTTACCCCACCCTTTGTGTGCTTGTGATCATGCCTGTGCAATTTATGAACAAAACCATCTGGTTTGTTCATGATGATGTGTATACCTCACTCCAGCTCCGAGAAATAGGGTTGGTGTAGAGGGTTTGCTTCAGCAATGACTTGGTGCTTGCCCTGCTCCTCCTGCTGGCTTGTGATACTTGATTTGAGTCAGTGGTATTCTTGAGCAGGTTGAACAGTGAAGTTGTTCTTCCTGTTCTTGTGTTCTTGGTTTGCTGTTCTTGCTACTGGTTACTTACTCTGGTGCCTTGTCGATGAATGAAGCAAGTTTGCTGGTGAAAAGCTTATATCTGGTCCTCTACTTGCTCTCCTGGTCGACAGCACTGCCTGGCTGTTTTGGTGACTCCCCCTGGCCTTGTGTGTTGTTACACATGTAGCAGGCCTTGTGTGCTGCCTGTGTGTGTGTGGCTTGGGACTTGGGCTGGTGGGATGGATCAACTCGGCAGCTTGGTCATATCCACTCTATGTAATATTTGCTAACCTGCCAAGTGGCTTTGCCACTTGGCTTAATGTGCTGATTGTTATGTGTGTGTGCAGGGATCAAGAAGATGATCAAGATGCAACTCAAGATCCTCTTGATCAAAGAATTCATGAAGATCACAATGTAGTTTAGGTCATTTAAATTCCTTGTAATTTTCCTTTTTCTTTTTCTATTTCTTCAATTCTTGTAATGTGTTGTAAATTCATATTTCAATTCTGGATATTGTAATTGACATTGTATTTTGTGTGAATATCAATAAAGCTCAAGTTTCTCTCTAATGAGCTTTGTCTAAGTGTTTTATTATTCATATTCTTGATTAATGATAATTGTTTAATAAATCATCTCAAGTTTGAATTAGGTGATAACCATTTGATGGTTGAATTTGAGATTCAAATTCAAATTTGGTTTGAATTCAATCATACAACTTAACTTGTAATTCAATCATGCAACTTAAGATTTCAATGCAATATCACTTCTCTCTTCTCAAAACCCTAATTTAGATAAGTAAGAACAAGTTCATCGCACTCTCGAAACCCTAACCCTGTAAGGTGTCGAGAGAGAAACCTGTCCCCCTTCGATGCAGTTTTGTTTTAAAAGCGCGAAATTTCCCCGTAAATTACAATGCAATGCACATCCCTTTCTAAAATCTACCCCTCGATCGTCTCTAAACCTGGGACATTACATCCACCTTCAGGAAGGGGAGGAAGAGAGACAAGATCTGAATGGTTCTATAAGAAAACAAAGGGGGATGTCAATAAAAGAGTTATGCAAAGGATGTCAAACAAAAATGAGCAAGTCGACAAAGGTTACCTTGGGAAGCGCATTGGTGGCGCTATATGGTTTTACGCGACAAGAAGAGGGGACAACATCTTTCTTGCTGAGGGAGGAGATTTTCTGGACAAGTTTTTCTAAATCCTTGACCGGCAAATCCACCGACAGCCGATCAACATCATTGTCGCCAGCATACTTCCAGAGGGGATTTTTGCGAGCCTGCAGAGGCTGCACTCTGATCCTAAGGAAATATGCCGTGATTTGGATACCCGACAGTTCTTTACCGCGGGTGCTTTGGAGCTCGTGGATGCGGGCCATCAGCGCCTCCGTCGCCGTTTTTTCTTCATCGGTAGCTTCTGCATCCCAGGAGTGGCGGTGGTAGATTTTCTCGGCACCATCAAAAGGAGGGATGTTGTCTTCAGCACACCCATGATTCTCCTCGTGGATGTACAGCCATTTTTTGTGCCACCCTTGAACTGAGTCAGGGAATTTGACATCGAAGTACTCGACATCAGGGCGAACGCAGATAACAACGCCGCCTATGTTATAGGCGACATTCGGAGAGCCATTGCGGCGACAAAAAAGATGCGTTTCCACAGCGCCCAGTTAGGCTGGACGCCGAGGAAGGACTCGCAAAGGGTGATGAAGATGGAAATATGGAGGATAGAGTTGGGAGTGAGGTGATGAAGTTGCAGTCCGTAAACAAAAAGCAACCCCCAAAGAAAAGGGTGAATAGGGGCAGAGAGACCGCGGATGAGATGATCGACGAAACTAACCCGATACTCCATTGGAGGGGTTGGGTAGCTCTCTTCGCTGGGGAAGCACAGCGCCTTTGGCTTCTTGCTGATCCCCAGTTTCTTCAGGAGGTTGATGTCTTGGGCAGCGATTTTGGATCTCTCCCACTCAGCGCTCCCTAGATCTGCGGAAGCCATCTTTGATTCAGGAGTGCTGTGCCTGATCAATCTGCGCGGTGGCATCAACAATGGCGCAGGAGTACAGCGTGAGAGTGGTTGAGCTCAAGGAGTTATGGGGTGCAAGCGGGGATTTTTGCAGAGGAGAGCAGAGGAGCGGCGCGAGCGAAAGTGCTGGAGGAAGAAGATGGAGGCCTTAAATAGAGGTGCAGCGAAGCGGCGTACCGTTGGATGGAAAAAGCGTGAGGCAGATGATGTACACGTGGAACATGGGTAAAAAAGTAATTTCACCCTGGAAGAGTTACAGTGCGTGCACCAGGAAAAGCGGAGGACGTGTGTCCCCCACTTGCACGACATGTCAATACGATGCGTAATTTGGGCCCGCAATGCAGCGAAAGAGAACTTCTCGCGATTTCCAGGAACAGCGGTCGTGGCTATCGTCAGCAATGATGTCATCTTAGCAAAGAGAAAATTTCGACTCAACAGTTTCATAAAAAATGCGACAGCAAAAGATATCGGAGAGCTTTTGATCAAATACAAGTTTTTGATCAAATGCTCGGGGGCTACTTTGGAAAAATGAAAAATTCGAGAAAGACAAAATAGAAATGGTGTGAGCCTATGATCAAATACAAATATTTGATCATAGCCTCGGGGGCTACTCCCATCGGGAGCGCTGTTCGCGCACCCGAGAGATTTGAAAATTTCGGGAAAGAAAGAAAATATAGCGGCATAAGGCGTGGAGCCTACACCCAAGCACAAGTCCTTGGCTGTAGCCTCGGGGGCTACTCCCATCGGGAACGCTGTTCGCGTGCCCAATGAAATTATAAAAAAGATAGAAGAACAAGAGAGTATATTTCGAGTTATAAGTAACTCTACATATACTCCCATCGGGAGAGCAATATAAGTCATCCGTTGACTCAATAAAATGTGCCATTCCAACAGCCGAATAAGCACTCGACAATATATTCTCGAACGCCAAAGTTGCGAACAAGTTCCGAATGCCGCAAAACTTTGCGAAGGTAAGACCCCGGATCCGTTCCGTGTGGCGTGGCGCCGTCTCCGATGTCGGTTTGCTACTTTTATCCGTATCAACGGATACGAAGAAAAATCCTAACGGACGCGTTAGGTACCCGATAAATATGACCGGGACTCGACGGAATGGTAAGACCTTAAGCGGCACTCGTCGAAGTTTACACCAGTATCCCGAGATCATGTCCAGGGACGTGATCTCGAAGTAGGTTTTTGCGGATTGCCACTAGAGCAGTTAACTAGTACCTGATCCGTCAGATGAACTAGCCCCAACTACCGTTATCCCTGTACAATATAGAAATTTGTATGAAGAAATATAGAGAAGTTTAAAGTTGTCGAGTAAATATAAACAGTGGAGATTTTCCCTGACTCTACGATTCAAGCAAAATCTCGGGGGCTACTGACATAGGCATCCCCAATGGGCCTGTCAAAGATAGTACCTGGGGTTTACTGAAGGCCCACGACTCGAAGAATAAGAAGAATCGGAAGCCCAAGTTGTTATTAAGGAAAGCTAGAGTTGTATTAGGAGATAGTATTTGTAATCTTGCGGGATGAGTTGGAAACCCTCCCGGACTCTGTAACTTGTACAATACGAATCCCTCGGCTCCACCTCCTATATAAGGGGGAGTCGAGGGACAAAGATAGCATCGAATCATTGTCTCACAAACCCTAGTTTTCATATCGTAGAGTATTTTTCGGCTGAAACTATCGAGATCTACTTGCCCTCTACTTCCAACTAAACCCTAGTCTACAACCCGTAGGCATTGATAAGTTAATCCCTTGTCACCAAGCGGGTTAAAGGGGGTGGCCTCTTTATATGTCAAATATATGTTCATGATATTATCTTTGGTGGAACTAACCCCAATCATAACAAAGCTTTTGAGCTATTGATGACTAGGAAATTTGAGATGTCCATGATGGGAGAGTTGAAGTTCTTCCTAGGCTTCCAAGTGAGGCAACTTGCAAAAGGCACCTTCATCTCTCAAGAAAAGTATGTGAGGGACATGCTCAAGAAATTCAACATGACCAATGCGAGTCCAATGAAGACACCCATGCCCGTAAAGGGGCAACTTGGCTCATGTGACGGTGAGAAGGATGTGGACATAAAGGTATACCGCTCCATGATAGGATCCTTGCTCTACCTTTGTGCCTCTAGGCCGGATATCATGCTAAGTGTAGGGATGTGTGCTCGTTTTCAATCCGCTCCCAAGGAGAGCCATTTAATGGCGGTCAAACGGATTCTAAGATACCTTGTTCTCACTCCTACTCTCGGGCTATGGTATCCAAAGGGGTCAACCTTTGAACTCATTGGCTATTCGGATTCCGATTGGGCCGGTGATAAGGTTGACCGGAAGTCTACCTCCGGGGCTTGCCAATTTATTGGCCGGTCATTGGTGAGTTGGTCATCCAAGAAACAAAATTCCACCGCCCTATCCACCGCCGAAGCCGAATACATATCCGCGGCATCTTGTTGCACTCAATTGTTATGGATGAAGCAAACCTTGAAAGACTATGGTGTGTCTCTTGGTACGGTGCCTCTTCTTTGTGACAATGAAAGTGCAATAAAGATCGCCAACAACCCGGTTCAACATTGTCGCACCAAACATATTGACATTCGCCATCACTTCCTACGTGATCATGTTGCCAATAAGGATATTGATCTCACTCATGTGGGAACAACCTACCAATTGGCGGATATTTTCACTAAGCCTTTGGATGAAGCCCGCTTTGTTAACTTGAGAGGAGAACTTGGTATTATTGATCCTAAAAACTTGGATTGATTAACTTCTTGCACTATATTCTTGCATTTATCTTGCTATCTAGCTTAGAGGCATAGCACATATGGGGATAGTCATCCTACCATGTCTTGGTACGATGCATACCTATGTGTGCAACATAAATAGACCCAATGTCATTATATGGACCCAAGCATGTCTCTTCGAGGTCTCATGACATTCGCGCTTTCACATAGGGGGAGTAATCCCCCGCCCCTCATTGAGCCTTCATTACAACTTGATTTGAGTATATAAGGCCAAATGATCTTATTGCAAACATCATTTCCAAATGATTTATGATTCTTGATATATACTTCGAATCATGCCCATTGTTGCTATTCACATCTTGTTTGGATTTTCTCTCCAATGGGTATGCTTAGAGAACTTTGTGTTTCCAACCCCATGTCTATGCTCATCTCATCATCATCTATCTATCTATCTATATGTACATGTCATCATCTGAGCATTCACACACATTTACACAAAGCATAGGGGCAAAACGAGACACAACTAGACGGAACTGGGCTGGCCGGTCCCTGGCCCGCTTGGACCGGGCTCCTGACCGGATGATCCGGTCGACCGGGCCCCAACCGGGCTCTGGGCCGGATCAGCCGGCGCCAGATCCGGTCGACCGGGCGCCCGACCGGCCGCGCGGCCTGATATAAATTGGGGAAGGGATACCCCTTGGGGTCATCTTCCCCATTATTCCCCAACTCCCACACCTCCATGGCCGGCGCCCTCCTCACCTCCACCAAGATCTAGGTCTTTCCCACCACAAGACCCCCCCCCCAAACTCCACCAAACCATAGATCGGGCTCCTTGGGACATCTCCACCAAAGGATTTGAGCCCTCTCAAGCTAGTTTGGGAATTTTTGGAGTTCTTGGTTTTCAAGCCCTACCTCGTGTTCTTCTTGCTCTCTTGATCAAGGAGGACAATGTCTTCGGGTAATGTACTCTCCCTTCCTCCCTAGTTTCTAGTCCTCTTCACACATTGCAAGTTCTTGACAAGATTTGAGGAGATCTTAGGGTTAGGGTTAGGGTTTGCAAGTCCTCATGCCTTTAGAGTGTCTCACAACACAAAGCACATACTACACTCTATTGATATAGTCTATGTTCAAGTTTTTGAGTTTTTGCATGAATTTGTGGTAGAAAATCTGGGAAACTCATTACAACTCGACAGATCCGGTCTGCCGCCCGGTCAACCGGCCCCTCAACCGGCCGGCCTGGCGTGCCGTCCGGTCTGACCGGATTGGCAACCGGCTCGTCCGGTCTGCCGCCCGGTTGGACCGGCCTGTGCGCCGGATCGCCCAGTTTTTTGCACAATCTCATCAATACACTTGGATATATGCTATGCTTTTTGGTTCCCTTCTTATTGATGACATGTACACTTACCCCACTGCTATCCTCGCTCTATTCTCTCATTCACAGGAAGTTGGAGTGGTGAACCACGGGGCACTATTGCCAAGAGAGGCCGGACTGCTGAGAATCCACCCCGCCGGTCTAGTGGTCGCGTACCTCCTGCAGCTCATCAGGCTACTGACACTGGCAGCTCAGAGAGGAGAAGAACCAAGTCAGTTGGTGGTAAGAAAAAGGATAAGCATGCCGCCCAAGAAGATGATGAAGAAGTGCCAGCTTTCAATCTTGCGGATGCACACCGTGGTGAGTGGCGGGAAGTGAGGTTGGTGAATCCATATTGCCATGAGCACCGGACTTACACGGGTGGGGACAAGTTCTTCTGGACCAAGACACAAGCAACTTTATGGCATGGTTTCTATGATACTCAAGAGTGTATGAAGAATGGGGCTGTTGTGATGCCCAAGGCCATCAATCATCAGGAGCTTGCCTTGCATGAAGCCACAAAGTACCGCTTTGTGGTTGAAACCTTGAAGGGTCTGGGACTATATGATCTTGTGTGCCTCAAGCCCGATGATACACAAGAAGATTCCACCTATTGTCCTCTCCTAGTCCGACAGTTCCATTGCACCGTCTACTTCCATGAAGATGCGGACCGCACCATGACTTGGATGACTGGCAGGGAGAAGTATTCCTGCACATACACACAGTTCTGTGCGGCCATGGGTTGTGGTGGTGATCGTGCTCCAGGGTACAAAATTCACACTCGATCTAAGATGACTAGAGGTGACATCTCCTTTTGCTATCCCACTAACCCCACAGCTGGGCCTCCCACCATCTCCGGGATGTACTATTCATATCTTGTCCTTGCCAAGCTATTCAGTGAGAGCCTCATCAGCAAGTCTGGAGATACTAGTGAAGTCAGGAACTATCACCCGAACTCGATGTACTATTGCAACCCTCGCCAAGATAAGGAAGATTGATGGGTGTGATCTTATTTACTCGTGAAATCAAGCGTGCGATGATGGACCGCATGACTCCAAACTATGCTCAGTATATTCAGCGGCTCATCAACACCATTGTTCCTGCTCCTCTCAACGTTTTTGATGAAAAGGTCGTCATGGAACCATTCAGATTTCCTACTCTGGACGGTCGCCCGGAAGTCCCTTCCATGATGCCCACCACTGAGCGCCGTTCCAAGGAACAACATGATCCTGCAGCAAGCTCCAGCTACTCCCGGCGCCCTCAGCGTGGTGCCGCTCGCTTCTTCTCCAGCATGTGGCAGATGTGCAAGAACACCAATGATGTTGCACACCAGAGTCTTGCCTTGAACCAGGAGACACGGAGGAGGCAGAGTGAGTTCATGGCTGCACGGAATGCTCCTGTTCCTCCTTCTGGCCCTGAGATGGAGTCTATGGTTGCACCAGCTTGGGAGATGCCTCCCATTACCGATGAGATGCTCTAGAACTTTGACTTCTCCATGTATGCTCATGGTGGCCCTCCTCCTCGGACTGCTCGTGCTCCCTCCCCTCCTGCTGATGATGATGATGAGGATGATCGTGGTGCGGCTGCGCGCGATGATGACGAGAGCTCCTACTCCGTCGGGCATGAGTTCTATTGATGGGTGCGATAGCATCTCTCCTCTTTTCTTCGCCTTTTTGGTGTCCCGATGCCAAAGGGGGAGAAGAGAGTAGAGCTAGGACCACGGGGTTCCTTGCTTGATTGTCACAAGCCATGGGAGTTGCTTTATTTGGATCTTATATGGCTTGTGCTTATTTGTTTCGATTTCTCGAGAATCATTTGCTACTTTGAATAATTTGTGTATGGACGTGTATGGACGACTATGTGTGTGCTTATTCACTCTATTAGGATAATCATGTTTTATGCTTATATATCTTGATATACTTGTCCATACCATGCTTGTTTCCTAAAGATATTGGGGGAGCTTCTCATATTACATATATGGTGCACTTTGCATTCAAACGCAAATTCTCCAAGTGCACACATTATGGGGGAGCTGTCGTAATATCTTATATGGAATCAAGGTTTAGAGCTTATCATAATATCTATATGTGACTCTAGCTCGGTTTGTCATCGTATACCAAAAAGGGGGAGATTGTAAGGGTATTTTACCCTTATCCATTATTTTGGTAACAATGACACCGTGCTAGAGTATTTGACCTAATATGTTTATAAGGATTATCTCAGGTATTAGGCAAAGAGGCATAAATGGTGTATCAAAGGAACAAGAAGGCTAAAGGAGACCCCCCACTTCAACAACAATCGAAAAGGGGTCTACAGAAGAAATCCGGTCTGTCACCCGGTTGGACCGGGCTCCAGACCGGCTGGTCCGGCGTGCGGTCCGGTTGACCGGGCGCCAACCGGGCTGCAAACCAACGCCTGAAGAATTTGGTTTGCCGCCCGGTCAGCCGGCCTCCAGACCGGCGAGTCCGGCGTACGGTCCGGTCGACCGGGCGCCAACCGGGCGCCAACCGGAGGAGCTCCTGGACGAAGAAAAAGAGGATCTGGCCCAGCATCCGATCACAACCGGCTGGTCTGGTCACTGGTCCGGTCTGACCGGACTCCAGACCGGACAGTCCGGTCACTGGTCCGGTTGACCGGGTTTGACGAGAAGAAAGCTGAGGTGGCAAGTGACCAACGGCCATATTTCAAAGAACACTATAAATAGGCCTTCTCCTACCTCAGAACACTTAGGCACTACACTACAAACTGTTCTTGAGCTCTCTCTCTCTTACTCCATTACTAGAAATACCAAAAGCCTCCGATCTCCCTCCTCCTCCACCCAAACTCAAATCCCTCCGGGGAATCACTAGAGGAGGACCCGATCTACTGTTCTACCAAGCCAAATCTCATTCCCCCTTGTATTTATCGAGAAGCTTGCTTCCTAGGGTTCCTTGGAAACCCTAGGTGGGCAAGAGGAGTCCGGAAGCATCCGGGCTGTGGATTTGCTTGCGGGCAAGATTGTGAAGGTTTGGAGGCTACCTCAAAGTCTACCACAAGTGAGTGAGCTATTCCTTCGTGGGATAGGCTCCGGAGAATAGGGTGAGCCTTCGTGGCGTGGGGAATCCTTCGTGGGACCTCCACCCCTCCAAACGTGACGTACCTTCTTGCAAAGGAAGGGAACACGGGAATACATCCTCGTCTCCGCGTGCTATCGGTTATCTCTAACCGAACTCCTTACTTGTGATTTAATCGCTCGAGAGAGCCTTCGTGCTCGAGTTAGTTGTATCCTCATATAGGTTGCCTCACCTAGTTTGCATTAGGCTCACCTTTATATTCCGCAAAGCCTAATATTGCAAAGAAAGAATTAAAATCTGTAGAAACCTATTCACCCCCCCCTCTAGGTTTACCATCTCTATACTTTCACCATTAAACCAAGCCAAAAGAGTCATACAATATCATTTCACCACACAAAGTCAAGCTAGTACCAAAGAAAACAAGATGCAATTGTTGAAGTAAGTGCTCAAACATGATCAAGTAAGGGTAGGGTTTAAGAAGGGGTTTTAGAAGAGTAGAATGATCCTTTATGGTAGTAGAATGAAAATACCGATCACTCCATTATATTTTAGGAAACTAAAAATACATATTAGAAACCTTTTATAAAATTTTGACGTCACCCAAAATAAGGGTAAGCTATTTGGAAATTAGTTTGAGCCCAAAATAATTTTGGAACCCTTTTTATGCTACCATGACCGGAAGTGATCATAGCCCCTTGAGAACCAAAGGTGTAAGGCAAGATCATAAGAATTAAAATTTTGAGTTAGCAAAATAAAGAGTTTTTGTATTTTGTCAAAAACTTCAAATAATTTTGAAGGGGTGAGGCTAAGGTCATATAAGAGTAACCATAGCTTCACTATTTTTCTTGAGACTAGAATATGTGAGTTGAGGTACTTATGGGAAAACACCAATCAAAAGTGACATAAGGTTTTAGGTAGTGGTAGAAAAGTCTCCAAGGCCACACATGTGTTTTATTCAGTGAGTTGCTAACTTGTTTTACTACTAGAGGTGTTGTTCTTTGAGGTAGCTCAAGACAAATTTTCGACAAGCACAACAAGATAATTCCTCTACCAGCAGATCAAGGCATTTCATTCACACAGATCAAGGCAATTCATCTAATTAATCTTTAGAAAAAGTTTTTGTTCCCCCTGATTTTTGCACTAAGGATAACTAAACAAGGTTGCAAAAGTTGGGGTGTGACAGCTTGCTCCGCCCGCGCGATTGCTGCTTGGCCGCGTTGCTAGTTGATATCGCGCCGCCTGCTGTGTTCGTCCGCCGCGCGCGGCGCCTGCAGCGACGAGTTTGGTCAGCGGTGCATAATTTTAACAAAGCAGCCATAAATCGCCGGCTGGAGGTGGTTGTACGGATGGCGGTGCTGGAGGAGCGGTGAGAAATCCGTTCAGTTTTGCGCATGTAAACTGTCTTTGGGTTTGTATTAATAGAGGTCGAGTGTTAAACTATTCGGGCGCCTGAAAAAGTTTTTTGGGTTGGACGGCGAGTTTAGTCTCTGTTCTGCGCCACTTTCAACCTGAACCCATAAATCGGCCGAAAAAATACGTTTTCGGCGTGATTTACGGGCTCAGCTAGAGATGCTCTAACAATAGTCAAGCTCTTCAGCCTTCAGCCATTTCTTCGTCAGTATTCCTCATCATCTTGGCACTCTCTACTAGATTGGGTTTCGGCTTACCCGAGTACGAGGTTAAGTTCTCAGCCATTTTAATTATTTGCGCCTCCAAATTACGTTACGGTCTGGAAGAACATGCACATTTGTTTTTAGTCCAACAGCTTGATTGGTCAAATAAGTTTTAACTGTGCACAGAGGTATTATTTTGCTCGCTGCTCGGTCCATTGAGTTTTAACCTTTTCACAAAGGTATTATTCTGCTCGGTCTAAGCACTGAAAAAAGATTTTTTCAGTTTCATCAATAGTTGGGTGATTACAGTTGGTGGTTCTATTGTTGTTGCTATAATTGTTTGAGCACTTGCCGGATTAGTAAAAGGATTTTTCTAACTTGAGTCATAATTTTGACTCCTTGAAGCAATTGAAAATATTATGAGCAATAAAATTAATTTAGAATTTCTTCCTTACCTTTAATAGTGCCTATTAGCTCATAAAATTTTGTTGAAGACCTTTATTATTTTCTTCCGTGATGAAGTTTACCTTTCTCGATTGATATTTTCACATGGCATGGGGCATGGTTCTCTTGCATATCATTGAAGAGTTTCTTAGCAATTGTTGCTTCTTTTCCCATGAAGGTTCATTTTGCGCGAGTGTCAAGCATAGATTTCCAAAGAGGGTGTAAATAATTATAAAATAAAATGCTTAACCATTCCTCCATCCCATTGAGGCAGTTTCTTATGGCATCTTTTATTATTTTTCATACAAGTGTTAGTGGCTTCTGGTATTCCTTCATACAACTTGTAGCATTAGAATTCAAGTGCATAATTTTTCAAGACAAGAAATATTTAGTCTTGAATGCACTAAATCAATTTTCCTAAGAGGTAATTGTTCTTTTAGGTGATGCAAACAACCACTCTTTACATTTCCTCTCGCTGAAAAAGGGAATAAGCACAACTTAACTGCATCAGGGTAAACATCTTACATGTAATGATTCAAGGGGGCGAAATGGATCAAAGTGAAGCTCTCTTCCTTTGTTTCTCCTTCCTCTACTTTCGTATCTCTTGTGCGACGTTCCGTGGTTTTCGATCTTCTTCCTTTACAAAAATTGCTTATGTTGATAAGGCAAAGGTGGCGACGTGTGTATGAGCATGCCTGCCCATACCGCATGTTGTTAAAGCTTCCATTTCGCTTGGAGGAATTCCCTTCGATTGGAAAGTTACATATTTTCCTTCCAATCACCCCATTATATATGTCTTTTCATCTTCCTTACAATGTGTAGTACCTAGAAGTCATACAAGAATACATGGTTTATTTGTTTTCTATAAATATTTGTTAGTGAAGAGGCAAAAACCATTAAACTAGTAGTGAAACCACTAAAAGATACATCGGAAACATATATATAATAGAGTTCTCACTAGATGGCTGATTCAGGCAAAAGCATCCAAAACACTACTTTGTCACCTACACCACATAAACGATAAGGGTAGCCACCGAGAAGAGACACAAAAACAATCACAAAGTTGTCACAACTAAGAACCACAAAATAGAGTTATGGCAAACAAGAACATTGCGGAGTTTGCCACTTCCAACGATGATTACTTGTGTGTACCTATTTCTCAACCTCCTATTACAAAACTAATTTGGTGTTTCTATTTGTGAAGATGCATGTATGCATTTTATACCTTTAACGAGCTTTGTGACATGATGCACATACGATGTAAGTAAAATTGCAAGCGGGATGGACACGAGACTACAGAAAATCCCCTCTTAACCGGCGCATCTTTTGGATGGCAGAAGCTGAAGTTGCCTGCAAAAATGTTTTGGCCGGTGGATGAGCATTTCCAGCATCCAACAAGGACGGCGCACATATTTTCGCCGTGGTTAATTGCATATCGATGGATAAGGTCATGCCTGGTGGCAGACAAGTTCGATGCTACGTAGTGGCTCGGTTGAGCAAGGGATACATTTAGTGTTGCTCGTCCAACCAAACGAAAACCGGACGACCAAAAATGCTTCAAAAGCTACCATTCCAAGTGGACTATCTTCATCTCTACAATTATGGCCGAGATACTTGGCGGAAGAATATGTATATGTTCTTTTTAGATCATCCCGATCAAGCTCATCGAGATCACCCCTCATAATGGTATGGAGTTCCAACTGACTCAAATAAAGTTCAAAGAAATGTAAAATAAAACCACCGACATGTTTAACGTATGAAATGGGGGCTCTCCATGCATCATCCATCACCGTGTAAAGGACTAATATCTGAGTAGTAATCCCGTAGGTAATGTGTCCCTTCTCTAGTTCCGTCGTCATCTTAGCCAAAACAAAATTACTTGAAAATTGTTCTTACATCCTCCCTATTTTTGTATGAAGATAAAAATATTATAGTATGTGCATGGAAGATTTCCTAAAAGGTAGAAGTAGAGCTCCCCCTAGCACATTACTTCACACTTGAACAAAATGAGAGGAGCGGTCGATCAGGGTGATGCCAAATATGTCTTTTGTGGGAATAATGCAATCAAATACCCGTAAACCCTAAAGATGACGATCAATTTGTGTGGAAGCTCAGTGTCATTGTCCTTTGTCAGGGCTCCTTAGCGTATCAAGCGTTCTTCCATAGACGAAGTTTTTTCATGGGTACAAATGAGGTGTGGTTTAACAAACACTTTTGTCTGAAAATATATATTGGTTTGGCTGGCTATGACATCAACCTCATTGGCCCTTCCTCGAGACCCGAACTATATCCCACATTCCCACCTAGTGATTGATTGTTCCTGCTCCAACGGTCCAATCAGGTGTGGCATGACAACTCTACTCTCCCTGCAAAATCTTCAATACTACGGTTAACATCATCTTGAGGCAGATTTGGCTGGACAAGAATGAACGTGTTTCTAGCGTGAGGCAGACCCCACTCACTTTGTAACCAAGAATCTTGGAGGAAAGACATGAAATCATTTTGGCTCATAGAGGTATGCATGAGAGAGGAATAACATACTGCAGTTACTACTGGAAACAACACAAATGTTTCTGAAAGATGTGATGCAAATAAGCTCGTGTACGAATTTGGCATGCTTTACACAGATAGGAGATTTGGAAGCTTAGCATGCCTGTTGTTGCGTTGACATGGCAGGCTACATCCAGAATGATAAGTGGCAAACGAGTTCAACACACAGTATAACAGTCCAACATTACAAACGAGTAAAGTTGTGTAGATTTTTGCAGACAAAAGAAAAAATCAGTTCTTGCACAATGAATCATACGAAAGTACGTTTCAGCAGGAAAACAAGCTACTTTAAACAATAATCTATCAGCACAGAAAACATATAGCAGAGTACTGGCTACTGCAACTAAAGATTTAAGATGCCAAGTTCATAACTAGCAAGTTACTGGTGAACTGCAACTACGGATAGATATTTGAAGGTGGAGAGTAGTTTATAGCAGGTCAAGATTTAAGATGAAAGCTAGAGATAAGTGGCTAGTTACTATCGAAAATGCAATGCATACATATCCTAAGTTGCAGTAGAAAGTTGCCAACTTAAGTTAAATACTGGGCAACTGAAACTTCCGAGATAAGATGCAAAGTTGCCAGCCAGTTGAGATAAGCTACCAAGCTACTACCCTAAATGCAAGGCTAAATATAAGAACAGAACAGCAAACTAATGCAAATAATAAGACTCAAAACTGCGGAGTATATAAAGGGGTAGCAACTTTAATCGAACATAGCATGATATTGTTCCACCAACACAAACGAAAGATAGAATGATAACAGCACGAAGGCTGCTCAACAGACATAACCAAAACAGTTTTCAACTCAGCTAACAAGACTACCATCACCACATACCGCCACAACCACAGGTGTGGCAGTGGACAACCACCAGGGATCTTCTCATTTCTTCTTGGCAGCAGCCTTGGTCACCTTGGCTCCAGTGGGGTCCTTCTTCTCCACGCTCTTGATCACACCAACAGCAACAGTCTGCCTCATGTCACGCACAGCAAAGCGACCAAGAGGAGGGTACTGCGCGAAGGTCTCCACCACCATGGGCTTGGTGGGAATCATCTTCACGAAACCAGCATCACCGTTCTTGAGGAACTTGGGGAAGGCCTCAATCTCCTTACCAGATCGCCTGTCAACCTTGGTCTGGATCTCAGAGAACTTGACGGCGATGTGGGAGGTGTGGCAGTCCAGCACTGGGGCGTAGCCGTTGCCGATCTGACCAGGGTGGTTCATGATGATGACCTGGGCAACGAAGCTGGCAGCCTCCTTGGCGGGGTCGTCCTTGGCATTGGAGGCCACGTACCCACGCTTGATATCCTTCACAGCAACATTCTTGACGTTGAAGCCAACATTGTCACCTGGCCCAGCCTCAAGCATAGACTCGTGGTGCATCTCCACAGACTTGACCTCAGTGGTCAGCCCAGTTGGGCCAAAGGTGACGAGCTGGCCAGGCTTGATCACACCTGTCTCAACACGCCCCACCGGCACAGTTCCAATGCCACCAATCTTGTAAACGTCCTGGAGGGGAAGACGCAGGGGCTTGTCCGAGGGCCTCTTGGGCTCATTGATCTGGTCAAGAGCCTCAAGGAGGGTGGGGCCCTTGTACCAGTCAAGGTTGGTGGACCTCTCAATCATGTTGTCACCCTCAAACCCAGAGATGGGGACAAATGGGACCTTGTCAGGGTTGTAGCCGACCTTCTTCAGGTATGAGGAGACTTCCTTCACGATTTCCTCGTAACGGCCCTTGGAGTACTTGGGGGTGGTGGCATCCATCTACAAAGAACAGAACAAGCACATTAGTTTCAAAGATAGTGCTGCTTACTACTTAAGGCATGTATAAGAACGAAATAAATAGAAACGAACAGGCAGCACATGCTTGTGAAAAAAAGAACAGCAGAACAATTAGAACAAATGTAAAAGACGTATTTGTTACAATAGAAGGAATTAATTAGCAGAACAAACTAAAAGAACAACTGCATGGATTGTAATAGAAGTAGAACTGGCATATTCCTGCAATCTTACAAGACAACTGAAAACAGACAGTCTAGTCTATTCAGAGTAGGACATCTCAGTGAACAACAGACTTAACAGCCAAACAATGTGTAACAGTAATGAAATGTGAAACACTACATACAGATCATGTTCACTAGAAACAAGCATCAACATCATGAGGCAAAAGAAAACAATTCAGGGACTACTTAATAAATAGCATCAAGATCATGCAGCAAGTTTGAACAAAGTTAAAGACTAGTATAACACAGGTGGCATCACGTAGCTTGAGGGACAAACACAGGTTGAACAAACAAAGTATACCTTGTTGCAGCAGCAGATCATCTGCTTCACTCCAAGGGTGAAAGCAAGGAGAGCGTGCTCACGGGTCTGGCCATCCTTGGAGATACCAGCCTCAAAACCACCAGTGGTGGAGTCAATGATAAGCACAGCACAATCAGCCTGGGAGGTACCAGTGATCATGTTCTTGATGAAGTCACGGTGACCAGGAGCATCAATGACGGTGCAGGAGTACTTGGTGGTCTCAAACTTCCACAGGGCAATATCGATGGTGATACCCCTCTCACGCTCGGCCTTGAGCTTGTCAAGCACCCATGCGTACTTGAAGGACCTCTTGTTCATCTCAGCAGCTTCCTTCTCGAACCTCTCGATCACACGCTTGTCAATGCCTCCAAGCTTGTAGATCAGGTGACCAGTGGTCGTGGACTTGCCGGAGTCGACATGTCCAATGACCACAATGCTGATGTGAATCTTCTCCTTCCCCATGGCTGCTGGAGCAGTTAACTAACTGCATAAACAATCAAAAATTAGTACAGAACACAATTGAACATCAATAAAAGCGAACAGAACATCTGTCGGTCAACAATTGACTCAACAGGTAAAGGCAGAACACAACTGATGTGAGAAAAGTAGAACAACATGTCAAGTATGTAAGCAGTGCTAGTAAAAACATGTGAAAAACAGAATCACAACTAAAACATGGATATACAGGTGGGTGCTAACAGTATTAGGATAACCCTATGTCCAGAATACCATGTCATGTAGCCAAGCTGATCTAATCCGAGTAAACAAGATTAGCAGGCAAGGCAAATACTCAACAAGGTAATTCAGGATCAGAGCAAAGTGGAGATGCAAGGAACGTCAACAGACGCACCCAATAGGAATCGAACCTATATCAGAAGGCCCCGCATGGAGGCCTTCAGTCTTTACCATTAGACAATGGGCACTCATTGCATCTCCAAATTGCTACCACGCAAACAGTACAGCAACGAACTCTAAACTAGGAGGAACCAACTTGCAGATAGCAAGCTCTAATTTAACAACATGAATAAGAAAAACTCTACTACGATTACCAGTTACAGCAGAATTATTTAACAGATCTGACAAGGATAAACCATAAACTGGTGAGGCATGTTTAATTCAATTTT
Organism: Lolium rigidum; assembly: GCF_022539505.1. NCBI lineage: Eukaryota > Viridiplantae > Streptophyta > Magnoliopsida > Poales > Poaceae > Lolium > Lolium rigidum. The sequence goes on along the minus strand of NC_061514.1, from coordinate 313,477,944 downwards.
AATAAGATGTTTAACCGTGAATCGAGGCATATATGAATAGATCTACCCATGACGACCGCTAAGATATAAGATCGGCACCATGGTACCAATTAACAACGAAAACCACGGTGAAACCGTGGAAATCTGAGAGGCTAAGCTACCGGTTGAACAAATCCAAGCGATAGGCTCGAAATCCAACCAAGCAGAGCAAGCAAAACTAGTCGATCTAGATAACCAGTTCATACGACAAAGCTCAGATACCAAACAAAGCAGATCTACCAGATACATGCGCTCGATCTATCCATCTACAGACGAGGAGAAGGCACACAAACGAAACCAGAATCGGGACGGCGAGGATGGGTTACCTCGCTTGAACTCCCGAGAGGACGAAGAGGTCGAAGCAGCAGCGGCGGCGGGCGGGGGTGGAGTGGAGGAGGATGAGGGATGGTTCCGTCGCCCCTCTTTATATAGGCGGGCACGGGCGGGGCTAGGGTTTATCTGCGGCCGCCGCCGCCTCTCGGCTCTCGATCGCTGGACGGACGGCTGTGATTGTGGCGCCTCGTGGTTTCGTAGCCACTGCTCTTTCGAGGTTTCGTGGCGCCTGCGTTTCGCCCTGGTTGGCCGGAAAGGGAAATGAGGCCTGGGCTGGTCTCGCTACGCTGCAGTTGAACGAAATGGCCAAGCTCCTGGCCCGGCCAGACTGTTTCTGGGTAAGCATCTTTCACCACAAGAAGATAAGGGCAGCGCGACGCATTTCGGAAGCCCAAAAATGGTCGCGAGTGTCCGTTTGCATCGCCCCGCGGACATATTTTGTCCGCTCGTCCGTTTGCGTCTGGGTGTGCTCCCATCGGGGCGGCCCATTTTTTGAATTGCAACATAGTACAAACATTAAAAGTAGTACATAAAAATGCATAAAAACTATACAAAGTAGATCTATAGGCCTAGACTACTTGCTTCCTGACGGGCCGGCACCGTCGTTGCGTCGCTCCGTCGCCTGCTTCTCCGCCGCCTCCCGCGCGGCCGCTATGGCTCGGTGCGCCGCCGCGTCCTCTTGCGAGCACTCGCTCCGGCCTCGCGTTGGCGGCCTCGTCCTTGAGCGTCTCGAAAGACTCGACGAGGGCCCGGCCGCTCCGCCGCCCTCTCCTCCGGCGTCGGCGCATCAGGGTCATCGGATGACCAAGATATCTCCGAGTCGGAGTCCTCGGCTGCAGCGGCAGCCGCGAGCCTGCGCTGTTCCAGCTCGGCGTCCAACGCCGCGTGGCCCGCCAGCTCCTCCTCTGCTTCTTGCGCCGCGAGTGCCAGGGCCACGGCGTCCCTGACCGGGTCGAGGAGGTCGCTCGTGCTGTCGTCAGAGTCGAACTCCTCGGAGGAGCTCGACGCCGGAGGAGGTGGAGTGGGAGGTGAAGGTGGAGGTGGAGGCGCGGCAGCCTGGCCGCGTCTGGCGCTGCTCATGGTGGATCTGCTTGAGAGGAAGCGGCGCTACGGCAGCGGCGGCTAGGGTTTGTGGGGAGGAGGTGCTCATGGTGACCCCTGTATATATAGCGCGGAGGCAGGGCGACGGCCACGCCACGCGTGGCATCGCCATTACTACGTGCGCAGAGGTAGGCGACGGCCGCGAGCCACGCGAGGCATCGCCATTAACGCGGCCGCAGACTGCCGAAGCGACGCCTCGGTGCCAGTACTGGCGGAGAAGACGCATCGACGCTGCGCACGCTCGCGGAAGCCGAGGTACTTCATTAACGCGGCCCTGCAAAGGCTGCAGCGCGCCGCCCGGAAGTAATGCCGCGGAAGACGAAACAGTTGTGCCGCTGCCAGGCGGGCCCGTGCGAGGACCGAGCGGACATTTTCCGCGACCGCCGAGTGTACATTTCCGGTCACGGTGGACACAAACGGTCGCTCAGCGTCCGTTTGCGTCGCGCCGCTGGAGATGCACTAATACACAGATCTTTGGTTGGATCCTGGTTTTTTATACTATTATATTGGAGTTGATCGTAGGTCGTACAACGCGTTTGATGAAGGAGATTGAGAGCATCCATACCGTCGATCTATATTCTGATGTCACACAGATTCCACCACACAAAAAAGGAAGTTATAAAAAAGGAATGGATAAAGAATAAGTGTAGAACCAAAAATCTGGGACTTGATGATAGGCAATTCCGTCGCCAAATATTCCTCGCGCTAGAAAAAAGGAGACGCTGCGGGTAGTTATTGGATGCGCATGGATTTAATCCCTCGTTGGTTGGCTGTGTGGCTGGCCTTGAAACAAGGAGATGCATGCACAGTTCAAAAAAAAGGAGATGCATGCAAGGAATGAGTGGGAGCAATATTAACTGTGTTGGCTATTAAATAGGGGCACCTCCGGGTAAAAATTAAGGTGCATAACTCTTCTTAATCGGTGTGCTGCAAATTTTACGCCTTAAGCTACAAGACGGAGGGAGTTTGTCGCTCGTCCTTCATCCCCACATGCAGTCCCTCCGACGACCTAACCCCAGCCCGTGTTCTCCTTCGAGGCTGAGCATGACTTCGCCGACCTCTACCCTCCCCTTCCCCGGACGAACATCATTTCCATGTCCCGCTTCCGCCATTATAGGACTGCTTCGAGCCTCGAGTCAGTAGCTGCATTGGTCGATGCGAGATATCAAAATAGTGAGAGATTTAGGGCCCTGGCGAGCTTCGCCATCGCCTACCATTGGCGGCGCCAGGTTATTCCCCTGTATTCACGTGATTACCAAAGATTTCGAGCAATTTTTCTTTAGTACTACTCATATGGCCCGTGGCACATACAACGGTCCAGTAATCCAAACCAATCCTGGTTTGCTCACGCACAGAAGCCACGTAACGCATCGCTCGGATGAACTCCACGAAGCCACAACGCATAGGCGGGCGGCGGCAACCCTAGGCGAAGCGACCCGGCGGGAAGCAGAGCTGTCGACCGGCGGCGGCGACGATAGGCAAAAAGCGGCAGGCCGGCAGCCTGCAGGGGACCTCTACGGTGCGGCATCAAGGGCCAGGATTGGGGTTACCTCTTATTCGCATGATCTCTCCTATTCCCTTCAGATTTTGCAATTTGTATGCCTGCATCAGATTAGCACTTAGGAGTATTGCAATACTATATTAGTTGTTTGTAAGTTTGTAAGTTGCAAACGTCCAGCCTATTTGTGTGTTATTGACTAATTTAGGTGTAAACATCCAACCTAGACTACCAATTGCCGCTAGATGGGAGCTCGTAATTGACTAATTTTCTTGTAATTTAGATGAAGAAAAAGGGTGCTGCTATCAGTAGCCTATTTGCGTTGTGGGATAAAGCTTCAAAAGCAAAGAAGGTGAAGCGGAGAGCAACGGTACAACCCAACCTTAATTATAGAAGATGATGAAGCAACTAATGAAGATGATGAACAAACACAAGCAGATTTGGAGGGACTCGAACATGATCTTGGCATGCGGATTTCCATATCGAGGTATGCTGTCAATGACCAAGATAGTAAGGAGTTACTTGAACAATTGTTGTAGTATTGATAATTATTATAGATTTATGGTCTTAAAATTATGTACTGTTACTTGAAAGTTTTTGTTATACTGCTACTGAAATTATGGCCACATGTCTTATAGATAGCGTTTGTTTTTTTCTCATAGTGCTTTGAGATTTTTTTTTTTGCAACGAATACACAGTGTCCATTTCCTGGAGCCGCCACTGGCCTACCCAGACCAATTCAACGCCGCCGACATCATCTCTTACTACCAGAACAACGTCGCCATCCTCCTCTAGGACCTATACCAGCAGGTTAATTCCCACCATCTAATTCTACCTTTGGTTATGGCGATTGAGTTTTGTGTTTGCAGTTTAAGGGTCTCACAGTTTAATTGTGGGTGATTTGTGAATGAAAGGCTTGGCTGTTTTTAAGGTCGGCTTCATCCTAGACTTATAGCCTAGATGTGTTCAGACTTTTGTGCATATACTGCTTGGTTTGGTAGTGATCGTAGTTCTGCACAATTCTGTTTAGAAAATTCTCACATATTTATGGATCCACGTGGGCGTATGTTATTTTGATGAAAATTGTAATCCGCCTGAACGTTTGAAATCCCGTTAGTATGGCGAACATAGTACATCAGCATGGTCGTAGCTGGCATGGAGATTTCTGGCTAGATAAGTGCAGTTAGCAGAACCATGTGATTGCAGAGAAGCCAGTTCACTACTGATATGTTTAATTAAGCCTGCAATCATTCTATTATAGAAGGTGATTCCTTAATTTCTAACCTTGTGGTACAATGTTTACAAAGATCGGAATTTCTTGGTAACATAACATTTGTACAATGCAAGCATGTGCAGAAAAAAAAAATCGTTATGTGTACTTATGTATATTTATTTTCAGGTGGATCTATCTTTCTGATACTACAACAAGCTAGACAATAAATCCCTCTTCCGGGCGCTGTGGTATCTTCAGTCAATGCAGAAGCTGAGCCACCAAGATAAAAGTCCATACCTTGCCCCATGAAGATGGTTCTTTGAAGATTCTGGTACCTGCTGTCTCTATGTGTTGTTTTCACTCCTCATTTAGGCTTCCTCGACCATCTAGACATTAAATACAATATGCTCACATGCACGGACATGGTGCTTTTGCTCCTGGGCGCAGATGCTCCCTTTATTTAAAACTAGTATAAATGCCCGTGCGTTGCCACGGGTCCTTAAATTTTATTTCTTAATGCACATATATAATTCACAACTCACTATGAGAATTCAGAACAAATCAAGGTTGTCATAATGTACTACAACATGGTAATACCGAACGCAATAACAAGACTTCATTGTTGTGCATCTGCGTGGTTTCATGTTCTAGGTCTTCTTGTTACTCTTCCGCGGTAGTTCCATAAATGTGTTCTAAACCGTCATAATTGTCAACTCAATAACCTCTCTTTTTGGATGTATTATTGTCTCACAAAGCATGGGTGCTGCAAACACAGGTTTAACTGAAGTAATACTTTTTTTCCTTATATTAGTCCAAACAACACTCATAAATATCCAGAGACAACCTTGAATTACAGCGTTTGTGTCAAACATACAAAATGAGCTTAGCAAATCTTCGATAATGACCTGGGTAAAAAATTCCATCGTCAGGCCAGTGGTGTCGATGCTGATATTTTTAGGCAGCGATATATCCGCATAAGAGCTGGAGAGTATTTATATGAGGATGAGAGTAAGAATACCTTCCATACATGAATATGACCGATGTTACTCTTTGTAATATTATAAAAAAGGCATGTGAACTTGTGAAGGGTATTTTAGAATACTCAAATACACGATGATAGTCTTGGTTACGACAAAAAAAGCTCTTCTCTTATATACGAGTTGTATAAATATTACTCCCTCTGTTCCATTCTATATTGCATATTGTTTTTTGGCACGGAAATTAGCGTAAGAGTATTTTTTACACAAGACCCCTAGCTAAACGATTTGAGATCAACATAAAATTTGGGAAATCCATATCTTCCTTACTTACCATAACAATTTTGGGAGCTGGACGATTTGGGAGCTGAACGGGGAGGGGGTAATTAAAAAAAGCTAAGTTACAACTTTATATTCTGAAACAAATGCCAAAAATCTATAGGCACTATAGAAAGGAACGGAGGGAGTATTATAAGAGGAGAGTACTACAAATAGACAAATAAATAGCCATCGGTCATGCACTCCAAGTGGTGTGTCGCACTAAAGGCTATATTCTAGATTTTTTCTCGAATAACTATATGTCTTATATTTAGGAACGGACTGGGCATTTTTTAAGTCATAGAGAAGTTTATTAATGAAAATAGTATTTTAAAAAATAAAATAGAAAAACATGTGTTGTTTAGTTTCACATGCCACCGAGAGATCAGCCTGGTGCTAGCGGCGATCATGCTTTTTCTTTCGAGAATTAAGGAGGATAATAAATCCCCACCACTTGTTATATTATTCGAGGTGACTTGGCAGTCATACCATCCGTACAAAGTGGGAAAGAGGGGTGCATGGGGGTTAGAGCACAAAACATAGCAGCAGACAGGAGGAAACTATGAAGAGTGTCTAGCCATCTGCGGTCATGGATCTTGTATCTCCACCTCCAGATAGCAAGATCATCCCCAGCCCTACGGAGCACATTGCTCGTCGTGGAGGTCTTCGCATTGAAGACAGTCATGCTTTATGCTGAATGTGTTTACTTCTATCCGATTTTCAACGAGCCTACAAATCCCGTTTAATCGCAGAGCTATGCTTCATGCCAGTCTTTCCTTGCCCATTTAATCCATAATCCAATTGATACAGGGCAGCCAAACACAAGGGGGACTATAATTCCCTCGGAATCGTAATTATTATAATTTTTGACCAATCAATGGTGATGCTTTTTGTTGATTCCTTGCCGGTATTCCAGGCATCTACCGACGTATATGAACCGGTATGACTCAATGTAGGCAGCAAAGTGGGACTATTCAGTCAAAATCCAGTAGACGAAGGAGCGGAGAGAAAACGAATTGCTCAACTAAGTTTTTTTTTGCCCAACCACCTAGACGCAGGCGATCTATCTAGAAAAACCTCAATTCGTTATATCCATAGAACAATGTGTGAAGATGGCGGCGTTACCAGACCTGTGCAGGCGTGCAACTGATCTCAATTGATGTGTGTGGCTGGACGTGGAGGATATTTGGAGCAGCAGCAGGCACTCCGAGATAGCCGATGTGCAGCGGCAGCAGCCAGCAGGCACTTCGAGATAGACACGTGCAACACATGTCTCATAAACCAACCAATGCTTTTTACATACAAATCAAACTCGATAAATCCGAAAACCGCAAGAAAAATAAAATTGACGATCTTAACAAAAAAAATTAAAGACACCGGAGGGAAAGATTACTTGCGATTATTATTATAGAGGATTTCATGAGTTGATTTGTGAGTAAAAGTGTCATGTATCTTAAGTCTATCTTGAAAATAATAAAGAGACCGGAGGGAAAGAATCCTTTGGCTATTTTATTATAAGATTTCGTGAGATCAAACCCAGGTGGCAGTCTAGTTACCATTCCGGCTATGCCACAGTTATTAAGTCTATCTTCAAAAGAACAATTGCAAGCCTAAACTTGAAAATGCTTAAATAAATAACAAGGTCGTTGATGAATTCAACCCCAAAAAGCTGCATGATTGGTATGCAAGCAGTCAAGCCACTCAAACCAAACAAGCGATATGTGGGTGATGATGTAGGGATTCGTTGCATAGAAAACAAAAAATTTCCTACCGCGAGAACGCAATCCAAGCCAAGATGCAATCTAGAAGACGGGAGCAACGAGGGGATGATCGAGACTCACCCTTGAAGATTTCCAAAGCCTATAAGAGTAGGCTCTTATTGCTGCGGTAGACGATCACTTGCCTCTTGCAAAAGCGCGTAGAAGATCTTGATCACGGTGCCACGATCGGGCAGCACCTCCGTACTCGGTCACACGTTCGGTGTTGATGAAGACGACGTCCTTCTCCCCGTTCCAGCGGGCAGCGGAAGTAGTAGCTCCTCCTTGAATCCGGCAGCACGACGGCGTGGTGGCGGTGGTGGTGGAGAACTCCCGCGGAGCTTCGCTAAGCGTGCGGGAGTGGTGGAGGAGAGAGGGGGCGGCTAGGGTTTGGGAGAGGGGGGTGCCGGCCACTATAGGGTGCGGCCATCTTGTGGTCTTGGGGTGGCCGGCCCCCTCCCCTTGGCCCCTCATTATATAGGTGGAACCCCCAAGTGTTGGACTACAAGTCTTCGAATAAGACCCCTACCCAAAACCTTCCATGTAGTAGGGAAACCTACCCAAGGTGGGACTCCCACTTGAGGTGGGATTCCCCCCTTCCATGTGGGGGGTGCCCGGCCCCCTTAGGTGGAGTCCACCTTGGACTCCCCCACTAGGGTTGGCCGGCCATGGGAGGTGGAGTCCCTTCGGGACTCCGCCTTCCAAATTGATTTCTTCCGGACTTTTCTAGAACCTTCTAGAACCTTCCATAAAATCTTCCGGATCATTTTAAATCTTATAAAATGACTTCCTATATATGAATCTTATTCTCCGGACCATTCCGGAACTCCTCGTGATGTCCGGGATCCCATCCGGGACTTCGAACAATACTTCGAACTCCATTCCATATTCAAGTTCTACCATTTCAACATCAAACCTTAAGTGTGTCACCCTACGGTTCGCGAACTATGTGGACATGGTTGAGTACTCTCTCCGACCAATAACCAATAGCGGGATCCGGAGATCCATAATGGCTCCCACATATTCAACGATGACTTTAGTGATCGAATGAACCATACACATACGATACCAATTCCCTTTGTCACGCGATATTTTACTCGTCCAGAGGTTTGATCATCGGTATCACTCTATACCTTGTTCAACCTCGTCTCCCGACAAGTACTCTTTACTCGTACCGTGGTATGTGGTCTCTTATGAACTTATTCATATGCTTCCAAGACATTAGACGACATTCCACCGAGAGGGCCCAGAGTATATCTATCCGTCATCGGGATGGATAAATCCCACTGTTGATCCATATGCCTCAACTCATACTTTCCGCATACTTAATCCCATCTTTATAACCACCCATTTACGCAGTGGCGTTTGATGTAATCAAAGTACCTTTCCGGTATAAGTGATTTACATGATCTCATGGTCATAAGGACTAGGTAACTATGTATCGAAAGGTTATAGCAAATAACTTAATGACGTGATCTTATGCTACGCTTAATTGGGTGTGTCCATTACATCATTCATACAATGATATAACCTTGTTATTAATAACATCCAATGTTCATGATTATGAAACTAATCATCCATTAATCAACAAGCTAGTTAAGAGGCATACTAGGGACTCTTTGTTGTTTACATATCACACATGTATCAATGTTTCGGTTAATACAATTATAGCATGGTATATAAACATTTATCATAAACATAAAGATATATAATAACCACTTTTATTATTGCCTCTTGGGCATATCTCCAACAGGTCTCCCACTTACACTAGAGTCAATAATCTAGATTACATTGTAATGTACCTAACACCCATGGCATTCTGGTGTTGGTCATGCTTTGCCCTAGGGAGAGCTTTAGTCAACGGATCTGCTACATTCAGATCAGTGTGTACTTTGCAAATCTTTACTTCTCCATCTTCGATGTACTCGTGAATCGAGTGATTACGCAGCTTGATATGCTTCAGCCTCTTGTGTGACCTTGGTTCTTGTGCATTGGCGATGGCACCCATGTTGTCACAGTAGATGACTACTGGGTCCAATGCACTAGGAACCACACCGAGCTCTACAATGAACCTCTTCATCCATACCGCTTCTGATGAAGCCTCTGAAGCCGCTATGTACTATGATTCTGTTGAAGACTTCGCCACCGTGCACTGCTTCGAGCTTGCCCAGCTTACTGCAGCACCATTCAATATAAACACGTACCCAGACTGTGACTTAGAGTCATCGGGATCGGTGTTCCAACTTGCATCGGTGTAACTTGTTACAACGAGCTCTTGGTCACCTCCATAACAAAGAAACATATCCTTAGTTCTTTTCAAGTACTTCAGGATATTCTTGACCGCTGTCCGATGTTCCATCCCTGGATCACTTTGATATCTGCTAGTCAAACTAACAGCATGTGCAATATCCGGTCTACTACATAGCATGGCATACATAATAGAGCCTACTGCCGAAGCATAGGGGATCTGACTCATCCTTTCTCTTTCTTCTGCCGTAGCCGGTCCTTGAGTCTTACTCAAGACCTTGCCTGGTAACATAGGTAAGAACCCTTTCTTACTTTCGTCCATTCTAAACTTCTTTAGAATCTTGTCCGAGTATGTACTCTGTGATAGCCCTATTAGGCGTCTTGATCTATCTCTATAAATCTTGATGCCTAATATGTACGATGCTTCACCAAGGTCTTTCATTGAAAAACTATTATTCAAATAACCTTTTACACTGCTTAATAGTTCTATATCATTCCCAATTAATAATATGTCATCTACATATAATATCAGGAATGCTACAGAGCTTCCACTCACTTTCTTGTAAATACAGGCCTCTCCATGACACTGTATAAACCCGAAGTCTTTGATCACCTTATCAAAGCGTCGGTTCCAACTTCTCGATGCTTGCTTCAGTCCATAGATTGAACGCTAAAGTTTGCATACTTTGTCAGTATTTTTAGGATTGACAAAACCTTTGGGTTGTACCATATACAACTCTTCCTCAATGTCTCCATTAAGGAACGCCGTTTTGACATCCATCTGCCAAATCTCATAATCGAAAAATGCAGCTATTGCTAACAAAATCCTCACAGATTTTAACTTCGCTACAGGTGAGAAAGTCTCATCGTAGTCAACTCCTTGAATTTGTCGGAAACCCTTTGCGATAAGTCGAGCTTTATAGACAGTAATATTACCATCAGCATCCGTTTTTTTCTTGAAGATCCATTTATTCTCGACAGCCTTGCGGCTATCAGGTAAGTCTACCAAAGTCCACACTTTGTTATCATACATGGATCCCATTTCGGATTTCATGGCTTCTTGCCATTTGTTGGAATCTGGGCTCATCATCGCTTCTTCATACATCGCAGGGTCCTCATCATTGTTGTCCACAATCATGATATTTAGACAAGGATTATATCAATCAGGAGTGGCACGTTCCCTTGTCGATCTACGAGGTTCAGTAGTTTCCTCGTTCGAAGTTTCATGATCATTATCATTAGCTTCCTCTGTTGCCGGTGTAGGCGGTACAGGAACAGTTTTCGGTGCATCGCGCTACTCGATCAACGAGTAAAGATTCATCAATCTCATCGAGTTCTACTTTTCTTCCAAGTCACTTCTTTATCGAGAAATTCTTTCTCAAGAAAGGTTCCGTTCTTAGCAACAAAGATTTTGCCTTCGGATCCGTGATAGAAAGTGTACCCTATAGTTTCCTTAGGGTATCCTATGAAGACGCATTTCTCCGCTTTGGGTTCTAGCTTGTCCGGTTGTAACTTCTTTACATAGGCTTCGCAACCCCAAACTTTAAGGAACGACAGACTTAGGTTTCTTATTAAACCATAATTCATACGGTGTCGTTTCTACGGATTTTGATGGTGCTCTATTTAAAGTGAATGCGGCTGTCTCTAATGCATAACTCCAAAATGATAACGGCAAATCGGTAAGAGACATCATAGAACGAACCATATCTAAGAGAGTTCGATTACGACGTTCGGACACACCGTTTCGTTGTGGTGTTCCCGGCGGTGTCAATTGTGAAAGTATTCCGTATTTCTTTAAATGCATGCTAAACTCATAACTCAGATATTCACCTCCACGATCAGATCGTAGAAATTTAATCTTCTTGTTACGTTGATTTTCTACTTCACTTTGGAATTCCTTAAACTTCTCGAAAGTTTCGAATTTATGTTTCATGAAATAGATATACCCATATCTACTCAGATCATCTGTGAAGGTTAGAACATAACGATAACCACCGCGCAATGCTACACTCATTGGTCCGCACACATCGGTATGTATGATTTCCAATAAGTCTGTAGCTCGCTCCATCATACCAGAAAATGGAGTCTTAGTCATTTTTCCCATTAGACATGCTTCGCATCTATCAAGTGACTCAAAGTCAAGTGATTCAAGTAATCCATCGGTATGGAGTTTCTTCATGCGTTTCACTCCAATATGACCAAGACGACAGTGCCACATATAAGTAGAATTATCATTCAATTTAATTCACTTAGCATCAATGTTATGTATGTGTGTATCACTACTATCGAGATCTAACAGAAATAAGCCATTCTTTTCAGGTGCTCGACCATAAAAGATAATATTCATAAAAATAGAACAACCATTATTCTTAGACTTGAATGAATAACCGTCTTGCATTAAACAAGATCCAGATATAATGTTCATGCTCAACGCAGGTACAAAATAACAATTATTTAGGCTTAAAACTAATCCCGAAGGTAGATGTAGAGGAAGTGTGCCTACAACGATCACATCGACTTTGGATCCGTTTCCAACGCGCATCGTCACTTCATCTTTCAGTAGTCTTCGTTTATTCTTTAGTTCCTGTTTCGAGTTACAAATATGAGCAACCGAACCTGTATCAAATACCCAGGTACTAGTACGAGAACCAGTGAGATAAACATCTATAACATGTATATCAGATATACCTTCTTTCTTCTTCTTGACAAGGCCGCTCTTCGGATCAGCCGGATACTTGGAGCAATTACGCTTCCGGTGTCCCTTCTCCTTGCGAGTAATAGCACTCCAGCATCAGGCTTAGGGCCGTTCTTAGGTTTCATAGGAGGCATGGCAGCTTTCTTGCCACCCTTCTTTAATTTTCCCTTAGACTTGCCCTGTTTCTTGAAACTGGTGGTCTTGTTGACCATCAACACTTGGTGCTCTTTCTTAATCTCAATCTCAGCAGCTTTTAGCATTTCAAAGAGTTCAGGTAACTCTTTGTTCATGTTCTGCATATTGTAGTTCATCACAAAGTTCTTGTAACTTGGTGGCAGTGATTGAAGGACACGATTAATCCCCAGTCTGTTAGGAATCACTATTCCCAAGTCACTGAGTTTCTTCGCATGCCCGGTCATGGCGAGCATGTGCTCACTAACGGAGCTGCCTTCTTCCATCATGCAGATGAAGTGTTTCGATGCTTCATAGCATTCCACGGCCGCATGAGTTTCAAATATAGCTTTCAGCTCATTGACCAACTCATGAGGATCGTGGTGCTCAAAACGTTTTTGAAGATCGGCTTCCAGATTGCACAGGATGGCACACTGAACTTGAGAGTACCGAGTTTTCCAAGTCGCGTAAACATTCTTTACTTCATCGGTTTCAATTTCTGCAGGAGGGTCACCTAGCGGTGCATCAAGCAAATATTGCAGATTTCCGCCAGAGAGGAAGATCCTCACATGACGGAACCAGTCGGTGAAGTTGCTACCGTTGCTCTTAAGCTTTTCTTTCTCTAGGAACTGGTTAAAATTGATTGGGGACGTCATCTCTACAACATATATTTGCAATAGTTTAGACTAAGTTTATGACAAATTGAGTTCAAATTTTAATTCAACATAATTAAAAATCTAGGTGAACTCCCACTCAAAACAATATCCCTCGCATTGTCTTAGTGATCACACGAACCAAATCCACCACACCTAAGTCCGATCATCACGAGACAAGGTATAATTTCAATGGCGAACACTCAAAGTGTTCATCATATCAATCATATGATTCATGCTCTACCTTTCGGTATCACGTGTTCCGAGACCATGTCTGTACATGCTAGGCTCGTCAAGGCCACCTTAGTATCCGCATGTGCAAAAATGGCTTGCACCCGTTGTATGCACTTGTTGATTCTATCACACCCGATCATCACGAGATGCTTCGAAACGACAAGTCTTGGCAACGGTGCTACTATGGATGAACACTTTATTATCTTGATATTTTAGTGAGGGATCATCTTATAATGCTACCGTCGTGATCTAAGCAAAATAAGATGCATAAAAGGATTAACATCACATGCAGTTCATATGTGATATGATATGGCCCTTTTGTCTTTGCGCCTTTGATCTTCATCTCCAAAGCACGGACATGATCTCCATCATCTTCGGGCATGATCTCCATCATCGTCGGCGTAGCGTCAAGGTCAATGGCGCCGTCTTCATGGTTGTTCACCTCATGTAGCAACTATTACAACTACTTTGAAATACTACTCAACATGAAATTTAAAGACAACCATAAGGCTCCTGCCGGTTGCCACAATACAATAATGATCACCTCATACATATTCATCATCACATTATGGCCATATCACATCACCAAACCCTGCAAAAACAAGTTAGACGTCTCTAATTTGGTTTGCATATTTTACGTGGTTTAGGGTTTTCGAGAGAGATCTAATCTACCTACGAACATGAACCACAACGGTGATACTAGTGTTGTCAATAGAAGAGTAAATTGAATCTTCACTATAGTAGGAGAGACGAGACACCCGCAAAGCCTCTTATGCAATACAAGTTGCATGTCGAACGAGGAACAAGTCTCATGAACGCGGTCATGTAAAGTTAGTCCGAGCCGCTTCATCCCACTATGCCACAAAGATGCAAAGTACTCAAACTAAAGACAACACGAGCATCAACGCCCACAAAACCATTGTGTTCTACTCGTGCAACCATCTATGCATAGACACGGCTCTGATACCACTGTAGGGATTCGTTGCATAGAAAACAAAAAAATTCCTACCGCGAGAACGCAATCCAAGCCAAGATGCAATCTAGAAGACGGGAGCAACGAGGGGATGATCGAGACTCACCCTTGAAGATTTACAAAGCCTATAAGAGTAGGCTCTTATTGCTGCGGTAGACGATCACTTGCCACTTGCAAAAATGCGTAGAAGATCTTGATCACGGTGCCACGATCGGGCAGCACCTCCGTACTCGGTCACACGTTCGGTGTTGATGAAGACGACGTCCTTCTCCCCGTTCCAGCGGGCAGCGGAAGTAGTAGCTCCTCCTTGAATCCGGTAGCACGACGGCGTGGTGGCGGTGGTGGTGGAGAACTCCGGCGGAGCTTCGCTAAGCGTGCGGGAGAGGTGGAGGAGAGAGGGGGCGGCTAGGGTTTGGGAGAGGGGGGTGCCGGCCACTATAGGGTGCGGCCACCTTGTGGTCTTGGGGTGGCCGGCCCCCTCCCCTTGGCCCCCTCATTATATAGGTGGAACCCCCAAGTGTTGGACTACAAGTCTTCGAATAAGACCCCAACTCAAAACCTTCCATGTAGTAGGGAAACCTACCCAAGGTGGGACTCCCACTTGAGGTGGGATTCCCCCCTTCCATGTGGGGGGTGGCCGGCCCCCTTAGGTGGAGTCCACCTTGGACTCCCCCACTAGGGTTGGCCGGCCATGGGAGGTGGAGTCCCTTCGGGACTCCGCCTTCCAAATTGATTTCTTCCGGACTTTTCTAGAACCTTCCATAAAATCTTCCGGATCATTTTAAATCTTATAAAATGACTTCCTATATATGAATCTTATTCTCCGGACCATTCCGGAACTCCTAGTGATGTCCGGGATCCCATCCGGGACTTCGAACAATACTTCGAACTCCATTCCATATTCAAGTTCTACCATTTCAACATCAAACCTTAAGTGTGTCACCCTACGGTTCGCGAACTATGTGGACATGGTTGAGTACTCTCTCCGACCAATAACCAATAGCGGGATCTGGAGATCCATAATGGCTCCCACATATTCAACGATGACTTTAGTGATCAAATGAACCATACACATACGATACCAATTCCCTTTGTCACACGATATTTTACTTGTCCGAGGTTTGATCATCGGTATCACTCTATACCTTGTTCAACCTCGTCTCCTGACAAGTACTCTTTACTCGTACCGTGGTATGTGGTCTGTTATGAACTTATTCATATGCTTGCAAGACATTAGACGACATTCCACCGAGAGGGCCCAGAGTATATCTATCCGTCATCGGGATGGACAAATCCCACTGTTGATCCATATGCCTCAACTCATACTTTCCGGATACTTAATCCCATCTTTATGACCACCCATTTATGCAGTGGCGTTTGATGTAATCAAAGTACCTTTCCAGTATAAGTGATTTACATGATCTCATGGTCATAAGGACTAGGTAACTATGTATCGAAAGCTTATAGCAAATAACTTAATGAAGTGATCTTATGCTACGCTTAGTTGGGTGTGTCCATTACATCATTCATACAATGATATAACCTTGTTATTAATAACATCCAATGTTCGTGATTATGAAACTAATCATCCATTAATCAACAAGCTAGTTAAGAGGCATACTAGGGACTCTTTGTTGTTTACATATCACACATGTATCAATGTTTCGGTTAATACAATTATAGCATGATATATAAACATTTATCATAAACATAAAGATATATAATAACCACTTTTATTATTGCCTCTTGGGCATATCTCCAACAGATGACTGGAACCACCTTAAGAGGTGAGGAGGTGAGATCGATGTGTGGTTGTTCAAATAGGCAAGCATAAGAAATAGGGTTATTGACTGGGATCAGATCACAGATTTGGCAGACCCTGGCAAGGGCGGCTCTCACCTTCCTCCCTCGTTACTCTAGAACAGATCTAAGTTCCTATGTTGTAATAATTCGTATACTGGTGATTTTTTAGATTGAGTTTGGGAGCTATCATATTTCCAGTTGCTTGTAGGAAGTAGTAGAACTGCTATACTTATGTACTTGACATACTGAAGATCACTGCTAGCTTTCTAACCAACAATTCATCTGAAGAACAAAGAATCAATGTAAGACAGTTTACCGGCATGTTAGCTCACTCAATACCAACATCTGTGTTGCGGCTGTCCTAGTCAGCTTGCACAACTTCCTATAAATCACCATGGATGTATAATTAGTAGACAAAGGCATAGTTAGTTGCAAACTTATAGCTCTTGGAATGAACTCTTCGTCTCAAAATAAAAACTATTTCTTCTACAGCCCGGCCACTTGACGATACTATAATCACAATAGCAAAACAATGCATCAAGAATAATATATCCGTTTCTGTTGTTTAGCCTGGTCGCCCATCCTCGACTCGCCATGTGAGTTTCCCACCTCGCTCTCTCGCAAATTGGGTGACCATTAAATTGGCTCTACTGGCTCTTAGTTTGCTCTGGAGGTCCTTCCCCCACATCCCGTTGAATTCATCACTATTTATTTTCCTGTCAAAGTGCTTCAGGAGCTCAGGGCATGTCCAAGACCCAGCATGCAATTTGTCCTTGATAAATCATTTGTTTTTTCCCTGCATTTAGGAACACCCAACATCAATGCGAATGTGTATGAGCTAAAGTAATACAATTCCTTTCCCGCGCAGGAAAAATGTGAATGTGTATCAGTAACTTCTCAATAATAAGGAAATTTATATGGGGAGTCAGCAGGCTGTGTTGGGCAAAAGCCACCGCTTCCATGACAGGGAGGAAACGGAGGGTGCTTTATCCTCTCTCTATACAGAATGCGCGGATATGGCGGCATGCTGGTGAATTGGTGCGGGTTCGGTGACCTCCTTAAGGTTCCATAGTGGATCGAGGACATCCCTTTTGGCGGGAATTCTCGAGGAGAGTACGGTGGCCCTCATGCATTTGAAGTGACTTGTCCTCCACACCGCTCCAACGGAGAGAAGCACTCGCAAGAGTGTGAACTTCGGGATACATCGTTGTCTTCGCGTCACTTCGGTTATTCCTATACCCGAGCTCTTTACTTATGCAGTTTACTTTATGATAACCATCGTGCTTGAAGTTATATATCTTGCTATCACATAGTTGCTTGTATTGTTTAGCATAAGTTGTTGGTGCACATAGGTGAATTATAGTATATAGGCTTTGGGTTTGACAAAGTAAACGCTAGTTTTATTCCGCATTTGTTAAGCCCATCTCGTAAAAGTTTTAAACCGCCTATTCACCCCCCCTCTAGGTGACATCCGTGTCCTTTCAACAACACCATTTTGCTGAGAGGTATAGGGAGCTGAAAACTCATGCTTGATGCCATCATCATCAACAAATTCTTGCATAGTGTAGTTCTTGAACTCGGTGCCATTGGTTGTCCTTATCGCCTTGATCTCTGTTTCATACATTTGTGGAGCTTTCTTGGCGAAGATGATGAACTCCCTATAGGTCTCATCCTTAGACTTAAGGAGAAATACCCAAGAGTATATTGAATAATCATCAACAATGACCAGTCCATATTTTCTCCCACCAAGAGTATCATAATGAGATGGCCCAAAGAGATCGAAGTGAAGGAGCTCCAAAGTCCTAGAGGTGGTGATGATACTCTTGATATGATGTCTCTTCTTGAGTTGCTTCCCAGCTACACATGCACTGCACACACGATCGTTCTCAAAGGCTATGTCGGTTAGTCCAACAATGTGCTAACCGTTTAGGAGTTGTTTAAGATATCTCATGTTGACATGACCAAGGCGGTGATGCCACAACCAACCCTCGTCATGTTTGGCCATTAGACATGTAGGATGAGAAGGAATCTCTTTTGAGAGGTCAACCACGTAAAGGTTGTTCTCTACATATCCAACAAGGACCAATTTGAGATTATCACTCCTAAATACTTTCACACTATAATTAGTAAAATAGGAATTATAACCGACATTTGCAAGATGATAAATAGAAAGAAAATTGTATCCAATGGATCCAAACAAGCATGACCGTCTCAAGGCACAAGTTCTTAGAGATTGCCACCTTGACATATCCAAGTACATTTCCCTTTGAGTTTTCACCAAAGGCGATGCTTAACTTTTTGTTAACATCCTCTATGAATTGGTCAAGCACACCTCTTCCTCCGATCATATGATTGGTGCATCCACTATCAAACACCCATTTTGGACCACCGGAGGAATATCCCTACAAAATTAAGTAGAGGATTTAGGAACCCATTGATTAATGGGTTCATTTGCAATGGCAACAAAATATTTTGGTACCAAAATTGAGTACCCTCTATAAGCATAGTCATTGCGAGGACCAACATATTCAGCATAAACATCACCATAATAATTTATAAATAAAGCATAGTGATTGTTAGGTCCCGTGCGGTCACCACTAGTGGCTTTGCCCTTTGGGGCTTTGCCATCATTAGTGACCTTCTTGTTCTTTTTTGAGCGGGCTTCTCCTTTTTGTAGTTCTTCTTCTTGTGGGACTTAGGAACATACCCAAGTCCATACTTCTTATTGTTTGACATTTGCTTACTCAAAAGGTTATTCAATCCCATCTTATTCTTGGAGATAGTGAACTTGGCTAGTTCCTTGGTTAACCTAGCAATCTCTTCAAGAATAGTTGTTTGTTCACTAGTAGAGTCAGTGGGATAATAGTTGAGACCATATTTGGTTACCAAAGATTCAAGATATTCATTGGTTTCAACATAAAGAGATATTTCTTATTTTAATTGAGCATGTTCCTCAACAAGTTTAACATGTTCACAAGTAGATGAGGTAGAGGAACTAGCAATATTTTCAATTACAATGGGATCACTCAATGATCCAAGAGTCTTCTTAGTACTTAACTACTTATTAGTGAGTTGAGATACTTAATTTTTATTCAAATTTGTTATCGATAAATGTAAATTGCAAGTGATTTGTGTACAATTTAACCTACCCACCAGGTACCCACCCGTACCCACCAGATATAGGTATGGGTAAAATTTTATACCCATGGATGTGTGTATGGGTAGAAGTTTGTACCTATTTACTATACGGGTATGGGTATGATATTGCTCTACCCTACTCATGCCCTACCCATTGCCATTCTTAATACAACCTTAGTTTGATGCAGAACTGCATGACGATATAACCCTGTCCATGTGCTTACGATCATTGCCTGCAAGCAGTTTCATGCCAAATCGATATAGCCAGCATAAAACTGCAGACTCATTTTGAACCTGAAAACAACACCTTCAGGTTTAATCCAATCCATTGACCCCTGTAACAGAAAGGTTTTATTTCTTTCGAAACTAGAAATTCCAGAAAAAAGGGAAAACGTGAATAAGGAGGAGAGTTCTTAAAGTCAGAAACGAGACGGATAGAGATGGAAATTCTGATATTGCTATCAAAACAACCCCCGTCACTCGAGTTCCTGCCTTCGCACGATCGCACCTTGCAGCCTAACAGACCGTATAAAAATTGCCATATATCCCCAGCCAACCCTAGCTCCTCCCCTTCCGATCTCCTTTTGCGCTATACGACGGAAGCAAGAACACCCACTGCTCCTAGCAAACTTCGTCGACTTCAAGGTGCGTACGAAGCTGTTCCTTTGCCTGTCTCTACTACTAGCAGTCTCATTCATATTCATGGTGTCGCTGGTCAATGTCATGTAGGATTATAGTGGAGGGTTGCCTCATAGATTTTGTGTCCCTTCTATGATTTGTTAGATCTTGGGATTGGTTAGATGGAGAATATTATAATAGTTCATCCTTTTTTCTTGCCGGTAAAATTGCTCACCTACAGCTACAGAACGATGGGGTATAGTATCGTGTCCTTGCCACGGAATCTAACAAATTTAGATATTTTGTTGTTTATATGTATTGGTTAACCTTTGAAGAGCTATTACCTGTTGTAACTGTTGGCGTCTTTTGTGCATTGTGCTCTATAACCCAAATAAAAGCTGCAAAAGCGTCTGCTGTTAATTTTTATTCGGCGGTGGATGTTAAGGGCTGCATATTCTGTTTTTCACTTTGATCGATACGCCGTAGCAACTCTGAAGCGCGCACTAGCTTATGTAACCTTAGTCTTGATAGCTGATTTGGCCTTCGTCTGTATGGGCTCTATTTCAGTACAAAATGTCGGTTACTTAATTGAAAACTCACTTCATCTACTCAATGTACATAACTGAGTGAACCACGTAATCGATTACCTAATTACTCAAGACTTAACTTTGCTTGCATGCTAGGGCAGTATGTATTTACGCTTATGCAGTCTATTTCTATTACAGCTTCTACTATTTTTAGATAACTAGTTTCTGCTCCTACTATCGGCTGGAATTGTTGACTGTTTTGATCGTTGTTTTATATATAGCCTAATAAAAGTTTTTTCTCCTAAATTTTGTTCCATGCTCGTTCAGAATGCAGCTATTTGTGAAGTGCCCCACTGGCAGGACAATCTGCCTCAGGGTCCAGCCATCAGATACCCTCCTTGCTGTCAAGGCAAAGATTCAGGAACACCACCGCCTTTTCATCGATGGAAAGCAGCTGGAGGACAACCTTACATTGGCTGATTACGGCATCCAGCATAAGTCCACGCTTGACCTCCAAGAAAGTATGCAAATCTATGTAAAGGAGACGCTAGCAGGCTTGACCATCACTGTCGAGGTTGACAGCTTAGATACCATTGGCAAGGTGAAGTCCAAAATTCAAGATACTCAGGGCTTTCCCAAGGGTCAGCAGTGCCTCATCTTTGCCGACAAGCAGCTGGAGGATGATAGCACCTTGGCAGACCTTAACATTCTGAAGGAGTCCGCTCTTCTCCTTGTTCTCCGTCCGGGCAGTCCAGGTGGTAGGATGCAGATCTTCGTGAAAATGGTAGATGGAAATAGCCAAACCTTTTGGGTTGCGAGCTCAGATTCTGTGGACAGTGTCAAGGTGAAGATCTACGAGGTGTCAGGCATTCCCCCCAAACAGCAACGCCTCATCTATGCTGGCAAGCAGCTGCAGAACGGTCACATACTGGAGGACTATAACGTTCAGAGGGATTCTACCCTCCACTTGGCGCTCTGCCTTTGTGGTTGTTGAGTTGGATGATATGATCATTCGACGAGTATTGCTGCAGTCTTCTTTCCAGCGTAATTTAGCAGTAAAATTACTGTTGCAGCAGTCCTCTTTTCTTTCCGGTGGTGGTGTATTATAGTAAAACTATCATGTCTAGTACGTAAATGTCTTAGTACTTCTTTACCGAAAAAAATGCTTGAGATCTTCTTATATTAAGTGTCTCTGAGTCTGTCTTGGCATCGGTTGATTGAGTAATATATAGTCAGCAGTGCTTGGCATCAGTCCTTGTTCTAATACCTGTCTATTTCCTCATGCAGTCCTTGCTCTATAATATCTGTCAACAATTATTGTTGGGGCCTTCTTTCTTTCCAGTAGTGGTTTCTTTTTGGCAGGAAAATTTGCTCCAGTAGCGTATGTTATTATTCAGTATGTTATGTGTTAAGTACTTCCTCTGTGCATCATTATAAGACATTTTGAAAAGTTGTTTTTTACAAGCTAAGACAGCTTGCTAGAACATCTTATATTGTGCGACTGAGGGAGTACTTATCAATAAAAGAAACGTGTGACACCAAGATGTTGTTATGTTAAGAGTCGCTGGCATTGTTCGATTGAGAAATATAGCCAGCAGTACAATGTATTAATTCGATCCAACATATATAGAGATAAAAACATTAGTTGCTAGCCAGCTGATGGAGAAGCCTGTGTTTGATCATGCGAAGAAGGTTGACTTTGATCTTCCAAAACACACCTACCTGTTGTAGTACCTCTTTTTATTTCTGTGGTCAGTAGGCACGACAATGTTTTTCTAAATAGTTTTAGACAACTCCTAACACGATCTACTCCTGTATCACCCGCAGCTGCCAGCTCCCCCCGCGCATCTCTTCTCCGGCCGCCGCCGCCCGGGGTGTCGGCGGAGTTCATAGGGCACAGTTCAGGTCAGGGCAGTGGTGCCTGTCTGCCCACTATATGGTTGTGTTGCGGATGGCGATGGCCAGAGGGCCTCCTGGCGCGAGACGGCGGTACAGGTGGGTCCAATCTAGGTCTAGATGGGCTTGGACAAGCCGTGTCCAACGTAGGCACATGTTGGTGCTTCTGAGCTAGATCTGCAACATGAGGATGTCAGGGCCTGGACCCGGACATGGTGGTGTTGGCCTCCTCCTACGTTGGGTGCGGTCGGCTGGCTAGGTGTGGTGGATTCCATGCTCAAACATCTAGTCCCGGTGGAAGATGGGAATTGAAGACGCAACTGCAAGTGAGAACTGAGCTCCGACCCCGGTCTTGGCGGGCGTTGGCGGTGTCTAGGCATCGTTTCCTAGTTGAATGTATCGTCGTTGCAGTGAGCGTCTACTCACTCATGTTGGTCCGGGGAAACCCTAGATCTGGGTATTCTAGATCAGACGATGGCGACGCTTTTGGTGTTGCTCTCCTCTTGGGGGTATCGTTTTAGGAGCAGCTGCTGGAGATGGAGGTGTGTGGTGGAGCGGTGTGCACCTACCACGTTGAGGACGACGAGTCACGGTGGCGTGGTACAACAGGGCCTCATTGACGGGCGAGGTGTGATGGACTTGCGCAGGGCATGGGCGCTTCCTGGCGGCGTCAACGACAGAGCTGGGAAGGGCTACGCGGAACTCTTCCTTGAAGATGGGCAAGCAGTTGATGGCGGAGATGCCTTATGAAGTGAGTGCATGCTGCTAAACCGGCTGTGTGCCCCTGTTTCATCATAGGAAGACCCAGTGATGCCTACGGTTTTCAGCTGGTGGGGCATTGTTTGTGTTCTTAGGGCATAAGGTTGTGATAACATGATTGATTTTCACCCAATATCTGGTTTGTTGGTGTTGAGTGGCACCTTCGGTTTGTGATGTATGTTCTTGGCAGATCTTCGTTGAATAAAATCTAAATAAAGGACGTATGAACTGTCGGAGATAGTGCCCTAGAGGCAAATAATAATAAGTATTTAGTATTTATATCTCAATTGTTCATAATAGTTTCAGTTTCGTGCCATGCACTAGTTCGGGAGGGCATTTAGTCCCGGTTGGCCTTCCAGGGCTGTCGTCGTCGTGAACAGACAGATGCCATGGGATGGCTTAAGTTGGGGCCGAATGTGCGCTAGAGGATTTGGGGGAGGGTTTTGGTAAGGATGGGATGGATTCCGGAGGGATAGCCGGATGCTTTCTTGACGAACTTGGCCTTGGCCAGAGGTTGAAGAAGAAGAAGAACACAAGAACTTGCTCAACTTTGGATCTCTCTATTCCTTGATCAAACGAGATTACAGGTTATCAGTTCTCACATATCACCTACCCGCGCAAGGGGGTGCTCCCTCTCCTTATATAGGGGAGAGGGTGGCTTACAGGGGAAGAAACCCTAGGAAACCCTAATGGCATCTTTGACTAGGCAAACTACTTTACAAAGCCACTTTGGCCCAGCCGGTACCGGCTATGACTTTAATCAGGGGGTGGTGACCTCCGCCGGTACCTTTTACGTCATCCTCTGCTTTGGCGCCAGGGCTTCGTTTAAAGCTGAAGTGCTTCGCTCACCCTTGTCCTCTAGCTCCTGAGAGAATCTTTGACCAGCTTGCCGACGTGCTATAGTGTAGCCTATGCCGGTACTCCGGTACCTTCTTAGCCTCTTCCGGTATACCCCTCCTGGGATACCGGTATGATTTCACTTAGCAATGAATCTATCTTTGTTATTCAGAATAACCTTTAAACCGGTACCTCAACAGCCTAAACAAGGCCATTCCGGCATGCCTTTGGCATACCGGGGGTCATCCCCCCAACATTAGTCCCCGAAGCTGGTATAGTCCGGCGGATCCTATCCGACGGACCATGCCAGTTTCCCTTTTCTTAACGTACCGGTTTAATTCTTCCGGAAACCAATTCAAACCTTCTCGCATCTCTGCCGAACTCATCTCATCGTACCGATCTTTTCCGGTAGCTTTGTCATTAAATTCTCCTCGGCGAAGTCAAGAATATCTCGGAAACAATGCCTGTCAGAGACATACGCACTGTTTCTGAAGCGCCAGTGTCAGGGGCCACTTCCCTTCGACTTCCGCGTCCGCAATTAATGTGTCGCACCGGATCCTCGCGGCCGTTCCGGATCCGTGTGGCCTCCCTGTGGCATCTCATTTTTCACGCGTGTATCTCCGCGCCACATGGCGGCCCACGAGGCGAAGCGCCGTGGCCCAGCGGTTGCCGGCCCACGAACCTCTCTCCCTATTTAAGGGCGCGGCGGTTCCACATCTTCTTCTTCCCCGCACTCGCTAGTTCCAGCGCACCTAGAGCCTCTGCCCTTCGCGCTCGCCTTGCCGTCGCACGCTGCCGCAACTTCGTTCTCCGGCGAACTCCGAAGAAGCTCCACAGGGCTCTGCTCCGCAGAGATTCACCGCAGCTTCCCCGCAGTTTCCGCCCAGAGCGCCGCCACGGCTTCTTCTCCCTCTTCATCGTTCTTCGCCAGCACCTGCTAGCTCGCCCAACTCCGGTGAACCTCGAACTTCTCCTTCACCGCCGTCCTCAGGTTAGCCTCGCGGACTCACTGGTTCCCTCCATCTCCATTGCATTACTCCTGGGCCGGTAGAGTATTTACCCTTCCTTTTCTTTTGCTTTTTCTCTTACTCGTAGATCTTCACGAGAGGCTAGGTTTGAGGAAAAGTGTTTGTAGGTAGATCTCGGAATTTTTAGGCCAACATGTCTTCCGAAGAATATCTTTCGGGTTCCCCTGCCAGCAGTCGTCACAGCGAGACCCCTACCGCTTATTCCGGGGAGGAGATCTCAGTTGACCGTGTTTCTGACGGGCTCGAGGCGGATCTCGCCCAGACCGGAGAAGATGCCGGTAGCTCTGCTCAGGCTACCGGCGACCCTGAGATGGAAGCCGGTAGCTCGAGCCGTGGTGCCGCTGCCCAATCTTCTACCCCCAACCTCGATTCTTATACTCGTGGGGCATGGATGGGCTCCGAGGTGACCCGGGCGGAGATCGACTGGCTCTACCGCTCCCGAAGGGTACCGGAAGAAGTCTGGTGCCGCATCCCTGGCGAGGAGCACCAGCCTGAACCTAAGCCGGGTGAACGTGTGGTCTTTTCTGCTCATTTTTAGCGCGGATTAGGCCTTCCTGCGTCAGATTTCTTTCGGAGCTTTCTTGACTTCTATGGGCTTCAGCCCCATCACCTTCCGGGCAACTCCATCTTTTATCTTTCTTCCTTTGCTACTTTCATGGAGGGGTATGTCGGCATGACCCCATTAGTGGATAACTTCTCTTTTTTCTATTATCTCCGGAAGAATTCTATCCAACATAAGAATCTTCCGCCCCCCAAACCGTTTGTCCGGTGCGGAGGGTGCATTCTCTCGCCCCGCCAAGGGAGCCCCTTCTATAAACTTTCCGGTCTGGAGTCTGTCCGGACCTGGCAGAAATCCTTCTTTTACGTTCGGAACGGTGGACCGGAAGACTTCATCAACCTTCCGGAATATGTTCCCGGGCCACCCAGTATGAGGAATTGGCTCCGTAACCCTAGGGATGATAAGGAGTCCATCCGGATTGGCCTTTTCATTGAGAAGAACAAGGAGGAGACCAATCTCTCGGCAGACGATCTGGTCATGGCTTTCCTTTCGCGCCGGGTGCTGCCCCTTCAGCGCCGCGCTCATAAGATCTGCCAGATGTTAGGCCGGATGGATCATACCCGGATCACCACCTATCAGCTGAGCGCCTCTGATTTGGTCCTTAAGGCCAAGCAGATCTGCAAAAACGCTTTGAGGCCCAGCGGAAAATATGGGCTAGCTCCTTATAGCCGCAACAACTCTCCTCCGCGCCAAGTAAGACCTCGGGATTTTCGGGAGACCTTGTACCGGAATACTTGTGGTTTATCTTTCTCATACTGATTTGTTTTTTCTGTGTTGCAGAACTTCCGCCGGATCAGCACGGAGGAGCAAGCCACCTACGCCCCCAACCGGCGCTTCCAGGACGACTGCGATCCGGACCCCTACGTGAAGGGGAAACATAAGATGGGCCCGACGTACACCAAGCACCGCGGTAATTTCCCAACTTCTTATCCGGCAAATGATTCCGGTTATGATGATGAGGTAGCCATATCTGATGAATTTGGTTTACCAGTTTCCTTACAAACTGTTATTCTATAGATCTGCGCCCTGCCGGCACGAACCCAGAGGTCGTGGAGCACGCTGCCCCTCTGCAGGCCGAGGTTGGCCAGGAGTTCCTGGACAACCTAGCCTCCCGGGGCCGCAAGAACAAAGCCCGGCCTCTGAGGCTGGCTCCAGCGAAGATCCCCCCGCCAAGCGCTCCAAGAAGGGCGACGGCGACAAGCCCTACACCACGAAGCGGTACTGGAGTAAGATTCCGGTCGCTACCGGGTAACCTTCCGGTTTTTCTTTCTTTTTGCCTTTCGCTTGTGAATTTCTGACAAGGTATTAACTTGTCAATGCCTACAAGTAGTAGACTAGGGTTTCGTTGGATGTAGAGGGCAAGTAGATCTCGAAGGTTTCAGCCGAAAAGTACTCGACGAAATATAAACTAGGGTTTGCTCAACAATGATTCGATGCCTTTCTCGTCCCTCGACTCCCCCTTATATATGAGGCGGAGCCGAGGGATTCGTATTGTACAAGTTACAGAGTCCGGGGAGGTTTCTAACTCATCCCGCAAGATTACACACAACACTTCCTATTACAACTCTAGCTTTCCTTAATAATATCTTTGGGCTTCCGAGTCTTCTTATTCTTCGGGTAGTGGGCCTTCAGCAAACCCCGGGTACTATCTTCGGCAGGCCCATTGGGGATGCCTATGTCAGTAGCCCCCGAGATTTTACTTGAATCGTAGAGTCAGGGAAAATCTCCACGGTTTATTTTTATTCGACAACTTTAGCTTGTCTATATTTCTTCTCATGAATTTCTATATTGTACAGGGATAATGGTAGTTGGGGCTAGTTCATCTGACGGATCAGGTACTAGTTAACTGCTCTAGTGGCAATCCGCAAAAACCTACTTCAAGATCACGTCCCTGGACATGATCTCGGGATACTGGTGTAAACTTCGACAGGTGCCGCTTAAGGTCTTACCATTCTGTCGAGTCCCAGTCAAATTTATCGGGTACCTAACGCGTCCGTTAGGATTTTTCTTCGTATCTGTTGATACGGATAAAAGTAGCAAGCCGTCGTCAGAGACGGTGCCACGCCGCACAGAACGGATCTGGGGTCTTACCTTCGCAGTGTTTTGCGGCATTCAGAATTTATTCGCAACTTTTGGCGTTCTGAGAATATATTGTCGAGTGCTTATTCGGATGTTGGAATAGCACATTTCATCGAGTCAATTTCTGACTTATATTGCTCTCCCGATGGGAGTATATGTAGAGTTATCTTTATAACTCGAAATATGCTCCTTCTTCCTTTTTTTTACTTTCTTTCTTTCTCTTTTTCTTTTTCTCTCTTTTCTTTTTCTTTTTGATACTTTTCATCGGGCACGCTGTGCCCGAACAGCGTTCCCGATGGGAGTAGCCCCCGAGGCTACAACCAAGGACTTGTGCTTGGTTGTAGGCTCAACATTTTAGTGCACCGTGTCGCTATATTGTCATTTCTTCTCGAAATTTTCTTCTTTTCTCTCTCTCTTCTTTTTTTATCTCTCGGGTGCGCGAACAGCGCTCCCGATGGGAGTAGCCCCCGAGGCTATGAACAAAAGCTTTGCATTTGATCATAGGCTCCCGCAAATTCTATATTGTCATACTCGAATTTTACTTTTTTCAAAGTAGCCCCCGAGCATTTGGGCAAAAACTTGTATTTGATCAAGGGCTCCCGAAGTATTCAATAACTTCTCCTGTCGCCAATCTTCTGTTATTTTTCTTGTCGAAATTTTCTCCCTTGGTCAAAGTTACTTCATTGCTGTTAATAGTCGCAATTTTTCCGCCTATAAAGCGTAAGTACCACTCTCTCTCTGCCTTGTGGGTCCATTGTTTCCACCACGTTGACACGTCGTGCAAGTGGGGGACACACGTCCTCCGCTTTTTCTGGCACACGTACCGTAACTCCTCCACTGTAAAATACTTTTTTACCCTTGCTTCTACGTGGCTATCATCTGCTGCACATTTTTTCCATCCAACGGTCCCCCGTTTCTCCGCACCTCTATATAAGATCTCCTTCTTCTTCCTCGAGCACTTCCGCTCGCGCCGTTGCTGTGCTCCCCTCTGCAAATCCTCCTGCGCTCCACAATTCTCTAAGCTCTGCACTCCTGCGCCATTGTTGATGCCTCCGCGTCGCTTGACCAGGCACAGCACGCCGGAATCTTCAATGGCTGCCGTGGATCTGGGAACCGCGGAGTGGGAAAGATCCAAGCTTTCCGCTCAGGACATCAATCTTCTGAAGAAGCTGGGGCTCAGTAAGAAGGCCAACGCACTGCGCTTCCCTAGTGAAGAAAGCTACCCAACCCCTCCAATGGGGTATCGGGTAAGTTTTATCGACCACCTCATCCGTGGTCTTTCCGCCCCCATTCATCCTTTTCTCCGCGGACTGCTTTTTATTTATGGTCTGCAACTTCACCACTTGACGCCCAATTCTATCCTCCATATTTCTATCTTCATCACCCTCTGCGAAGCCTTCCTTGGCGTCCAGCTTAACTGGGCGCTATGGAAGCGCATTTTCTTCTGTCGCCGCAATGGCTCTCCAAACGTCGCCTATAATATAGGCGGCGTTGTAATTTCCGTTCGCCCCACCGTCGACTACTTCGACGTCAAGCTCCCTGACTCGGTTCAAGGGTGGCGCAAGAAGTGGTTGTACATTCAGGAGGAGAACCATGGATGTGCTGAAGACAACATCCCTCCTTTTGACGGTGCCGAGAAAATTCTTCGCCGCCGCTCCTGGGACGCGGAGGCTACCGAAGAAGAAAGAACAACGACGGAAGCCCTGATGGCTCGTATCCATGAGTTGCAAAATACTCGCGGCAAAGAGTTATCAGGTATCCAAATCACAGCTTATTTTCTGAGGACCAGAGTGCAGCCTCTTCAAGCTCGCAAACACCCTCTCTGGAAGTATTCTGGCGACACGGACGTCGATCGGTTGTCGACGGATTTAGAGGTCAAGGATTTAGAAAAACTTGTCCGAAAAATCTCGTCTCTCAGCAAAAAAGATCCTGTCCCTTCTTCTTGTCGCGTAAAACCATTCAGCGCCACCAATCCACTTCCCAAGGTAAGCTTTGTCGCCTGATTTGCTATTGCTTTGCTATCTTATTTTTTTATTTTCCTACTCTTTTAACATCTTCCCCTGCTTTTTTGTATAGAACCATCCAAATCTCGTCTCGCTCCCTCCCCTTCCTGAAGGTGGAGAAGTCGAGGAAAGGGCTATTATCGACGACAACCAAGATGCCCCCTCGTTTGTGAATGAACCCGTAGATTCTTTAAAATCTGCGGGATCTTCTGAAAAGGAGGCTGCTTCCGAAGGCACTACATCGGCACAGTCCCCTCCTCCTGCTGTTTCTCCAAGGAACAAGAGGAAAAGGAATGATGCCGAGGATTTCGGCACCTCCAAAGCCGAAGAAGTTGGTCCTTCACGTCCGAAGGCAGCTTATGATCCATACCTTGGATCCCTCATCAGCTCGTAAGTTGTCTTTATTTCTCCTTATATTTGTACTCGAATTTTTTTGTCTATCTTGCTTTTTATGCTGTCGTCTTTTATTCGCAGTGATGATGAGGAAGAATTACCAACTCTTGATGTGGCTGCTCGAACGAGTACGTCACATACTTTAGTTGTTTCGGAGACGCCAGCCGAAGGAGAGGAATCCTCGCCTCCTCAACTAAATGTTGGCGCTCCCACTCCACCTTCGAGCCCTCTTGTCCCTTCACCAAAAAGGACAAGGGTAGAAACGATCGTGGAGCCTACCCTTGAATTGGGTAGCTCCTCCAATTCTCTCTTAGATGACGTAAGTTCTGAATTTGCTTATTACCATCTATATTTCCTCTTGTTTCCTTATTTTATGCCTTCATATTTTTCCCATATCGACGTTTTCTTTCTTTGTCCCTCTTTGACAGCCTATGGTCAAAGAGCTTCTTCGTATCGGTGCCCAATTTGTTGGGTACCGTGAATATGCTAGCAAGACTGAAGGTAATAATTTTTTTTAATGACACCTTCTTTATGACTTCCTGCTCCTGATTTGTTGCAATTTTGATGACTCTTGACTATTGTGGCAGAGAAACTTGCAGAAGCCAACAAGCTTGTCGACACTCTTGCTCAGAAGCTGGAGCAGAGTGAAACGGCTCGCAAGAAGGCTGAACTTGATGCTAGCCAAGCTAAAGCAGAAGCTGAAAAGGCCACGGCAAAAGCTGCTGGTGTCGAAGATCTGCAGAAAAGGCTTGATGACGCCGAAGCTGCTTTGAATGAACACAAGGCCGCCCAGATTGCTTGTGAAAAGGCGATCACCAAACGCTTGAACGCGCAGAATCGGCGCTTTGTCGGTAATCTTGTCATCCCCTTTTATCTTTTTCTTTTTTAGGGTTAATTTTCCTTTCTTGCTGTCGACCAACGCATATTTTCTTCGGCAGCCAAAACAAACCAAGAATTTGAGCTTGAAGATCCCGACGATGATCCTCTGCTAGACGCACTCTCTTTCTTGGAGTTTCATGGAAATGAAGTTCGCGAAGGCATAGAACATGCTAACGCGGGTTTATCAAAGCTGTTCCCCTACTTCTTCCCAAGGAAAGAGGAGCCCAAAACTTTCCTTGCTCTTGCCAAGGATTTCGATCCGCCAGAAGATCTTGGATTGAAGATGCGCCAGGAGAACATGAAGGTTGCTGTCGAAAGCACTGTTGCCTTGGTCGCGGACAGCCAACAAACTGTTGACTGGATGAAAGTTGGCGCCACCGAGCAGATAGAACAAACGAAATGGCGTTCGTTGATCAAGGCAGCCAAGCCCAACGCGAAGAAAATCCTGGCCTATCTCGGGAGCCAGCTTCAACTCCTAGCTCATCAAAGCCGGAGGTCTAGTTGAACGCCTCCTCTTTTTCTTTCTTTGCTTTTGATGATGTCGCCAAAGTAGTTATTTGGTGACACTTATCCCACTAGCTCCACTGTAATGCCTTGTAAATATTCTGAAAGATCAATGAAAACTCTATCTTGCTTGTTGATTGATGTCGACTTTTTTGTTAAATTTCAGTTGGTATTTGATAACTATACTCCGTCTCCTGCTCCTTCCGATGTTTTGCCTTCTCCTTCTCGCTCAAGAAAAGTTCTTGCTAATACTGAACCTGTCGAAGATTCCTTGCCGCAAGAATTGGAAGAACTTCGGCAGCAACTTCAGTATGCGAAGAAGCAGACGCTTGTGATGATGGAACAGTCTCGCAAGGCATCTGAAGCCGAAAAAATTGCGCTTCAGCAAGCTCAAGAGGCCATGGCTACTAAGGAAGTCGCCGTTTCTGAGGCTAAAAAGGCGACTACTCGAGAAAATTTTATGCTCGAGTTAATGAATGAAGCCAGCGCGGATATGTCGGGTATGCTTGTCGCTTTTTTTTTTTTTATAAAACCACGATACCTTCCGTCTTCATGCTACGTCTCTTAAAAATTTCTGAACCGTTGCTTGATAGGTTCCTTTATTGATGCTGCTGCCGAAGAAGAGAGGGTAAATACTAGGACGAACCTCCTTGTTAACCTTGCCCTTGACCATGGTTCTCTGTTCTGGGCTACCCCGGAGAGGACCCGACAGATTGTCAGATTTCAAGATCGCACCTCTCAAACTCGCGACTTCCTTGATTTTTGTACCAGGACCCTGTCTATGGTTTATAACTCCATGTTTCCTCGGAACGTTCAGCCACAAACTCTTCCCGAGCTGATGGGGAGATTTAAGGATCCCCACAAGATCCATGGTTTTGTAAAAGCTCAACTAGTAGCTGGCGCCAGGTTTGCCCTTATCATGCTTCAGATCTGCCACTCGAAGCTTGACCTGACCCAAGTTGTTGCAAAAGTTCATGAGAAGGTAAGGCGTCGAAGAGTTGGTGTCGACAGAATTAACACGAAGGTTTCGCCTGTAGCCGAAGAAATGATTGAAGATCTCCTTCGGATGGATGCCGACTTTTTTGCAGATGGTCATTATGCTGACTTTCTTGGCGCTGCTCCCGAAGAGGGCAGAATTACCATTGATAACATATTGAATCGTGACTAATTTTTCTTTGGTAGACAACTCTTCTTTGTAAGCCACAATTGTGACTGTATTGTGAAGCAATCATCATATGTCTATATTTGTCTAGCCCCCGAGTGTTTCGGTGCCTATTTTCTGTATTTGTGTATTGCGAGGTTTTGAACCAAGGCATTTATTCAATATGTAGTGTTGGCGAGTATCAGCCCCCGAGCTTTCTTGTCGAGTACTATTTTGTATTTTTATTGACTCGCGAGGTATTTAATACCAAGGTGAGACTATCTTTTTTCGAAGAGCTATATTGAGAATCGTCGGGCCTGAGCCTTTGGGCGTGTCGATGAAAAAGAGCTATATTGTCACTATCTTTACTATATTGCAGCACCGCGAGCCCGCCTCATTAAAAACCTTTCCCGGCCCCACTCGGTGCCCCGAAAAAGGAAAAGAGTGCGTCTGGAAGCTCGCGGGCATTTCAGTACATTGTGTTTTTACAAGGACTATATTTCGACTCTAGGCGTAGAACCGCCTGAGTTGCGCCACGTTCCAGGGGTTTTGCTCCTCCACCCCTGTCTTCTTGTCCTTTATCCTGTATGCTCCTCCTCCGATTACTTCTGAAAGGATGTTGGCTGTAAACGTCGACTGTGGTAATTCTTCAGGTCCTGTTGATATTTGGTTACTCGAGAGAGTACTTCATCTCTAGCCTCGTCGAGGGCGTCGACGTCATCTTCTAGTGCTTTTCTCGACACCTCTTCATCATAGTACACGACTCGTGGAGAATCGTGTTCTATCTCAATTGCCAGTACTGCTTCCGCTCCATGGACTAAGAAGAACGAAGTTTCTTGTGTTGCTGTGTTTGGTGTTGTTCGTATGCTCCATAATACACTGGGCAGCTCCTCTGGCCAGGTGTATCGAGCTTTCTCCAGTGGTGCTAATAAGCGTTTCTTGATGCCATTGCAGATGATTCCATTGGCTTTCTCGACTTGACCGTTGGTCTGCGGGTGCGCAACCGACGCAAAGTGTAGCTTGATACCCACTTCTTCGCAATAATCTTTGAACTCGTGGGATGTGAAGTTACTGCCATTGTCTGTGACGATGCTGTGAGGCACTCCAAATCTGAAGACGAGACTTTTTACGAATTTAACTGCGGATGCCCCGTCTGGTGAGTTTATCGGCTTCGCTTCTATCCACTTTGTAAATTTGTCGACAGCTACCAGCATGTACTCCTTTCCTCCTGGCCAGGATTTGTGTAACTTTCCCACCATATCGAGGCCCCATTGAGCAAAGGGCCAAGATAAAGGTATTGGCATCAGCTCTGCTGCCGGGGAGTGAGGTTTTGCGGCAAACCTCTGGCACGCATCACAGGTTCGTACTATCTCTTTCGCATCTTCTATTGCTATCAACCAATAAAATCCAGCTCTAAAGACTTTGGCAGCAATAGCTCGGCTGCTCGCGTGGTGACCGCAAATTCCTTCGTGTACATCCTTCAAGATCATCCTTCCTTCTTCGGGTGTGATGCACCTCTGTAGTACTCCCGAAATACTTCGTTTGTATAGCTCCCCTTTGACCACAGTAAAAGCTTTTGATCGTCTAATAACTCGCCTTGCTTCAACTGGATCGTCGGGTATTTCCTTCTTCAGGATGTATGATATGTACGTCTGCATCCATGGTATCTGTATCATCATGACCATGTCCTGATCTTCCTCTTCTTCTTCCTCTAGTACTTCTTTGATAGCCCCCGAGGGTTTTTTCTCCTTCTTTTTTGGTTTTGTCGACTTCGTAGATCTTTCTGCTATCTCTTCCCAAAATACACCTGGAGGAACTGCGAGGCATTGCGACCCGATGTTTGCGAGAACGTCGGCTTCGTCATTGCTCAATCTGCTGATGTGATTTACTTCGCATCCATCGAACAACTTCTCGAGCTCGTTGTAGACTTCCTTGTATGCTATCATACTATCGTTGACTGCGTCGCATTGGTTCATGACTTGCTGAGCTACCAACTGTGAGTCGCCAAAAATTTTTAGTCGAGTTGCACCGCAAGCTTTCGCCATCTTCATCCCGTGTATGAGGGCTTCGTATTCTGCCTCATTGTTAGATGCGTTTGGGAACGTCATTCTCAGGACGTACTTCAACTTGTCGCCTTCTGGTGATATTAGTATCACACCTGCGCCAGCAACTTCTAATCTCTTGGATCCGTCGAAGTTCATGGTCCAAGTTCTCGATAAATCTGGTGGTCCTGTGTTTTGCAGCTCCATCCACTCTGCGATGAAGTCTGGCAAAATCTGTGACTTTATTGCTTTTCTTTTTCCATACGTGATGTCCCGAGGGGAAAGTTCTATTCCCCAAAGGGAGACACGGCCCGTGGCTTCTGGATTGTTGAGTATATTTGACAAGGGAGCTTCATTGACCACTATGATCGGGTGTGCCGAAAAATAGTGGCGCAATTTTCGTGCGGTTGTGAACACTCCGTATGCTAGCTTTTGGTACTGAGGGTACCTTTGTTTTGAAGGCGATAAAACTTCGCTGACGAAGTATACTGGCCTCTGTACTCCATGGAGTTTTCCTTCTTCCTCTCTTTCAACGACAAGTACCGTGCTTACCACCTGAGGTGTGGCCGCAATATACAGCAACAGAGGCTCCTTCTCTTTCGGCGCCACCAAGATTGGGGGTGTCGAGATTTTGCGCTTGAGATCCTCGAAGGCCCTGTCCGCCTCTTCGTTCCACTGGAACTTGTCTCCCTGTTTGATCAAGGCATAGAATGGTAACGCCTTTTCTCCAAGCCTGGCGACGAATCTGCTTAAAGCTGCGACTCGCCCGGTTAACTGCTGTACTTCTTTCAACTTTGTTGGCTTCCTCATTGTTACGATTGCCTGTATTTTTTCGGGATTTGCTTCAATCCCTCTTGCTGAAACTAAGAACCCGAGAAGTTCTCCTGCAGGGACGCCAAAAGAGCACTTTGTCGGGTTCAGCTTGAGATAGAACTTATCGAGGTTGTCGAAAGTTTCCTTCAAATCCTCAATTAGAGTGTCGCCTTTTTTGGATGTTATGACGACATCGTCGATGTACACTTGTACATTTTTCCCGATCTGCGCTGCTAGGTACTTCTGCATCATCCGCTGATATGTTGCTCCCGCGTTTTTCAACCCGAAGGGCATTGTTCGATAGCAGAACACGCTGTTTTCACCTCATCATCTTCTTTCAATCTAATCTGGTTATAACCAGAATAAGCATCCAGGAAGGAAAGACGTTCGCATCCTGCCGTGGAGTCGATAATTTGATCGATCCTTGGGAGGGGAAAGTGATCCTTTGGACAATGTTTATTAAGACACGTAAAGTCGACGCACATGCGAAGGACCTTCATGTTTTTCTTCGGCACCAGCACTGGGTTAGCTACCCATGTGGCTTCTGTATGAGTTTCTTTGATGAAACCTGCTTCTCTGAGTCTATTAATTTCCGACAGCATAGCCTTGCGGTTTGGTTCCGAAAAACGCCGCAGAGGTTGTTTGATTGGTTTCGCGATCGGATCCAATTGTAGGTGGTGCTCGGCAAGTTCCCCGGGTACTCCTGGCATGTCAGCTGGACACCATGCGAAGATTTTCCAGTGCTCACGGAGGAACTCGACGAGCGCGCTTTCCTATGCGAGGTCCATGTTTGTCGCGATGGACGTCGTTTTCTTCGGGTCTGTCGGGTGGATCTGTACTTCCTTGGAATCCTTTGCAGTGTTAAAGGTTGATTCCTTACTAGGTCTCCCCACATCTGGTAGCACGTCGTAGTCTGTTGTGAGTCTTGACTCCATATACTCTGCTTGCATCCCGAAGGTTTCTGAGAGCCGATGAAAATCCTTATCACATTTGTCGGCAAGCGCAAAACTTCCTTTCATTGTAATTGGCCCCTTAGGTCCAGGCATCCTCCACAACAGGTATGTGTAATGTGGTACTGCCATAAACCTAGCGTATGCTGGGCGCCCCAACAACGCGTGGTATTGTGATGGGAAATCCACAACTTCAAACTCCAGCCTCTCGATTCTGTAATTCTCTCGGGTGCCAAACTGAACGTCGAGATTGATCTTCCCCAATGGGTAACTTGGCTTCTCTGGTGTGATGCCGTGAAAACGCATATCCGTTGGTTTAAGGTTTGCCAAGGATATGTTCATCTTCCTTAATGTATCTGCATACATAAGGTTTAGACTGCTTCCTCCGTCGATGAAAACTCGAGATACATCGAATCCTGCGATTACTGCCGGCAAAATAAGTGCTGATTGCCCTGGTCGAGGAACTTGTTGCGGGTGATCCGCAATTGTGAAACCAATATCTTGTCCCGACCAATTGAGATACTCGATTGTTGGTGGAGGCATCTTCTCTGCCATGAGCACTTGCCGCGAAATTACTTTCTGAGCTCTATTGGATGGTCTGCCTTTCTAAATCATCGAGACCGCTCCATGGGAATTGGGATCGACATATGGTGGTGGTGCTGGTGCTGCCGCTATTCTGAGCTGGTGTCGATTTTCTTCCGTAATTGCGGGAGGAGGTGGTAGGTGGACCTCACTCCTAGGTCCTTGGGGATTTCGACTTGCTGCCTGAGCATGGGCTTGCGCGGCAACCCTCATCATCGCTTGAAAATTTCGACAATCTTTCTGTAAATGTCCTGACTGTCTTACCCCATTGCTGTCGACAAAGAAATGCATCTGGCATGGACCATTCATCATATCCTCAGGGGTCACAAAGGGCCTCTGAAACCTAGGTCCATTGTTTGGTCTGTTATTTCGCGAATCATCTCTGTTGTCATTTCGCTGCTGGTTGCTTCGTTGATAGTTATCTCTATTGCTTCCTCCAGCGCCTGATCGAAACCCAGCCGAAATTTGGCCAGGTGGATCATAACTCGAAAATCGAGAGAATCGTCGCCTGCCCTGATAATTTCGATTGCGGTCCTCCTCTGGTGACCTGTGTCGCTTATTGTGCACAGCATCTTCGCCATCTGCCCATTTGTTTGCTATCTCCATTAATGCTGATACTGTTTTTGGGTTAGTTCTTCCCAAATCCTCCACGAAATCTCCTCGTCGGACTCCTGCAACGAACGCGTCTATGGCTCTCTCGTCAGATATGTTTTCTGCCGAGTTTTTGATGATGTTCCACCTTTGGATGTACTTCCTCATTGATTCATCATGTTTCTGTCGACATGATCTCAACTCCTCGAGTGTCGCAGGCTTTTTGCAAGTAGACCGGAAATTCTTGATGAATATGTCCTCAAAATCAGTCCAGCTGTCGATGGAACCTACTGGAAGCTTCTTTATCCAAGATCTTGCGGCTCCACTCAAGTGCACCTGAATGCTTTGCATTGCCGTTGCCCTTGTGCCGCCAATTAACTTCACTGTCTCGAGGTAATCTACCAGCCAATCCTCAGGATCCTGCAATCCATCGAATTTTTTGAAATTATCGGGTAGCTTAAACCCTGAGGGCACCCGAGTTTTTCGGACCCTTCTAGTAAAACATGGTAGCCCGCACATGTCCTCTTCGGCTATGTCTGGAGAGTGTCGATGTTCCCTTCTATGTTGTCGTGCCCTGTCTACCCTTGCCTGAGTTTCTGCGTCCCTTGCTTCGCCTGTTCTCTCGGGAGCTGCTGCTGCAACCGCAGGTCGTGGACTATTTTGCCTTGCTGATCCTTCGGGAGGCGTCGATGCGAACGCTGTTCCCATGGCTCCAACACCTGCCATGGCCATGTTATAAAGTGCTTCCCTTGGATCTCCAGGAGGTGGCCTAGATGCGAGGATAAAGGCTTGTGTCGCCATATACCCAGCTTCCGGTGTTTTGGGAATGATGTTTCCTCTCGTGTCTATCGACATAAAGGACATGTCGAGGTTTTGAACTAGATTCTCTCTTTCTGCTTCAGGTATGTTTTGCAACCTTGACCTTGCCCTGTTCCGAGCTTCTCTGTGGCTATCTCCCGAAGTTCCTGAATGTCGACTGAGGTCTGCCCTTCGCCTGCTTGACGCGGAAGCTGCCTCCTTTCTTCTGTTCAGATCAGCTGTTTGTTTTTCCAATTCCCTTCCAGCTCGAGCGAGTCTATATTGGTATGCCTGCAATTCCTCGACCGTGGCGGTTGTCGCCATTGGTTCTGAACCATCCATAGCTTTTGCGGCTCTGTCCCATGCTGCTTGTGGCAACTGAACTCTCATACGTGGTGTAGGCCCGACGTATTTGTTGCCTAATCCTCGCCTTAAGTCAGAGGGATCGACGTATGGATTTCCCAGATCGTCGAAAGCCTCCGACGTTTCCTCCTCATCACGACTTGCTTCTCCAATGGCGTAGATTTGATGATATTTTGAATTCTGCGCGTCGCTGGATTCGGTGACACCATCATAGAGATTGGTGAAGACCTTTCCAATGGTGACAGACTTGTCGAAGAAATCGAAGCTGTCGATGCTCTCGGAATCGCTGCTTATATAGGAGTCCGCAGACGACTCGAAAGACATGTCGCTGAAGATCTTGGCGAGTTTTTCGCTTGCCTTGGTGTTGATGAAGCGTGGCGAAGAGGTTCCTTCGTCGCCTGACTCGACCGATGATGCCGAGCTTGAAGATTCAGTATGTTCCACAGAGAACCTCGAGAAGGTCGGAATTTCGAGACGATACGTTCCTTCCTTCCCACGCGAAAGTGGAACCTCCCGAATGTCATCTCCATGGGCTCCTCCAGATACGTATATGCATCCAAACGGGAGGGCGGGTGAGGTATAAAATCAACGAGACCAGTTGCGATCTGTTTACCTTTGTCCATGATGTTGCTTGCTGCCGATGAAGTCGACGATCTTGAACGTGCCATCGAGATCAGCTCCTTGTCGCCTCTAAATCCCACAGACGGCGCCAATTGACAAGGTATTAACTTGTCAATGCCTACAAGTAGTAGACTAGGGTTTCGTTGGATGTAGAGGGCAAGTAGATCTCGAAGGTTTCAGCCGAAAAGTACTCGACGAAATATAAACTAGGGTTTTCTCAACAATGATTCGATGCCTTTCTCGTCCCTCGACTCCCCTTATATATGAGGCGGAGCCGAGGGATTCGTATTGTACAAGTTACAGAGTCCGGGGAGGTTTCTAACTCATCCCGCAAGATTACACACAACACTTCCTATTACAACTCTAGCTTTCCTTAATAATATCTTTGGGCTTCCGAGTCTTCTTATTCTTCGGGTAGTGGGCCTTCAGCAAACCCCGGGTACTATTTTCGGCAGGCCCATTGGGGATGCCTATGTCAATTTCCTTGTATTGTTGCTTTTTCTAACTTTGTTTTTCCCATTTCTTTCTCAGGTCTGCTCTGAGCCTCACCAGGAGCGCCTCTGGCATGAGGCCGGAAGCCTCCGAGGGTGCCGCCAGGACCTCTCCTCCTCCTCAAGGAAGTCCGGTACCATCTGGTGCCGGGAAATCTCCAGCCTCCTCTCGGGGAGGCAACACAAGTACGGGGCGCGCGGCTCCTGAAACTTCCCATCATCGCGCGGAGGAGGATTTCTTTTCCCCTCCAGAAGCTGAAGACACCGGCGCCAGCAACACCTGCGCCGGTAGCGAAGATGCCGGGCGGGTGGAACCCTTGGTTCCTCCCGTTCCCAAGAAGAAGAAGAAGAAGGCCAATGCCCCCTCTTCCAAGACTGCGCCGGATCCTTCCGCGCCAGCAACCTCATCAGCGGCTAAGGAGACACCGGATGCTCCTTCGCCAGCAAAGGGCGCACCATCACCTCCTCCGGCAGCTCCAACCGGCAAATCCGCTGCTGCCGAGCCAATTCGCCCAGAAGGCGCAAAGCTCACCGCTCAGCAACTTGCTGCGGTGGTCACTGCGGCGACCTCCTCCTCTCCCGGCTCGCAGTCACTAGTGCTGCACGCCGGCCGCGCCGTTGTTGCGGCCAGTGAGAAGGCTACAGCTCTGCTGGGCCGGATCACCGAGCTCAACCGCGGCGAGGTAAACCTGGGCCCGCTGCAGGAATACGCTGAGAAGTGGAACCAGGCGGACTTGTCTCCGGCTACCCGCGGCCTGGGCAAGGACAAGCTTCCGGTGGTCGACCCTTCCGGCCCGCGGAATACAGCGCAGCATCTCAGCCGGCTCAGGCGCGCGGTCAAGGAGTTCGACACCGCGTGGCACGATGCCAGCAACAATGTGGTGGTAAGTTGCACAAACCTCAAAGTTCTTTAAATTCATGCCGGTTTTCAATCTTCCAATTTATATGTATATCCTCCCAGTCCCCGAGTTTCGGGTTGAGGACGCAGTTCTTAGCACGAAACTTTCTTAGAAATATAAAACCGGCATAGCCAGTCCCCGAGTTTCGGGTTAAGTACGCAATTCTTAGCGCAAAAATTGCTTGAAACAAAACGCCGGCATAGCCTTACCAGAATCTTTTAACTTGAACAGGGCACCTTGGACACCCGGAAGCAACTCTTTGAGGAGCTTCTGTGGGAGCACCGATTCCTTGCCGAGGCCCACAGCGAGTGCCAAGGTTTATTTTTCTCCCTCCGGCTTCTTTTGTACTGGTTGCTTTTTTCAATCTATATTCACAAGTTCTTTACACAATAGCGCTTCCGGAAGCCTCCTTTGAGGACCTCTCCACCCATCTCTCCACGCTCCAGGGTATCATTTTCTTTTCCGGTTGTCTTGTCTTTCTTTAATCTACCGGTTTCTTTCTGTTAATCGTATCTTTTTCCGGATTGCAGCTGAAAAGGAGTGGCTTGTCCTTGAGCACCGCCAGGCCCTGGATGCCCAGGAGAACCTCTCCGCTGGGTTAAAGGACCAGCTCATGGAAGCTGAACTCCGGCATTCGCGGGAGCTCAAGGAGGCCCAGGCTACTGCTGAGGCCAAGCTGGATGAGTCGGTAAGGGACTTCACCGACGCCAGCACAAAACCGCGGAAGGAGCTGGAGGAGGAGTACCGGCTGCGGAAGGAGGCGCAAGACCGGAACGCCACCCTCACGACGGACCAGGCTGAATATGACCGGTTGGTCCTTCAGGCCGATGAACTGGCTCGCAGTAAGTCTTTTTTCTTTTCTTTTTAGCTTATAAGCTTATACCTTCCGGCAGTATGTCTTATACCGGTTCCTTTTTACTTCTTTTTCTTTCCTTGCAGAGCTTTTCCCGGATTCCCAGGCCTTTGCGCACAAGAAGGTAACAGAGCGCAGGGCTGAGCAGGCTCTCATCAATCCGGATGCGCCCTGGGACGCCTACGACCACCTTGTGGCGCTGGCCGCCCGCATCTCTCACATGAGAGATGTGGACCGGCATCTGGTCGACTTGCCGGATGTGGCCATGCAAATCTTCAGGGTGCTGTGGCCTGGGGAGGCGATTCCGGCATGACGCTCCTCTCCGATCGGCTGAAGGACGCCTGCAGAAGGTTCCGTGAGTGGAAGTGCTCAGCGGCCCGTGCCGGAGTTGATGCAGCGCTATGCGTTGCCTGTTCTTGGTACGAGGAGCTGGACCTCGACGCCCTCCACAGCTTGCGCGGCAAGGCTCCTACCGATATGGACCCCGCCTTAACCGCCAAGCGACAGGACCGCGCCTACCGGGTGGCCCAGTTTGCTAGCACCGGCACCTTCATCCGTCCTCCTGCCGACATCAGGGACGAAGTCACTGATGACAAGGAAGAAATTTCCAGCGAAGACGAGGATGAGGATGCCGAAGAAGGCGATGCCCCTCCGGAAGCTCCTGAAGCTGGCCCCCAGCCTACTGTTGCTTGAATACTCTCATTATGTGCTTGTTGCATCTGTTGTATCAAAACAATGTTCGTTAAATTCTACCCCGGTATGTCAGGGTCTTTGATGTAAAGTAATACTTTGACGTTCTTTTGGTTGTGCTAATCTTCATTATGCCGGTAACTTATATGATATACCGGTAACTTATTAAGTTATGTTTGTATGCTACCTTAGCAATTTGCCTATTGTTTGCTTTGATCTTGCACTGTGAAGACTCCAGAATTGTTTCCGCATCCAATCTGATGCGCACTTGGTTCTTTTGCTTTGGCTCTGCCTTCCTCTCTGGGTTGTTTGGCGTATGAGTCACAAAGTTCTTTTGCCAAGCAAGCACTTTCTTGAACTTAGAAATAACTCGAGATTTTTCACAAAAAACTGGTATAACCGGCGTTAGTCAAGCTTTCTTCGGATTGTTTGTTCTTGACCTCTCTTTGCGTGTTTCACGTGCTTGGATCCTTCCGGTTTATCTTGCTTGCCATGAAGCCGGG
The DNA here is from genome assembly GCF_022539505.1 of Lolium rigidum. NCBI lineage: Eukaryota > Viridiplantae > Streptophyta > Magnoliopsida > Poales > Poaceae > Lolium > Lolium rigidum. The sequence continues at coordinate 313,435,396 of NC_061514.1, read as the reverse complement.
TTTCGGACAACAGCAAAGTCGAAGACTCCGGTAGGTTTAGCACGCTACTAAACCGGAAAGAGAAAACGTCCAACAACCAAACCGGTATACTGAAAAAAATAAACACATTGCATGCAATTTCGGTAGAGGTAGTCCCCGAGATTCATTCGAGGTGCCGGCATCTTTTATTCATAGCATATAAGGTACAAAAAAGAACTCCTTACAACACATCTTCAGGAATAGAAAGGACGTAGCAAAGCTATGTTCCATGGGTGCTTGGTCTCCTCCCCTGACCTATCCGCCTTTCCCTTCTTTGATTCATGTGCATCGATCAAGTAGTAGGCATCATTGTGTAGAGCCTTGCTCACAATGAAAGGTCCTTCCCACGGAGGTGAGAGTTTGTGGCGTCCCTTAGTGCGCTGTCTTAGGCGTAGCACCAGGTCCCCTTACCGGAACACTCTCGGATTAACCTTCCGGCTATGATAGCGTCTTAGATTCTGCTGGTATATGGCTATTCTTGCCAAAGCCAGCTCTCTTGCTTCTTCTAGCAAGTCCACATCATTCTCTCAAGCCTCTTTTACCTCTTCTTCGGTATAGAGCTGAACCCTTGGTGAATCATGAATGATATCGGTTGGTATCACGGCTTCCGCCCCATAAACCATGAAGAATGGAGTGTATCCGGTAGATCGGTTCGGTGTTGTTCTGATGCTCCACAGCACTGATGGTAGCTCATCGAGCCAACATCCCGGTGTCTTTTCAAGCGGTTCGATGAGCCTTGGTTTGATACCGGAAAGCACCAAAGCATTGGTTCTTTCTACTTGGACATTGCCTTGCGGGTGTGCGACTGAGCACAGATCCAACTGCATATTGTTATCCTCGCAGAATCGCTTAAACTCTCCTTGGGCAAAGTTTGTCCCATTATCAGTGATGATACTATGCGGGTATCCATACCGCAAGATGACATCTTTCAAGAATTTCACCGCCGTATGCCCATCACATGTTGCGATAGGTTTCACTTCCAGCCACTTGGTGAACTTATCCACCATTACTAGGATGTGGGTCATCTTTCCTCTTGCAGTTTTGAATGGGCCTACCATGTCAAGGCACCAAACAGCAAACGGCCAGGTTAACGGTATGGTTTTCAGACCGGATGCTGGGGTATGGTTTTGCTTGGCGTACCTCTGACACCCGTTGCATTTTCGTACCAAATCCTAAGCGTTTTCCAGCACCGTGGGCCAGTAGAACCCATGCCGGAACACTGTTTCCACCAGTGCCCTTGATGAGGCATGATGCCCGCATTCTCCTTGGTGAATCTCCACCAACATTTCTTTTCCCTCTTCCGGTTCCACACATCTTTGGAGGACACCGGTAACACTCCTCTTGTACACCTCTCCGTTGATGATGGTGTAGGCCTTGGATCTCCTCTGGATCCTTTTCGACTCATTTTCGTCAACCGGCAGGGTGCCGTTGATCAGGAATTCCTTAATAGGTTCAACCCAGGTTGGTGCTTCCCGAACCAGAAATACCGGTACGTCTATCTCCATACTGTCCACCAGCATAGCCTCTTCCGGCTTGGATCCCGCAGTCCCCGGGTTTACCAGAACATTCCCGGGTTTCCTTCAACAATTTCCATTGGCACAACGTGTGACTCCGGTACAAAGATTGATTCAGACTCCGGACTCGGCTTAATGGATGGTGCCCTTAGGTGAGCCAAAGCTACTCCGGGAGGGATTTCTTGCCTGGAGGAGCCCAACTTAGAGAGCGTATCCACGACTTCATTTTCTGCCCGTGGTACATGGTGAAACTCACAACCCTCGAAGAATCCGGCAATGTTTTGCACATGAAACCGGTATGAGGCCATGTTAGCATCTTTTGCGTCCCAATCTCCGGAACATTGTTGCACCACAAGATCCGAGTCACCGTAGCAAATGATCCGGTGTGCACCAATTTCTTTTGCAACCCTGAGCCCATGGATTAGAGCCTCATACTCAGCGACATTGTTTGATGCCCTGAAGTGTACTTGCCGAACATACCGGAGATGATCTCCTTTAGGTGAAGTGAGAACCACACCGGCACCTAGAACCTATTTGAGCTTGGATCCGTCAAAGTGCATCTTCCAGTATTCTATTTTTTGTTCTGGCGGCTTGTATTGCATTTCCGCCCAATCGACCAAGAAGTCAGCCAAAGCTTGCCACTTGATGGCATCTCTTCTCTCGTATACCGGCACGTATGGTGATAGCTGAATCGCCCATTTGGCAATCCTGCCACTGGCATCCTTGTTGCACATGATATCTGAAATGGGTGCCTCGCTTACCACCTTCATTGGGTGCTCTTCAAAGTAATGCTTGAGCTTCGTGGCGGCCATAAACACGCCGTAGGTCATTTTCTGGAAGTGAGGGTAGTTTTGTTTCGAGAGGGAGAGCACCTCGCTCAGGTAGTATACCGGCCTCTGCACGGTTTTTCCTTCCTCTTCTCTTTCTACCACAACCACAACACTCACAACCCGGTTCGTTGCTGCTATGTACAACAGCATGGGCTCCCTTTCCAAAGGCGAAGCCGCATACCGGCACAGTGGCTAGCATATTTTTTAGCTCTTTGAACGCTGCGTCCGCCTGAGGGGTCCAGACGAAGGTATCGGATTTTTTCATTAGAGCATAGAGTGGTAGGGCCTTCTCCCCCAACCTGCTTATGAACTGGCTTAGCGATGCCAAGCTACCGGTAAACTTTTGCACGTCCTTAAGTTCTTGCGGTATAGTCATTCTTTCGATGGCCCTGATCTTTACCGGGTTAACTTCTATACCACGGCTTGACACCAGGAAACCAGCAGCTTTCCGGCAGGAACATCGAAAGTACATTTTGCCGGATTAAGTTTCATCCGGAACCTTCTCAAGTTGTTAAATGTTTGCCTCAGATCATCGATCAAGGTTTCTTTTACCTTAGTTTTTATCACGACATCATCCACATAGACTTGCACATTCTTTCCAATTTGGTCAAACAAACACTTTTGCATACAGCGCTGGTACGTTGCACCAGCGTTGCGCAAACCGAAAGGCATAGTGACATAGCAATAAGCCCCGTGCGGGGTAATGAACGCAATTTTTATTTGATCTTCCTTTTTCAGGGGAATTTGATGGAAACTGGAATAAGCATCCAGAAAAGACAACAGCTCACAACCAGCGGTAGAACCGATCACCTGATCAATTCGAGGTAAGGGAAATGGATCTTTCGGGCATGCCTTGTTCAAGTTGGTGTAGTCGATGTACATGCGCCACACCTTTGGAGATTTGGGTTCTTCCTCTTTTTTATTCTCGACCAGCACTGGATTGGCCAGCCACTCGGTATGCAGTAATTCCACGATGAAACCGGCAACTAGTAACTTTGTCACTTCTTATCCAATGATCTTTCTCCTGTCTTCAGCGAACCGGCGTAGGGGTTGTCTTACCGGCTTCGCATCCTTCTGGACATTTAAAGAGTGCTCAGCCAGCTCCCTCGGAACACCCACCAAGTCATTAGTAGACCAGGCGAAGATATTCCGATTCTCAGGGAGGAAGCTGACGAGCGCGCTTTCCTATGCTTCACTCAGGCCGGCACCGATACGAACGGTACGCTCAGGGTATGCCGGATCCAGCACGATATCTTTTGTCTCCTTGGGTGGCTTGAATGTCGGTGCGCCCAAGTTTCCACTCATTGCCCCTAAACTCAACTGTGAGGACTGAGCCAGTGCAACTGCGGTTTGCATCCTTCTTTTTTCTTCTGCAATCACCAACGATTATGCTAGGTTTGATCCGGCGGAAGCGGTTTCCAGTGAGATCTTATAGTTTCCCACCACAGTTAAGGGTCCACGAGGTGCCGGCATCTTCATCTTGAGATACGCCGTATGTGTTGAGGCCATGAACGCCGCCAATGCCGGTCTCCCCAACAGTGCATGGTAAGGACTGTCTAGATCCACCACCTCAAACATAAGGTTTTTGACCCAGCAATTATCACGTCCTCCAAACGATAATCCACCCGGATTTTTCCCATGGGCGAACAGGACAAACCCGGAACGATTTCGTGGAATGTTGTGTGAGTTGGTTGTAGCATGTTCTCTGTTATCCCAAGCGTATGCATGGTGTGCCGGTACATGATATTTATGCTGCTCCCATTGTATATCAGCACTTTGCTGAACTTGACACGAGTCATTGGCCCATGCATGATTGGGTCCACAACAAGAGCGTAGCCACCCGAATTCGGCATTATCTTAGGGTGATCCTTGAATGACCAGGTAATTTTCTGATCTGACCACAACATGTATTTTGGAACTGCCGGCATCACTGCATTCACTTCCATGGAACGGCGATGCATGCTTTGCTTGTCTGTTGGCTCAGTAACGAACACAACGCATCACATGTGCGGATCCTTGTAAACGTTCTGGCCCAAAGGTGCCGGTGGTGGTGGTTGGCAATTGCCATCTTCCACCTGATGAACTTGTTGTTGCTGCTGCCGGTTTGGCTGAGGCTGTACCGATAGAGCATTTGCTCCGGTAAGCGGTGGTGGTGGTGGTAGTTGCCGCAAGAGGTCTTGCGATGGTGGCAGCATCGTAGTACAGCCTTGTGCTTCTGCATCTTTTACCGCACCTTTCAACATCAGATACTTGGTCTAGGAACAATCTTTTGTCAAATGGTTCGCCGGCCTCGCCGGATTCGGAGTGTGCCACCGGCATGGTTGTTCCATTGCCGATTCCATGGTGTACTTTGCATGATCTTGCCAATTCTTTTTCTCTCCCCACGGCTTCTTTTCAAACCATTGTTTTTTTAGGGCCCGCCCATGGCTGCGATCTGGTTTTTTGCCTCTGGCTTCCGCTGGCGCCGGAATTATCCTGCACCGCGGCTACTTGCTGCGGACCATACCTCCGATCCGGAAAATCTTCTCTTCTTTTGTTGTGCCGGTTGTTCCGGTATTGATCCTCGCGCGGTTGGCTCGTTTGCGTCGGATCAGCTTGAACCGCCGGTTGCATTGGGTCTCCCAATGCGTAGCTATCTGCCACACATATCATCTCTGCCAAAGTTGCTGGCATGTTTCTCTGCAGCTATTGCCACGGCGGTGAACCTCTTCTGCACCCATTGCAAAACCAAGCAATGGCCTGTGCCTCGATCACTTCTTCATAGGAGTTCCTTGTGGAGTTCCACCGGGTCAGGTAATCCCGGTCTGTTTCATTGGAGCGCTGCACGCATAGGGCGAGCTGGTGCGGCCTGTTCGGCCTCCGGTACATACTGCTGAAGTTACTTACAAAAGCTTCCTCAAAGTCCAACCAGCCATTTATGCTTCCTGCTGGCAAGTTGTTAAGCCAAATGCGTGCCGGTCCTACCAGGAAGGATGGTACGATTCTCACGGCCCAACGTCGGTTTCCTCCACCTGTTACGGTTCCTCCGCCGCCAGCGACGTATACTGCGGTCACGTAATCCGCAAGCCAGTCTTACGGCTTTGTGGTGCCATCATATGTTTTTGTGTCACGGGGCAACTGGAAGTTGCGAACCGGTGGTTCCTCTTTCATGATTCGTGGGCCAAAGCATTTTGGGTCCGGAGGACCTTCTGCCTCGATCATCTCAGATAAATACACCCTGTCCAGCCTGTGCCTCGCATCCCGGTCTGGCAGGCACCTTTCTCCTACGCGTTCCCCAAAGGGTTCCGGTAGGCTGCGATTCTTTCAGTTCCTGAATTAGCTTCATCATAATGTTCCGGTACCGCGGCTCTTGCCTGCCGGTACCTTGGTGGAGGCATTTCCTCCTCAACATAAGCTGCTCTTGCTGCGCGATAATTTTGCCCGGTTTCACCTCTACCGGCATAATCATTTCTGGCCTAGCCATTTCCGGCATAGCCACGAACTGCCCCTTGGCTTTTTCTACCGGTCTCGTGTCGCCCGGCTTGTTGTTTTCCGGCAAGTACCGGATCGTACACAGTCATTTGCTGTGCATTCACTTCTTTTCTTTTCTCCTGTCCGTATGGGGGGACGATGCCTGCCCATGGGACTTGCTTCCGGCAGTCTTTCCCGAATGCACAGATTTCGATGCCGCAGCTTTGTTCACCTTAGCAAGCTGCTCAGCATTTTGTTCCTGAATCATATCAAGCAACTCCCTAACACGATCTTGTTGTTTTGCTAATGCATCTCCGGTAAGCGATTCACACAGCTCTACTGCAGCCCTAGCAACCTTTATGGTTTTATCAGGGCTACTGTACTTAGGTTTCTCTACGATGCTCAAAGATGCAGAGGTACTTTTTCTGGCAAGAATCTCCTTACGCAGATCCTGATCTAGGTTGCGAGATCTAAGCCGGTTTTCCGGTACTCTAGCAGGCTGAGCGCTAACAGAAGCAAATCCATGGGTAGCGTTATACTCACGTAGGGATAGGTTCAGCTCGCGCTGCGCCCGGATGATGTCCGCGCCCCCTGAGAGCAGCTTCTGGCGTTGCGCCTCCAGCTCCGCCTGAGCCCCTGCCGGGTTGATGTTCTGCGCGATGGGCGTCGCCAGCACGCTCATGGCCGCTTGGAGAGGAGTCTCCGGTGGTGCTGTAGATGCACCCGCAACCACCTGGCCGCGCTCGGTCGGCGGCTTGGCCGTGCGCGTGGACTTCATCTGCCCGGCGCCTTCTGCCGCAGCTCCCTTGCCGGCGTCAGCCGCGCCAACCACCAGCACCTCCATGCTTCCGGCGGCATGGCCGCTGCGAACTGCAGATCTTGGCGGGTCCGGAGCCACCAACACCGGTGAGAGGCACTGGCGTTCGGGGACGGTGCCGTAGTAGACGCGGAGGCTGCCGAACTCAATGACGCGGCCGTTCTTGGGGAACTTACCGCCGTTGGTGAAGCAGCCAGTGTTGTCGTTGATGAAGTCCATGGAGAAGACGCGGTCGACGAGCGCAGTGACTACACGCTCGCCGGCGATGGTAAGGAGGCTCGCCCGAATATGAACTCCAGCAAGCGCAGCTTGTGGCCCCACGGTGGGCGCCAACTGTCGTCGTGGTGAACAGACAGATGCCATGGGATGGCTTAAGTTGGGGCCGAATGTGCGCTAGAGGATTCGGGAGAGGGTTTTGGTAAGGATGGGATGGATTCCGGATGGATAGCCGGATACTTTCTTGACGAACTTGGCCTTGGCTAGAGGTTGAAGAAGAAGAAGAACACAAGAACTTGCTCAACTTTGGATCTCTCTATTCCTTGATCAAACGAGATTACAGGTTATCAGTTCTCACATATCACCTACCCGCGCAAGGGGGTGCTCCCTCTCCTTATATAGGGGAGAGGGTGGCTTACAGGCGAAGAAACCCTAGGAAACCCTAATGACATCTTTGACTAGACAAACTACTTTACAAAGCCACTTTGGCCCAACCGGTACCGGCTATGACTTTAATCAGGGGGTGGTGACCTCTGCCGGTAATTTTTACGTCATCCTCTGCTTTGGCGCCAGGGCTTCGTTTAAAGCTGAAGTGCTTTGCTCACCCTTGTCCTCTAGCTCCTGAGAGAATCTTTGACCAGCTTGCCAACGTGCTACAGTGTAGCCTATGCCGGCACTCCGGTACCTTCTTAGCCTCTTCTGGTATACCCCTCCTGGGATACCGGTATGATTTCACTTAGCAATGAACCTGTCTTTGTTATCCGGAATAACCTTTAAGGGATTTCTATTTTCGTGCCCTCGGGTCCTTAGTTGTGCTCAGTTTTCCCCAGCTCGTTAGTTTTTCCTCAGTTTTCCCCTCCCTCTAGTTTGAAACCCCTCGCAGACGCTCGGACGGGAGGGTTGCCGTCAGGTCAGAGGCCTTACCGTTACCGTTAATCTGACGGGTGGGGCTGCATAGAGGGCAGTTCCTCTCTGATCCGTCTCGTGCTGACAAATGGGGCTGCTCTATAGGGCTGCCGCAGCAATTGACCAGTGGGGTCATCTATTTTTCAGGAAAAGTCATATATTGCCGCTCTGAGGGGCTGCCGCAGCCAATGACCAGTGGGGTCATCTATTTTTCAGGAAAAGACATATATTTGCCGCTCTGTGGGGCTGCCGCAGCCAATGACCAGTGGGGTCGTCTATTTATTTATAGAAAATCATATATTGCTGCTCTGTGGGGCCTCCGCAGCCAATGACCGCTGGAGTTGTCTATTTATTTAGAGAATATAATATAGAGCCGCTCTGTGGGGCCGCCTCAGCCCATGGCAGGTGACTATTTTCGTAGCTTAATCTAAAGTGACTCTTATGCTAAACATTGTGCATAATAGAAAATAGCTAGATCTCTAAATATATAGAAAATAGCTAGTAGATCTCTAAATCGATGCATATGAAGCTACATATATATTCTTGGTCATAATCCCCTTATCTAAAGGGGATGGATGCATGGCTTCATGTCGTCGTCACTTTCATCGTCGATATCTTCGTCGTCCGAGTAGTAGTACTTCCTGCACATTGTTCCGTCGAACACCTTCACCGTGAGCACATCATCGCCTTCATATTTGAAGTGTACGTAGCAGCCGAAATCCACACCGTGCGCGATGGCGAAATTCTCCCAGCCCTTGTCGAGATACATCCGGCCTTGTCCGTCAAATAGGACCTCCACGGTCCAGAGACGAGGACCGCAGTCAGCTGCTCGCAGATACACCTTAGCTGGCTCCTGGCCGTCAAGATAGTCCGCAAACTTTTTTGGGAGTGCCTACAAAGAGATCGAGCGCCGATCGTTTGAAATTAAAGGTTTTTTAGAACATGCCCATAATTAATCACATGCATCATATATGTGTGAACGCGTACGTACCTTCTTGACCAAAGGGTCTTCGTAGATGACGATGAAGAACTCCTCTATGATCAATGGCAGTGTTGACGACGGTGGTGGTGGCAATGATGATGATCCACCACCCCGGCCGCCCCTTCCCCTTCCCCTTCCCCTTCCGTTCCGCGTCCGAGACGTGGAAGCCATGGCAATGGATGATAAAGTGTATGTGAACGAAGAAGAGAGAGGCAGAACCTATTGACACAAGGGATGGCCGTTGTGGGTGTTTATAAGGGAGAGATGACCGTTGTAGGGGTTTACACAATAAATTAAGGAGGAGGTGACCGTTGTGGGGGTTTACACAATAATTTAAGGTGGAGATGACCGTTGTGGGGGTATATATCTCAACAAAAAAGTAATGCGGACTATCTTGACGGAAATGGAACTTCGTGATATAGTTTATCATTTTACCATGAAAAGTAATGCCTAAAAGAAATGGTAATTCGTGATAGTTTATCATTTACCGTAATGGCTACAACAAATCGTTGATGGTTTATCATTTTTTGCGTGAAAAGTAATGGCTACAAGAAATGGGTGATGGTGTATCATTTTTTGCGTGAAAAGTAATGGCTACAACAAAATCGGTGATGGTTTATCGTTTTTTGCGTGAAAAGTAATGGGTACACGAAATGGGTGATGGTGTATCATTTTTTGCGTGAAAAGTAATGGTTACAACAAAATCGGTGATGGTTTATCATTTTTTGCGTGAAAAGTAATGGCTACAAGAAATGGGTGATGGTGTATCATTTTTTGCGTGAAAAGTAATGGCTACAACAAAATCGGTGATGATTTATCGTTTTTTGCGTGAAAAGTAATGGGTACACGAAATGGGTGATGGTGTATCATTTTTGTGCGTGAAAAGTAATGGCTACAACAAATCGGTGATGGTTTATCGTTTTTTGCGTGAAAAGTAATGGCTACAAGAAATGGGTGATGGTGTATCATTTTTTGCGTGAAAAGTAATGGCTACAACAAATCGGTGATGATTTATCGTTTTTTGCGTGAAAAGTAATGGGTACAAGAAATGGGTGATGGTGTATCATTTTTTTTGCGTGAAAAGTAATGGCTACAACAAATCGGTGATGGTTTATCATTTTTTGCGTGAAAAGTAATGCCTAAAAAGAGTTTATAATTTAGCTCGTGAAAAATAATGCAGAAAACCAAACTTTGCGTGAAGCTAACCGACGACAGAGAGAGAGAGAGTGTGGTGGCCCCGACCAGAGAGAGATAGGGGTTATCCTGCCCGTTAGATCATACGATCAACGGTCGGCGGGCACGATCCGCGTGACATGGGCTAGACCAATCAGAGCAATGTTGGGCGTCCGTGAGAGTTTGTGAAGGGAGAGGGCAAAGCTGAGTAGTATCAAGAAACCAAGGGCAAGTGAGTAGTAAACAGACTAAGGGATTCAAATATGAGATTTAAAAAATGGAAAATGCGTGTTACGTACAATGAAACCCATCTTGGCCTACCTCAAACTATTTGCAATACAAATCTACATGAGTGTGAAAATTATGGCCTCATTCAGACAAAGTATGTTTTGGGGAAAACTGTTTTGGGTAGGGCTTATTATGGAAAACCATGCACCTTCATAGCTACTAGGTGATTTGAGAAGTGGCAATTTGTGGTGAAACTTGATTTATCTAGGATTTATCTATGATTTGAGAAGTGGCAATTTGTGGTAAAGACTCCATGAGTAAGTGCCACTCTTTTTCGGAATTTTTTGCACATTAAATAACTCATTTAACTAGTTAATCCCATTTGTTGACTCTCTGTTGACCAGCCACTTGAGGGTAAAACTGAGTATATTGCACTAGCAGTATTAGCACTCAAGGTGAAAACTGAGCACACAAAAAATGCTAGTATATGACTCGAGGGTATACCTGAGTATATCTAAATTTCCAGGGTTAGACTCGAGGACGCGTGTTGCGGTGCAGAAGTGGAAGACGTGCCATTGTTGACGCGTGTCGCGGTGCGGACGTGGAAGACGTGCCATTGTTGACGCGGGTCGCATTTAGGACGCGTAAGCCCCTCTCTCCCTCCCTCTGCACAGAGTACGTCTCATTCTCGCTCACGCACGAAACCACCCCTCTCACGTCCCATTAACTTCTCCAAAAAACCCCAACCGCCGTACGAGCGCTCCCCTGCCGGCGATGGAGAAGAAGAATGCGCCGGCGGCCATCGCCCCTGAGCCCGTCGCCTCCCAGCCCGTCGCCTCCGAGCCCGTCGCCGCCGAGCCCGTCGCCTCCGAGGGCGGCGCATCCAAGCGCGGCGCCTCCGTGAACTGGGCCGGTCTCACGGCTGACGGACCACTTCACAAGATCGGCGAATGCTTATTGACGAAAGAGGAGTACGTGGACACCTACTCGCTATGAGGCAAGTCTGTAGAAATTGGCGCTCAGGTTTACCTGATCCCGACGTGCACCTGCACGAATGGATCATGCTACACCACGACCTTCCACGCGCCGCTGAGTTCACCTTCCTCCATCTCGACACATCCCGCTACGTCACCATAGATCTATCTGCAGTTCGTGCAAGGTTCAAATTCCTCCATATCTATAGGCTTAATCTATTCTTATTTTCAATCTTAGTGCTGAATGTTATCTTCATCAATATATTTTAGATTCTACTTCGTCGGCTTTTCCCGTGGCGTCATCGTGCTTTCCCAGAAGCACCCGCCGCACAAGATACGGCTTCTGAACCCACTCACAAAGACATCAAACACTATGTTTGAGGCGCAGATGCCAACTGTTTTTCTGGATTCAGTCGCTGCAATCAACTCCCCGACTATGGTCTTCACTTGCGGACATTACCCGGAGGAACTTGGTTGGGTCGATGAGAGCACTCCAACTAAGGATATATATATGAAGATTGGGGAGAAGAAAGATTTTCGATCAAGAACCATAGTATGCGTTGCATTACCCCGTTCAATGGTGAACTGTATGCAATAGCTGTGGACAATTTTGAGTCCGGGAGAATAGTGTGCACCAATGTACAGAAGCAGCAGCGCGCGAGCACTGTCAAGATGGAGACACTAATTTCGTTTCCAGAACTTGGACGTGACAAGTTCTACCTTGTGAAGTCGGATGGTGATCTGCTGCTTGTGTTGATGAAAAACACGCCTGTGGTGTACCGTGTGGACACTCAGAGCCGCTCTCTCCATCCGGTCAGTAACATTGGCATTCATGCCTTCTTTGTGCATTATATCCGGTGTATCTCCGTCGACACCAGAGTGTACCCGACTCTTCGACCTGGCTGCATATACTATGCGGATTTAGGTTATACCAGGGAGTACTTTCATGATACAAATTCCTGGGATGAGTCGCCACAATATGTGCATAGACTAGGAAGCTACGGTCTGAGAAATGAAGACAGGCCATACCGTTTGGAGGATGTATTGGCCGCACACTGCAGACGGTGGGAGTTCAATGAATATTTCCTTGGGATAATGCACGAATGGAGCGACGCAGAAATATATGAGGGATGAATAACAAATTCATTCATCCTTGGGTATCCTAATCTTCTTGTTGGCCATACATTGCGTGCGTCTTGTATGTTTTTTCAGCTTAGTTTGTAGTGAACATTAACAATGTTATTGGCTGCTTTTGGCTGATGTATGCAGTTTACCTATGTATTATACTTAGTTTTCTGATTATTCTGCTGTGAATTTATCATATAATAGCTTCTAGATTTGCTACTAGATTTGCTGCCATATTGGGCAAAAAACGAGGGCCAAAAGGCATAAATAACCCCAGAGATTTGCTACTAGATTTGCTGCCATATTGAAGAAAGACAGAAATAGAAGCTTCTCTAGATTTGATACTAATTTGGTGAAAAAGACAGAGAGAGAAAGAGGGGAAAAAGTGCTCTTAAAAATGCCAATTTGGGCCGAGAGAGACAAAACCCAGCTCCTGCTCACGTGCAACCAAACGCTTCTCGTCCTGTCCCACGCGGTCCCTTTCTACCAGCCCCACGCGATGCGGCCCCACACGACACGGCCCCACAGATGACGCGGCGCAACACGTCAGCACAGGACGTCCAAATAAACGGATTCCTTCCATCTGAGCTCCTTCTGCGGGTCTTCAGACAAAGGCTAGGGTAAAACTGAGGAAAAACTAAGGGGCTGGGGAAAACTGAGCACAACTAACGACCCGAGGGCACGAAAATAGAAATCCCTTTTAAACCGGTACCTCAACAGCCTAAACAAGGCCATTCCGGCATGCCTTTCGCATACCGGGGGTCATCCCCCCAACAGGGGCTGATGTCTACGCACGTTTCTATTCGTGTACACAGTGTTGGGCCTCCAAGTGCAGAGGTTTGTAGAATAGCAACAAGTTTCCCTTAAGTGAATTATCTAAGTTTTATCGAACTCAGGGAGGTAGAGGTCAAATATATCCCTCTCAAGCAACCCTGCAATTAATATACAAGAAGTCTCTTATGTCTCCAAGACACCCAATACACTTATCAGGTGTATAGGTGCACTAGTTCGGCGAAGATATAGAATACAAGTAATATGAATGATTATAAGTGGTATTTACAATCTGAAATAAAAATAGCAGCAATCAGACATGTAGCAGAACTGGTTGTAAATGGTGTTTTAGTGCTTAGAAACAATGCCTAGGGATCATACTTTCACTAGTGGACACTCCCAACAATGATATCATAATTGAATACATAAATATCATCTCTTCCCTATGCTACTCTGAACCACTCTGCGGTTGGATAACGAACACCAATTCACCGCGCAGGGACACCCCGCGCTGTCACTTTGAGCATCCAAAGATATTACTAACAAACAACACAATTTCATAGAGACATCCAACTTAAATTATAACTAATGATACGTATTTATGTAATATTTAGCCTAACAGCCTCACACGGTGCACACACTATCACCTTCACACCGTGAGGCAAGGTGTCTCCGGAGATCACAATAATAAAATCACTTAAGTAGCATAATAGATGAAGAGTAACATCTACTTATTCAACTAGATTGCAAAGCTCATGATCACACATATAGATCACACCATGGGAGAGAGAGAAACCACATAGCTACCGGTAGAGCCCTTAGCCCCATGGGAGAACTACTCCCTCCTCATCATGGGAGTCAGCAACGACGATGAAGATGGCGGTGGAGTCGATGGAGATGGCTTTGGGCGCAATTCCCCGTCCCGGTAGGGTGCCGGAACAGAGACTTCTATCCCCCGAAACTTATCTTCGATGACAGCGGAGCTACGGAACTTTTCGGGGAATATGACTCTGGTATTTAGGATTTTCACATCGAAGGCAATATATAGGCGGAAGGGCGAGATCTTTGGGCTCCCGGGGGTTCCACGCCACCCCTAGGCGCGGCCAGGGGGCCCGCGCCTAGGCATTGTGTGCCCTCCCTGGTGCATTCCTCCGTCTCTGCTTTGGACTCTGTCTTTGTGTCAGAAAAACAGGAGGTTTGGCTTTTGTTTCGTCGAATTCCGAGAATATTTTATGTACAACTTTTCTGAAATACAAAAACAACAGAAAACATGAACTGACTCTGTGGCATTTTGTTAATAGGTTAGTTCCAAAAAAATGCATAAAAATACCACGAAGTGTAAACAAAACATATAACAATTGGTGTAAAACAAGCATGGAGCATCATAAGTTAATTATAGATACGTCTACAACATATCAGAGGCTATTAATGCTCCTCCTTTAATCCCAGATGCATTACGAACCGGGACTAAAGGTCCTGCACGTGGGCTGCGGGCGCGCGCCAGGCTGGAGGACCTTTAGTCCCGGTTTGTAACACTAACCAGGACTAAAGGCTATTTAGTATAATTTTTTATCCAATTTTTAATTCTTTTATACCCCCTCTTTTTTTCTATTTTTCCAGAATTTCTAGTATTTAAGCTATTCACAAGTTTAGTCTCTAAGTTCACTTAATTTCTATTCAAATTACTTATTTGTGGTTAAAATTCCCGCTCGGTCACTCATCCTCCCATGACTGCAACACTAGCATGCTTAACTTCCGAGTTCCTTCATGTCCCGCTTCCAAGTGTTTCGCGCGGATATTATTGATACTAGTATCATATAAATCCTATTAACCTCTCCTTCACGATGTCACACTTTGTTATTGTTTGAATTTAAAATAATTAATTTAATAAAAAAGTAATGAAATAATAATAATCTCGAGTAAATAAATAAAAATATATATTTTTTTTTGCAAAAAACCTAAAACCTGAAAATGTTCATACTTCCCTTTGGTAGTTTGAGAATCTAAAAATTGGTAAACCCTCATGGTTTTGGATGGGAAATTTCGAGTAGATAAATGTTCATATATTAAACATTTTTTTGAGTTCGTATGCAACCATGAATCCCGTTTTACCGGTAGATGAACCAATTTTGCAAAAAATCCAATCTTCAAATTTGTTAATTCCCTCCAACAGTAGGTTGTGTAACATACAAGAATCTCCAAAGATTTTTTAAATTTTTTTTCTATGTGCGTGGGGAGTAAGGAAAACCTAGAAAGCCTTTAGTCCCGGTTTGTAACACCAACCGGGACTAAAGGTTTACACACATGTAACCCTAAGAGCATCTCCAGCTGCGTCCCCCAAAGGGATTTGGGGCGCGCTGGACAAAAAATCGTTCCCAGCCGCGCGCCCCAAAAACAAGCCCAATATCATCAAAATCAAAGTCCAGATGCTCAAGTTATGATCATTCTCGTTTTGTCGTTCCTGCCGTTTTCAGGGGGGCGGAATTTCCGGCTTCTGGAATATTTGAAATTTTTGGCCCCTGAAAACGACTAAGGATTTAAGGGTCCGGACCCCCTGGTTGCCCCCAGAAATTTGGGTGGAAATTTCATTTTAGACCGGAAATTCCGGCTTGGAAAGTCTCAACGACCATATTTCGTAGGGACCTATAAAAGGCCCCCTTCTTCCTCCTTGGGCTGGTTACTACTTATATTCTCTCTTTTATATTGTTGTTCTTAGGTAGCTTGCTCTATCTCTCAATGCCTCCATGATTCTTGCCCCCATTTGAGGGAAAAGAGAGAGAAGATCTAGATCTACATTTACACCAATCAATATCCTTTCTAAGTGAGGGTAACTCACTAGATCTACATCTTGGATTTCTATGTGTTCTCCTATTTGGTCTTCCTCTCTTATTCTCCCAATAGCTTTTGAAAATTTGTTGGAATTCGAAGAGAAGGATTTGAGCATCTTTGTGGTGGAGCTTTCCACGAAGATTCGTGGTGGTGAAAGCAAGAAGGTTGTTACTCTTGGGTTCTTGGAACCCTAGATAGATTCTAGGCCTTTGTGGTGATTTTTTGGGAGCCTCCAATTAAGTTGTGGATGTGTGCCTCAATCTTTGTGCAAGGCCCAGTTTCCGCCTCGAAGGAAATCCCATTTCGGCAATTGGTGCCAATGAGGGAGAAGTTTGGAGGGTTTAAGGGAATTTGGTTATGTCTTTTCTTTGTGCTTAAGCATGTGCCTTTCTTGCATTGCATCTTGTTGCTTTGCA
Source organism: Lolium rigidum (assembly GCF_022539505.1). Taxonomy (NCBI): domain Eukaryota; kingdom Viridiplantae; phylum Streptophyta; class Magnoliopsida; order Poales; family Poaceae; genus Lolium; species Lolium rigidum. Next base: position 313,419,147 of record NC_061514.1, on the reverse strand, counting down.
TAGTTGAATATTTAGAGAAAACTCCACTAGGCTTTGAATGCGAATGTATGCAATGAAATTCAAGTTCATTCACACGTGCATATATTATGGGGGAGTTTGGTCTATGTATTCAACTTGTTTGTTATTTTAATTCCTTATATAAACCCTTTCAAAGATATTGTCATCAATTACCAAAATGCGGGAGATTAAGTGCATGGAGCCCCCGTGTGTGGTTTTATTAATGGGATTTCTATTTCCGTGCCCTCGGGTCCTTAGTTGTACCCAGTTTTCCCCAGCTCCTTAGTTTTTGCTCAGTTTTCCCAATCCCTTGTCTGAAACCCGCAGAAGGAGCTCGGATGGAGGATTCCCGTTTAGTTGACGTTGGTTGGTGCTGGCAAGTGGGGTCGATGTTGGTGCCCCGCAGTGGACACGTCTCCACTTATCCAGATCATCGTGGGACCCACAACTTGTCCGTGTTAGCGCGCCGGACCCACAGCTTACCCAGGTGACCGTTGAAAAATGGGAGCCCGAGCCGCCCCGCGCCCGTGCCCGTGCCATTGCTTCCCCTTTATTTCCCCGCGCCCGTGCCATTGCTTCCCCTTTCTTTCCCCGTGCCCCATTGTTCTTCTTCTCCGCCAGCGGTAGCCCTTCTCCGGCAGGCGGGTGATGTCTAGTTTCTCTTCGACCTCCCGTTCTTCCTGGCCACAGTATGGACACGTGCCTTTGACAAGATGCCCTGACTGCCCACGCCAGGAGCCTCTGAAGCGGTCGATCTGTAAGACGGAAAACAACGGCAACCGTGGACGTGAGTTCCTTGCATGCGAGAGCTTGCCATATAGAGAGGGGGATAAGGTTAGATCTCGCTCCAATTTCTCTATTTTCTCTCGATTTTCTTGTTATTCCCTCGAATTTGGGATTTAGGGTCCACGTGGTTGTTGTCAAATCCTGAAGAAATGCAGGCATTTCGAGTGGATCGATGTGTATGTTCAGAGGCTTCAATTGCAGGAATCAATTGGCCCTATTGGGGAGCGCAATTTGGGAAGGGGGGACTTGCTGTAGAGAATGCGACGGAGAGAGGAGCCGTCCCGATTATGCCTAATGCTCCCAATGCAGGACTGGTGGAAGTGAAGGGAGAACTGAAGAAAATGAACAAGCAGTTAAGGCAGCTGATCGAGTTGAAGAAGCAAGCTAATCTGATGGCTGGTTGTTTTTTCTGTTGTATAATTGCGATCGGATTCTTATCATTGCTCACTAGGCGCTAGAAGTTGTTACAAGGGATACCTTGTTACAAATCCATTATTCAGTTACATGTACTTGTAGTTGTTTTCATAGTTAGTGTGTGCATTCACCGAAATTACCAACTATATTGGAATGCTAAAGAAAGTTGATAATTGTTAGAGGGGTGACAAATAATCCATTCACCGAAATCCCCCAAATATGCCAAATATGTATGTCTCATGTTTCTACCAAAATTACCAAAAAAATATTCCCAACTATATTCCCTAAAAGAAAAGGAAAGCTAAAGATAGTTGATAATTGTTAGAGGGGTGACAATAATGCATTCACTGAAATCCGCAAATATGTATGCCTCATGTTTATACCAAAATTATACCACTTTTTGGCCATTTCAAATTACCAAAACTATATTCCCTAAAAGAAAATGACAGCTAAAGATAGTTGATAATTGTTAGAGGGGTGACTGTAATGCATTCACCGAAATCCGCAAATATGTATGCCTCATGTTTATACCAAAAATATGCCACTTTTGGGCCGTTTCAAATTACCAAAACTATATCCCAAACTATATTCCCTAAAAGAAAAGGAAAGCTAAAGATAATTGATAATTGTTAGAGGGGTGACAAATAATGCATTCACCGAAATCCGCAAACTATATTACGTGGCAAACTCGTTATTGCACATAAATAGAGGGGTGGCACTCTCCACCGACAGAGAGAGAGAGAGGGGTGGCGACGAAGAGAGGGAGGGGTGGCCACGAAGAGACGGAGAGGGGTATAATGCCTGTTAGATCAGTTGATCAACGGTTCGTGGAGTCGATCCGTGTGACAACGGCTCAACCAATCAGGATAAGTTTGGGCTTCTGAGGGGCACCATCTAAATACGTTGAAACGACACCGTATGAATTATGGTTTGGTAAGAAGCCTAAGCTGTCGTTCCTTAAAGTTTGGGGCTGCAAAGCTTCTGTAAAGAAGTTACAACCTGACAAGCTAGAACCCAAAGCGGAGAAATGCGTCTTCATAGGATACCCTAAAGAAACAATTGGGTACACTTTCTATCACAGATCCAAAGGCAAAATCTTTGTTACCAAGAACGGATCCTTTCTTGAGATGGAGTTTCTCACTAAAGAAGTGACTGGAAGGAAAGTAGAACTCGACAAGGTTATTGAACCTTCTCTCGAAGATCAGAGTAGCACAACACCGGAAGATGTTCCCGTGTCGCCTGCACCGATAAGAGAGGAAGCGAATGATGATGATCACGAGACTTCTAACGAAGAAGCTACTGAACCTCGTAGATCGACGAGGGCTCGTACCACTCCTCATTGGTATGATCCCTATCTAAATGTCATGATTGTGGATAACAATGATGAAGATCCTGCGACGTATGAGGAAGCAATAATGAGCCCAGATTCCAACAAATGGCACGAGGCCATGAAATCTGAAATGGGATCCATGTATGATAACCAAGTATGGAATTTGGTAGACTTACCTGATAGCCGCAAGGCTGTTGAGAATAAATGGATCTTCAAAAGAAAAACAGATGTTGATGGTAATATTACTGCCTATAAAGCTCGACTTGTCGCGAAGGGGTTCCGACAAATTCAAGGAGTTGACTACAATGAGACTTTCTCACCTGTAGCGAAGCTGAAGTCTGTGAGGATTTTGTTAGAAATAGCTGCATTTTTCGATTATGAGATTTGGCAGATGGATGTCAAAACGGCGTTCCTTAATGGTGACATTGAGGAAGAGTTGTATATGGTACAACCCAAAGGTTTTGTCGATCCTAAAAATGCTGACAAGGTATGCAAACTTCAGCGTTCCATTTATGGACCAAAGCAAGCATCCCGGAGTTGGAACCGGCGCTTTGATAAGGTGATCAAAGACTTTGGGGTTATGCAGACTCATGGTGAGGCCTGTATTTACAAGAAAGTGAGTGGGAGTTCTGTAGCATTCATGATATTATATGTAGATGACATATTATTGATTGGGAATGATATAGAACTTCTAAGCAGTGTTAAGGGTTACTTGAATAAGTGTTTTTCAATGAAAGACCTTGGTGAAGTAGCGTACATTTTAGGCATCAAGATTTATGGAGATAGATCAAGACACCTAATAGGGCTTTCACAAAGTACATACCTGGACAAGATTCTAAAGAAGTTTAGAATGGACGAAAGCAAGAAAGGGTTCTTGCCTATGTTGCTAGGTAAGGTCTTGAGTAAGACTCAAGGTCCAGCTACGGTAGAAGAAAGAGAGAGGATGAACAAGATCCCCTATGCCTCGGCAGTAGGCTCTATCATGTATGCCATGCTGTGTACTAGACCGGATATCGCACATGCTGTTAGTTTGACGAGCAGATATCAGAGTGATCCAGGAATGGAACACTGGACAACGATCAAGAATATCCTGAAGTACTTGAAAAGGACTGAGGATATGTTTCTTTGTTATGGAGGTGACCAAGAGCTCGTTGTAACCAGTTACACCGATGCTAGGTGGAACACTGATCCTGATGACTCTAAGTCCCAGTCTGGTACGTGTTTATATTGAATGGTGCTGCAATAAGCTAGATGAGTGCTAAGCAATGCACGGTGGCAAAGTCTTCAACTGAATCTGAATACATAGCGGCTTTAGAGGCTGCATCGGAAGCAATATGGATGAAGAGGTTCATTAATGAGCTTGGTGTGGTTCCTAGTGTATTGGACCCATTAGTCATTTATTGTGACAACATGGGTGCCATTGCCAATGCACAAGAACCAAGGTCACACAAGAAGCTGAAGCATATCAAGCTACGTTTTCATGTGATTCGCGAGTACGTCGAAGATGGTGACATAAAGATTTGCAAAGTACACACATATCTGAATGTGGCAGATCCGTTGACTAAAGCTCTCCCTAGGGCAAAGCATGACCTACACCAGAACGCCATGGGTGTTAGGTACCTTACCATGTAATCTAGATTATTGACTGTAGTGCAAGTGGGAGACTGTTGGAGATATGCCCAAGAGGCAATACTAAAATGGTTATTATTATATCTTCATGTTTATGATAAATGTTTGCATCCCATGCTATAATTGTATTAACTGAAACATTGATACATGTGTGTTATGTAAACAACAAGGAGTCCCTAGTAAGCCTCTTGTATAACTAGCTTGTTTGATTAATAGATGATCATGGTTTCATGATTATGAACATTGGATGTTGTTAATAACAAGGTTATGTCATTGGATGAATGATATAATGGACACACATCCAAATAAGCATAGCATTAGATCAAGTCATTAAGTTCATCTTGCTATAAGCTTTCGATACATAGTTACCTAGTCCTTCGACCATGAGATCATGTAAATCACTTACACCGGAAGGATGCTTTGATTACATCAAACGCCATTGCGTAATGGGTGGTTATAAAGATGGGATTGAGTATTCGGAAAGTGTGAGTTGATGCATATGGATCAAGAGTGGGATTTGTCCATCCTGATGATGGATAGATATACTCTGGGCCCTCTCGGTGGAATGTCGTCTAATTAGCTTGCAAGCATGTGACAAGGTCACAAGAGATGACATACCACGGTACGAGTAAAGAGTACTTGTCGGTAACGAGGTTGAACTAGGTATGGAGATACCGATGATCAAACCTCGGACAAGTAAAGTATCGCGTGACAAAGGTGAAAGTTCAGAGATGGTAAACCTAGAGGGCGGGTGAATAGGTTTCTACAGATTTTAATTCTTTCTTTGCAATATTAGGCTTTGCGGAATATAAAGAAGATGAACCTAATGCAAACTAGGTGAAACAACCTATATGAGGATACAAGTAACTCAAGCACGAAGGCTCTCACATGCAGTTATATCACAAGTAAGGAGTTCGGTTAGAGATAATCGATAGCACGCGAAGACGAGGGTTTATTCCCGTGTTCCCTTCCTTTGCAAGAAGGTACGTCACGTTTGGAGGGGTGGAGGTCCCACGAAGGCTGACCCTATTCTCCGGAGCCTATCCCATGAAGGAATAGCTCACTCACTTGTGGTAGACTTTGAGGTAGCCTCCAAACCTTCACAATCTTGTCAGGAGCAAATCCACAGTCTGGATGCTTCCAGACCTCTCTTGCCCACCTAGGGTTTCCAAGGAACCCTAGAGAGCAAGTTTCTTTATGAATACAAGGGGGAATAAGATTTGGCTTGGTAGAACAGTAGATCGGATCCTCCTCTATCGTTTCCCCGGAGGGATTTGAGTTTGGGTGGAGGAGGAGGGAGATCTGAGGCTTTTGGTGTTTCTAACAATGGAGTATGAGAGAGAGAGAGAGCTCAAGAAATCGGTATCGTATGTTAATGGCCCAATCGATCACTAAGTTATCGCTGAATGTGTGGGAGACATTATGTATCTCCAGGTCCCGCTATTGGTTATTGATCAGAGAGGAGTCTCGATCATGTCCACATAGTTCACGAACCGTAGGGTGGCGCGCTTAAGGTTCGATGTCGCATAAGTAGATTCAGAATATGAGATGGAGACTGAAGTTTGTTCGGAAGTCTCGGATGGGATCCAGGACATCACGAGGAGGTCCGGAATAGTCCGGAGAATAAGATTCATATAAGGGAAGTTGATTTCTAGGTTTCGGAAAAGTTCGGGATTTTTCCGGTGAAAGACCGGGAAGGTCCTAGAAGGTTCCGAGGGTCCCACCAGTGGGCCCACGACCGTAGGAGGGCTAGCATGGGCCGAGGGGATGCACCCTAGCCTAATGGGCCAGGGGCACATGCCCCTCAAGGCCCAGCCGGCCAACCCCTTTAGGGTTTCCCCAAACCCTAGGGGGATCAACTTGGGGGGAAAGAAATCCCCTTCCCGCCACTTGGCCGCCGGCCCTATCCCTAGATAGGCTTGGGGGGCACCGCAACCGACCTCCCCCCTATATAAAGAGGGGAGGGGGCAGGGGGTGCAGCCACCCCTTCATACCAAGCTCTGGCCGCCACCCTCTCTCCTCCATAGTGCTGTTCCGGCTTGGCGAAGCCCTGCAGCTTTTCTCCTCCACCACCACCACCACACCATCGTGCTGCTGAGATTCCGAGGGGATCTACCACACCTCCGCTGGCCGCTGGAACGGGGAGAGGATGGGCTTCATCGACACCGTACGCACGACCGAGTACGGAAGTGCTGCCGGATTGCAGCACAGAACGATCGACTACATCAACAACGAGATCTAATCTCGTAGGCTTTGGAATCTGCGAGGGTTAGTCTCACATAAATCTCGTTGCTTCGATCTTCGTAGATTAGATCTTGCTTCTTCCTAGATTGGATCTTGGTTTTTGTTCATGTTCACGGTAGATTTTTTTTGTTTTCCATAAAACGAACCCATGACTTATGCCCGTAGTTTGTTGGATCGGGTCGACCAATTGTTTTGTGGAGGGTGCGGCGTGAAGCTCTATTTCATGTTTCTATTAGATGTCATTCTGGTCCATGGTGAAATCAGAGGTGGAGAATATCTAAAGGCCAGATTGGAGGACTAGCGATGGAGGTTCGAGTCTCTGTGATGTTGAGGGACTTGCTTAGTGTTCTGGATTTCGCAACAACAGTACGCAGGTGGGGGCGGTAACATAGGTGAAGTTCAGAGTCTTACCTTTCAGGGTAAAAATCCAAGGTCTAGCCTTAATTGGTTGTGCCTGTCAATGATCTTGTTGAAGGCTTTGTTTTGAGAGCAGGGACTATCTTCAGGATGAAAACCTAAGATCTTTTAATTGGACGATGACGGTGTTTGTGCACTATTACCTTCTTGGAAGCGTCGCTTTTGGAGAGCCTGCAGTTCAGGTGTTGTCCTGTTGGTGGATGTATTGTTGCTGCTAGAGCTAGAATACCGTAGCGGAAATTTTATTTCTTAGTTTTCTTTTACTTTTTTGGTGTGTGTATTCGTACTACCATTAGGTTATTGCATTGTTGCAGAGGCTAGGTGTAATTTTTATCTCTCGATATTAATATTTCCTTTATCAAAAAATCTTCTACAACAAGCTCTACTATGAAAAGCTTTGCCCGGCTCCGGTAATGGAGGGGTGAGGAAAGCGGCGCGCCTTCGGCTCGTGATAGTGTCAGTAGTCATCGCTAGGTGCTACGAGTACCTATTTATAGGTTTATTGCTTTTTGAGCTACTTGTACTATCCCCATTATTGGTAAATTGGTGGAATTTTCAAGCATAAAACAACTTTACCTATCTGGTTTCCGCCACTGCATGATTTGTTATGAGAATACACACTGAAAGAGGTATTAATCATATAAAAGAAAATCCAAGATAACCAGTACAAAATCATGCATGGTTAGAACTCCACTCAACACCACGTGATACATTGGCCTACAAAACAAACTCGAGGTGGAGGCACACGACTACGAAGGCTCTCCTTGCACAGCCACCCACCAAGAAGGGTGAGGAAGCAGGGCATAGATCCCTATAACTGTGTCATGCACAAAGATGGAGACCTTGGTAGCACTAGGAACAGCCGAATCAACGTATCGCACACTCATAAGCGCCTAGAGGAGTCGGTGAGTGGCCGACGAGACCCAACCAATCCAGAGGAAGCCGTCGACCAAGAAGTGCCAACCGCGGTGTACATTGCGCCCCGAAGGCTCACGCTCCGAGCAGCTGCCAATGCCGACACCATCTGCCATTAAGGCGTCACCTTAAGAAGGGTTCAACACTGTGGTATCGCCGCCGCCCGATCCGACCAACCGAAACTAGGATTTCCCATGTTGCTCGAGGTGAGGACGAACAACAAGGGCGTGGCGACGCCTACAAGGACGGAGACGACACCCACAATAGTCGCCTTTGTCCGCAAAAAGTAGAGATTTCTCCCGACCCGATCGTCGTCCCCAATGTCTAGCTGAATTGATATGCACAACAGATAGCCGCACCACGCTGAGTAGCAAGACGCATGTGTCACTGGAACAAGGGAAGACGCCTCCCACCGCCCACCAAGACCCCCATTGGATGGGGCTAGATGGTGGGATCTAGCCCCCCACCGCCGGCACCACCATAGTGCCCGATCGCCTGCACCTGCCACCACCATCATGTCTCCTTACTTCCGCCGACATACAACCGTCGGCCCGTCCAAAGCTGGATGGGTTGAGCGGGGCCGAAACTTCATGTAGAAGCGGTAGGGCGCCTCCATCGCAAGAGGACGCTACTCCTCGGCAATTGCCGAAGTGCGCCCACCGTCGGCAAGCCGCAACAACAATGTGCTACGTCGCAGTCCCACGCGCCGCTGCCATAGATCGCCTCCAGCAGCGGCGAGAGAGAGGATGGAGTAGGAGGGGGGCTACGCGCGCTGTTGGGGAGGTCCCGCACGAGCCGCCTAGGTTATGCGACGCGGTGGCCGAGAGCTTTTTCCGCCTCTCCTCTTTGAAGTAACTCCCTGCAGGAAATTTCATGCCATGTCCATTTAGAAACGTTGCAAGACGGATGGTGCAGACTCATCTTGAATGTGAAAAAACACAAAATTGAAAAGGCAAAATATTACAAGCAAATTTTGAGGTTTAACAGATGGTGCCATATCCATTTAGCCAGTAAGATGAAAGACATACGGTGCCTAACTTTCAGTACGAGCCAACTTCATGTCTCGATTTGAAGTTCGTTTTATAATACGTAAGGCTGAGGTGAGCAAGTATAGATTGTTCAAACTCAATCCATCCGCAGACCTACCAGCCGTCCATGAAACAAGAGGTCAGCCACGCGTACCGACCAACCCTGCTATCGTGCTTGACACTCCTACGATCGAGTTCCCTCCCCACAGAATCCTCCCGCTAGAGCCGAGAAACCCCACAGAATCCTCGCTCTAACACGGCACATCAAAATCTTCACAGCAGAAGGGAGGACGACAGGCAGCACCGACGAGCTCGCTGTACCAGAACAGGCTGGTCGCGTCCCCCAGGATCCACGCACAGGTGTGTGCTCACTCAACCCTCGTTTTCCTCTTCAGATCCTAGTAACAAGCGACTTCGCCGAGGTACAGAGCTGTTTTTCTCTACTACATGCTCGTTCATATTGATGGCGGCGATCTCTAGAAGTTGCCATTGTCATGGAGAATTATAGACTAGTGGACTTTGTGGCTCATCTCATATGATTGGTTAGATCTTAGGACTGGTTAGACCGTTAGACGGTGAACGTTAATAATTGTTCTCTTGCGGGTAAAATTGTAGTACTACTACTGTATATCTACTAGTACTTATTGGAACTGTTGACTTTTTTGTGTATTGTTCTATAATGGCCAGTATAAAAGCTGGATGAAAGAATCTTATGCGAATTTTTATTTGGTGGTGGTTAAGGGATGCGTATTCTGTTTTTCCACTTAGATTGATACATTGTAGCAACTCTGACGAACGCGATAGCTTTTTTTGCGTTAGTGTTGCTAGCTGATTTAGCATTCGCCTTCGATTATTTAATTGAGAACTTACTTTATGTACTCAATATGCAGAACTGAACGAACTATGTAAAACTTAATGATCGCTCAAGTCTTTGCATGCTAGGCTTGGTATGTATTTACGCAGTAGACTTCTACAGTACTATTTTTGGATCACTAGTTCTTGCTTGCACTTTCTGCTGGAATTGTTGACTTATTCCGCATTGTTCTATATATAGCCTACTGAAAGTCTGAAAGTATCGTTTTGTCCAAACTTTGGCGTGTGCTCGTTCAGAATGCATCTTTTTGTGAAGAGCCCCACCGGCAGGACAATCTGCCTCAGGGTCCAGCGAACAGACACCCTCTATACTGTCAAGGAAAAGATTCAGGAACAACACCGTCTTTTCTTTGACGGAGTACAGCTAGAGGACAACCTTACATTAGCTGATTATGGCATCCAGCATCAATCCACGATTGAACTCCAAGAAAGTATGCAAATATATGTAAAGGAGACGCTAGCAGGCCTGACCATCACTCTCGAGGTTGACAGCTTAGACACCATTGGTGAGGTGAAGACGAAGATTCAAAATATGCATGGTTTTCCCAAGGGTCAGCAGTGCCTCATCTTTGCCAACAAACAGCTAGAAGACGACAGTACCTTGGCAGACCTCAACATTTGTAAGGGATCCACTCTTCTCCTCGTCCTCCGTCTGGATACTACAGGAGAAAGGATGCCCATCTTCGTGAGGACGCCGGTTGGAAAAAACATCCCTCTTGAGGTTGTTAGCTCAGATACAATCGATAATGTCAAGGTGAAGATATATGAGGTGGAAGGCACTCCCCCAAAACAGCAACGCCTCATCTTTTGTGGCAAGCAGCTGCAGAACCACCGCACCTTGGCTGACTATAACATTCAGAAGGAACACACCCTCCATATGGTGTTCGCCCCTAGTGGTTGCTGAGATGGATGCCATTGTCACTCGGCAAGTATTAATGCATGTCATCTTCTTTCCGGTGTGATTTATCAGTAAAATCATCGTTGCAACACTCTTCTTCTTAGTGGTGGTGTTTCATCACAAAAACTATCATGTCCATTACGGCAGTTGATTGGGTAAAATTCTTTCCGCATACAAATTTGGTCAAAAACAAACCTTGTAATGTTCGAGCAAGTATATATAATAGAATACTACGTATTGACTTTTACAATGGAAGCTCAGATGGGGCACCACACCCCAAATATGTAAAATTCGCTTTGAATTATGCATACCAGTTAGAAAAATCGGACACGGATGCTGGATACCCCTCGGTCTCCTCTAGGCGACCGAGGGGGCAAAAAACCTAACCCCCCCCCCCTCCGCCCCGCCCCGCCTCCCCCACAGTCCCTCCCTCTCTTCGTCGTCACCTGAGGCTGCTGCCGACGAAGGTGGTCTTTGCGAAGGGCAAATAAGAACTCATTACAAATATTTATCTGTGATAAGGTGGTCTTTGTTAGCCAACCTAAGTAAATCTTGATCAAGCCGTGTGGAACAAAATGTCAAAAGCACATTCATGGGGGCCGATTTCAGGTCATGCATTCACTCATCCTCTTATCATTTAGTCATTCAAGAATTACGAGTTCTTTAGCAAATATGACCTAGTCAGCAGGCTATAATGATTTAAATACTTCTTTCATTCATAAAATGATATTTTTAGATTTGTTTAAAGTTAGATGTACGTAGATATTACTTAGTGTATAAACACATCTGAAATTTATACAATTCTCAGACATCTTTTTATGAATAGAGAGAGTATTATATTTGTACTTAATAGGTGAAAAGAAAAGAGGAGAAAGAAGATAAGTAGGCTCTAATGCAATAGTCAGCTCTAGCACGTGTTTGTAGACATTTTGTGAGATTTTTTTTAAGAAAACGCAAAAATGTTGTGTTTCGATGTATTAATAGAGAGAGTTTGATACAAGCTTAGAGAGACCACATCCAAATACAATGCGACACACTACACACTATGCTATGGGGAGCAGTGTCACAAGCCCCGAAGAACCCGTTTTCGCCCAGGATTTGGCCTCCAAGCAAACCGTGAAGGTTGGATCACGTGCCATCAAAGACGATTGCGTTGCATCGCTTCTGTAGCCACTGAGCCGTGAGCATGATCGTCGAGCATCTTTGGAAAGCTCAGATGGTAGTATCCCACCAATCAACGAACAAACTCCCATCAGCTGGAATGGTCGTCGGCGAGGAAATCCAGGACGGACACCTTGTGAGAGTGAAAGTTGATTCATGTATTGTTAAAATAGTGTACATGTCTATAGCTAACTACTAATTACGTTTTGATGAATAAGTGCACGATGTTCCAAAACAAACTTCGACCGAATTAATTGAGCAACCAAATCTTAATTATACTATACGTAATTAGTATCATCGGATTCGTATTGAAAAATACTTTCTAATGACGATCTTTGTATATTTGGTGTAATTTTTTGTCAAGGAAAAATACAGAAAAGGAGAATGCCTTATTTATTGAAATAGAGAGAATATTGTACATGCTAACTATAATCTATAAATAACACGGCATCTCGCTTATAGACAACATCTATACTATTTCCTCTGTCCCATAAAGCTTATCCAAGGTTTATCTAAATTCAAATGCAAATTGTCTAGGTACATCTAAATTTTGATAAATCTGACACAAATTTAAGGAACGGAGAGAGTATTAAACTTGTTCTAAAGAATACAGCTGGTAAATAATTCAGATCCTAGATGCATGCTCGGGTGAGATCTCGATGTGTCGCTTAGCATTTTGCCGCTTTAGCCGGACAACTAAAAGAAGTCTATCGTGCTCACGGCAATGCCGAATTCTTCTTCTCCTTTTACCCGGTCGAACAACTAAAAAGGTCCACATCGTGCCAGCGCCTCGCGCTGTTCTCGTCTTGGTCACCGCCACCGAGTCCATCCCATTCCCCAGGCAGCTCCGACCTCCTTCCGCACCTCCACGCGACCACCAGCAACGATTTGAACCGGAACGGATGCGCATGGCACTGGGTGCTATGGAGGAAGCGAGCTCGTGAGGGCCGCAGCAGGTTTTCGTCTGCCGGTGGAGGAGGTGCTTCTGGTCTGCGGCTGCGGGAGGAGATCGAAGGGGATTCCGTGCCAGAGATCATCAAGCCCCCCCCAGGTCTTCTTGTTTAATCTTTCAAACTCCCGTTGTGTCTTATCTGCTAGTAGTTTGTTATGCTCGAGCTGTTTCTCGTAATTGGAGGTTGTCTGGTTAGTAAGACATGCAATTTCTTCTATCTAAAGAAAGACATGAAACATCAACTAAGACTACGAGAACCTCCTATTGCTTAAAGAAAAAGTAGAGAATAGGCGGAGTTGGAATAGAACAGTTGGGTTCAGACCAACCCACTATAATCCATCAAACATTCATTACATTAGTTTGTGTTATTGCTTAATAGTGGAAGATTACACAACAATCCACAATACCAAGCGTTGACCAGATCCCAATGACTTATTGCTCTAACTAACAATTAGCTTACGATTAGGCTCTCCTATACTATAGTCTCTTTAGCATGGATGTACAAGTTTACTCCCTACTCACTAAAAGCAAGAACAATAGTAGAGTCGATTGTTGGCTCTACCACATTGCCATATCATCTAGAGCTAACTTTAAAGCCGGCATGTATAATAGTGAGATACAAGAAAGTACTACTTTAGTGATATATGACCCACCATCTACCCTCACAAAGTGCCTACAAGGATGTGCTAGACCTGGCTCTTGCATTACAGTCCACTTAGCTCCTCTCCCAAAATATAATATTTAATCTCTTAGAGTCAGCTGACTAGGGTTTATTGTACATGCTCTAAGGCTAGTTATAGTGGCAGTAACATATAGTAGTAATTGAATTTCCATTGCAGGTTTGCACGGGAATGGTGTTTTGGCTCATGGGAGCATATGCTCCCTTTATTTTGAAATGTATCTTAGATATATTTTAAAATTATTAGGGTAATATGCTTGTTGTATTATCAGGGGACCAAAGGCCACAATATATAGTACATGTATATGTGCAAATATGCAGGAAGCCCCCTAACATATGGGGAAACTACAATATACAGATATATACATCTAACACCCCCGCCCCCTCAAACTCATGGTGGATCCACAACACTGAATTTGGAGAGTAAGAAGTCATGCTGCGCTCGAGTTTGTGCCTTTGTAAAAAAATCTGCCAACTGCAAATCTGAAGGCACATAATGAACCGCAACAACCGCATCCTGCACCTAAGCACGTGTATAAAAAAACATCAACACCAATATGCTTGGTCAGCTCATGCTTGACCAGATCACGTGCAATACTGATAGCACCTGTACTATCAGACAAAAGCGGAGTGGGTGTCGTAACAGAGACCCCAAAATCTGCAAGCAACCACCGTAACCAGGTCACCTCAGCAATCAACAAAGCCATAGCCCGCAACTCAGCCTCAACACTCGAACGGGAAACCGCTAGCTGTTTCTTTGTCTTCCAAGCAACAAGCGAACCACCAAGAAACACACAGTAAGAAGAAAGTGAATGACGATCCGTAGGATCACTCGCCCACATAGCATCCGAGTAGCAATGGAGCTGGAGAGAGCTGGAACTAGGAAAGAAAAGGCGACGAGTGATCGTGCCACAAAGATAACGAAGAACACGAAGGAGATGACTGTAGTGAATAGTGGTAGGAGCTGAGACAAACTGACTCAGAATATGAACATGATAATAAATATCAGGACGAGTGACAACAAGATAAACAAGACTCCCAACAAGATGGCGATAACGTGTGGGATCGGGAAGAGGATCACCATCAGTAGGACGGAGCCTAACATTAAGCTCCATAGGAGTGTCAACCGTGCGCTCATCCCCAAGAGCAGCACGAGCAAGAAGACCCTGAATGTACTTTTCTTGAGAAATAGAAAAACCATCAGAACGGGAGGAAACCTCAATCCCAAGAAAATAGCGAAGAGGACCAAGACCAGTCATAAGAAACTGATCACGAAGATGAGCCTTGATAAAGGCAATATACTCAGGATCAACACCAGTAATGATCATATCATCAACATAGGAGTGCGTCAACGAGGAGAAGTGTGAACGAAAAGTACTGGATCATGAAAACTAGGAGAGAAACAAGCAGTAGTCACCACAGAGGCAAAGCGCTCGAACCAGGCACGAGGGGCCTGTTTCAGGCCATAAAGAGAACATCGAAGACGACAAACCATCCCATCGGGAACAGAATACCCGGGAGGAGGCTGCATGTAAACCTCCTCACTCAACTCGCCATTAAGAAAAGCATTCTGAACATCAAGTTGGGACACATACCAGCGTCGAACAGAAGCAACAGTAAGAAGAGTACGCATAGTGGTCATATGAGCCACAGGGGCAAAAGTCTCATCATAGTCACGGCCGTGCTCCTGCTGAAAGCCACGAGCCACAAGACGCGCTTTATAGCGCTCAAGAGATCCATCAGAGCGGGTCTTAATTTTATAGACCCACTTACACGTGATAGGATGAAAACAAGATCCAAGGTGCCAGTGCGCTCAAGCGCAGCGATCTCCTCAGCCATGACAAGCCGCCATTCACGATGACGCTCGACTTCCCGATAAGAAGTCGGCTCAAAGACGACAGAGATACCATACTGACTAGGAGAGTAACAGACTGGAGCACGACGCTGACGAACAGACCGTGTAGAGGGAAGCTCATCGGCAGAAGACGACTCATCATAAGAAGAGGAAGAACGAACATCAGAGGAAGGATCCGAAGCCGGAGAACGAGGAGTACTAGGGGAACTAGACGGAGGAGAGGATGGCGCCGAAGTCGAAGGGAGCGCATCAGAACTAGGAAGTGGAGGAGAAGGGACAGCAGGAGGTGCATCCGGAAAAAGAAGAAAAGAGATATCATCCACCGGGTAAGTACCAGAGGTGGGGCGAGGATAGAAGGGACGCGTCTCATAAAACGTGACATCACGAGAGATGCGCATCCGACGACCATCGGGGTCCCAACAGCGATAGCCCTTATGCTCATCACTGTATCCAAGAAAAACACACTCAACAGACTGAGCGGTCAGTTTGGTGCGCTCGCGAGGAGGGAGAAGGACATAGCAAACGCAACAAAATAAACGAAGAGTCGAGTAGTCTGGAGAGCTACCAGAAAGACGCTCGAGAGGAATGCCACCTTGAAGGGTAGCAGAAGTAAGTCGACGTAGCGACAGCCTCAGCCCAGAAATGCAGCGGAAGAGAGGAAACAATCATCATAGCACGAGTAGTCTCAAGAATATGACGATGCTTACGCTCGGTGACACCATTTTGAGCATGGGCGCCGGGACACGAGAACTGAGCCAGGGTGCCTTGCTCAGCAAGGACACCACGCAGGTGCTATGAGATATACTCTCCTGCAGAATCAGCAATAACACACGAATAGGCATGGAATAATGAGTACGAACCATGGCCGCAAAGCTCTGATAAATAGAGAGCACCTCACTGCGAGAGCGCATAAAAAACAACCAGGTGTACCATGAAAAATCATCAATAAACAAAATATAGTATCGATGACCCCCTTTGGAAGGAAAGGAAGCCGGACCCCAAACATCCGAATGTACTAAATCAAAAGGTCGCTTAGATGCAGACACACTAGTAGGACAGGGAAGCTGAATCTGTTTGCCTAACCTACAACCCTGACACGAATGTAAAGACACATCTCATGAGACAGACCACAGAAGACCACGGCGAACTAATGACGATAAACGAGAGCCACAAAGGTGACCCAGCCGATGATACCACTGCTGAAAAGATCCAGTGACAGAAGCAGCAACCGCAGGAGAATTGACAGATGAAGTGGCAGCAGAGAGAACGCGAAGCCAGTCTAACTCCCAGAGCCCCAGGGACTCAAGGCTGCGAGGGCCAGCTCCAACCAGGACCTGTGTACGGCGGTCCTGAACAACACAAGAATCAGCATCAAGAATGACGCGACAAGCAGAATCAGTAAGCCGACTAGCAGAAAACAGGTTCATATTAAGACTAGGAACATGAGAAACATCAGGAACAGAAAAAGAGGAAGTAGAAAGGGTGTGATGTCTACGGGAGCTTCTATTCTTGTAGACAGTGTTGGGCCTCCAAGAGCAGAGGTTTGTAGAACAGCAGCAAGTTTCCCTTAAGTGGATCACCCAAGGTTTATCGAACTCAGGGAGGAAGAGGTCAAAGATATCCCTCTCATGCAACCCTGCAACCACAAAGCAAGAAGTCTCTTGTGTCCCCAACACACCTAATAGGTGTACTAGTTCGGCGAAGAGATAGTAAAATACAGGTGGTATGAATATATATGAGCAATGGCAACGGCACCAGAAAAGTGCTTTGCCCAGGACAGTAAACAAGCAGTAGTAACGCAGTAAAACAGTAAACAAGCAGCGATAGCAGTATTTAGGAACAAGGCCTAGGGATTAGACTTTCACTAGTGGACACTCTCAACATTGATCACATAACGGAATAGATAAATGCATACTCTACACTCTTGTTGGATGATGAACACATTGCGTAGGGCTACAAGAGCACCTCAATGCCGGAGTTAACAAGCTCCACAATTCAATGTTCATATTTAAATAACCTTAGAGTGCATGAAAGATCATTATGACTAAACCAAGTACTAACATAGCATGCACACTTGTCACCTTCATGCTAAGAAAGGAGGAATAGATCAAATCAATACCATCATAGCAATAGTTAACTTCATAATCTACAAGAGATCATAATCATAGCCTACGCCAAGTACTAACACGGATGCACACACTGTCACCATTACACCGTGTAGGAGGAATAGAACTACTTTAATAACATCACTAGAGTAGCACATAGATAAATTGTGATACAAAACACATTGCAATCATAAAGAGATATAAATAAGCACTTCACTATGCCATTCATAACAGTGAATAAGTATTCGTGAAATATAGCCTAAGAGACCCACACGGTGCACACACTCTGTCACCTTTACACACGTGGGACAAGGAGTCTCCGGAGATCACATAAGTAAAATTCACTTGACTAGCATAACGACATCTAGATTACAAGCATCATCATATGAATCTCAATCATGTAAGGCAGCTCATGAGATTATTGTATTGAAGTACATAGGAGAGAGATGAACCACATAGCTACCGGTACAGCCCCGAGCCTCGATGGAGAACTACTCCCTCCTCATGGGAGCAGCAGCGTTGATGAAGATGGCGGTGGAGATGGCAGCGGTGTCGATGGAGAAGCCTTCCGGGGGCACTTCCCTGCTCCGGCAGCGTGCTGGAACAGAGACTCCTGTCCCCCAGATCTTGGCTTCGCGATGGCGGCGGCTACAGAAGGTTTCTGTGGGTTTCGTCAATTGGTATCGGGGTTTTTAGGTCAGGGGCTTCTTATAGGCGAAGAGGCGGCGCCAGAGGGTCGAAGGGGCGCCGACACCATAGGGGGGCACGGGCCACCCCTAGGCCGCGCCAGGCATAGGTGTGGTGGGCCTGTGGCCCCCCTCTGGTCCTTCTCGGGTGTTCTGGAAGCTCCCGGGGAAAATAGGGACCTGGGCGTTGATTTCGTCCGATTCCGAGAATATTTCTTTACTAGGATTTCTGAAACCAAAAACAGCAGAAAACGAGAAGCGGCACTGCGGCATCTCGTCAATAGGTTAGTTCCGGAAAATGCATAAATATGACATATAATGTGTACAAAACATGTAGATATCATCAATAATGTGGCATGGAACATAAGAAATTATCGATACGTCGGAGACGTATCAGCATCCCCAAGCTTAGTTCCTGCTCGTCCCGAGCAGGTAAACGATAACAAAGATAATTTCTGAAGTGACATGCCATCATAACCTTGATCATAATATTGTAAGCATATGTAATGAATGCAGCGATCAAAACAATGGTAATGACATGAGTAAACAACTGAATCATAGAACAAAGACTTTTCATGAATAGTATTTCAAGACAAGCATCAATAAGTCTTGCATAAGAGTTAACTCATAAAGCAATAATTCAAAGTAAAGGTATTGAAGCAACATAAAGGAAGATGAAGTTTCAGCGGTTGCTTTCAACTTGTAACATGTATATCTCATGGATAGTTGTCAATGCAAAGCAATATAACAAGTGCAATATGCAAGTATGTAGGAATCAATGCACAGTTCACACAAGTGTTTGCTTCTTGAGGTGGAGAGAAATAGGTGAACTGACTCATCATAAAAGTAAAAGAATGGTCCTTCAAAGAGGAAAGCATCGATTGCTATATTTGTGCTAGAGCTTTGATTTTGAAAACAAGAAACAATTTTGTCAACGGTAGTAATAAAGCACATGTATTATGTAAATTATATCCTACAAGTTGCAAGCCTCATGCATAGTATACTAATAGTGCCCGCACCTTGTCCTAATTAGCTTGGATTTACATGGATTATCATAGCATAGCACATGTTTCAACCAAGTGTCACAAAGGGGTACCTCTATGCCGCTCTGTACAAAGGTCTAAGGAGAATGCTCGCATTGGATTTCTCGCTTTTGGTTATTCTCAACTTAGACATCCATACCGGGACAACATAGACAACAGATAATGGACTCCTCTTTAATGCATAAGCATTCAACAACAGATAATATTCTCATAAGAGAGTGAGGTTTGTTGTCCAAACTGAAACTTCCACCATGGATCATGGCTTTAGTTAGCGGCCCAATGTTCTTCTCTAACAATATGCATACTCAAACCATTTGATCATGATAAATCACTCTTACTTCGGACAAGACGAACATGCATAGCAACTCACATGATATTCAACAAAGAAATAGTTGATGGCGTCCCCAGGAACATGGTTATCGCACAACAAGCAACTTAATAAGAGATAAAGTGCATAAGTACATATTCAATACCACAATAGTTTTTAAGCTATTTGTCCCATGAGCTATATATTGTAAAGGTAGAGGATAGAAATTTAAAGATAGCACTCAAGCAATTTACTTTGGAATGGCGGAAAAATACCATGTAGTAGGTAGGTATGGTGGACACAAATGGCATAGTGGTTGGCTCAAGGATTTTGGATGCATGAGAAGTATTCCCTCTCGATACAAGATTTAGGCTAGCAAGGTTATTTGAAACAAACACAAGGATGAACCGGTGCAGCAAAACTCACATAAAAGACATATTGTAAACATTATAAGACTCTACACCGTCTTCCTTGTTGTTCAAACTCAATACTAGAAATTATCTAAACTTTAGAGAGACCAATTATGCAAACCAAATTTTAACAAGCTCTATGTATTTCTTCATTAATAGGTGCAAAGTATATGATGCAAGAGCTTAATCATGAGCACAACAATTGCCAAGTATCAAATTATCCAAGACATTTTACCAATTACTACATGTAGCATTTTCCAATTCCAACCATATAACAATTTAACGAAGGAGAAACTTTCGCCATGAACACTAAGGATAAAGCTAAGAACACATGTGTTCATATGAACCAGCGGAGCGTGTCTCTCTCCCACACAAGCATGATGTAATCCAATTTATTCAAAAACAAACAAAAATAAA
Source organism: Lolium rigidum (assembly GCF_022539505.1). Lineage (NCBI taxonomy): Eukaryota > Viridiplantae > Streptophyta > Magnoliopsida > Poales > Poaceae > Lolium > Lolium rigidum. The sequence continues at coordinate 313,399,001 of NC_061514.1, read as the reverse complement.
AGCACACAGACGCTCCAAGTAAAGCACATAAGATGTGACCGAATAAAAATATAGTTTCAGGGGAGGAACCTGATAATGTTGTCGATGAAGAAGGGGATGCCTTGGACATCCCCAAGCTTAGATGCTTGAGTCTTCTTGAAATATGCAGGGATGAACCACCGGGGCATCCCCAAGCTTAGACTTTTCACCCTTCTTGATCATAGTATATCATCCTCCTCTCTTGACCCTTGAAAACTTCCTCCACACCAAACTTAAAGCAAACTCATTAGAGGGTTAGTGCATAATCAAAAACTCACATGTTCAGAGGTGACGCAATCATTTTTAACACTTCTGGACATTGCACAAAGCTACTGGATGGTAATGGAACAAAGAAATCCATCCAACACAGCAAAACAGGCAATGCGAAATAAAAGGCAGAATCTGTCAAAACAGAACAGTCCGTAAAGACGAATTTTTACGAGGCACCAGACTTGCTCAGATGAGAAAACTCAAAACTAATGAAAGTTGCGTACATATCTGAGGAACACGCACGTAAATTGGCATATTTTTCTGAGTTACCTATAGAGAAAACAGCCCAGATTCGTGACAGATAGAAATCTGTTTCTGCGCAGAAATCCAAATCTAGTATCAACCTTCGATTAGAGGCTTCACTTGGCACAACAAATCACAAAACTAAGATCAGGAGAGGTTGCTACAGTAGTAAACAACTTCCAAGACACAAATATAAAACAAAGTACTGTAGCAAAATAACACATGGGTTATCTCCCAAGAAGTTCTTTTCTTTATAGCCATTAAGATGGGCTCAGCAGTTTTAATGATGCACTCATAAGAAATAGTATTTGAAGCAAAAGAGAGCATCAAGAGGCAAATTCAAAACACACTTAAGTCTAACATGCTTCCTATGAAAAGGAATCTTGTAAATAAACAAGTTCAAGAAGCATAATGCAACAAGCATAGAAAGATAAAACAAGTGTAGCTTAAAAAAATTCAGCACATAGAGAGGCATTTTAGTAACATGAAAATTTCTACAAACATATTTTCCTCTCTCATAATAAATTTCAGTAGCATCATGAGCAAACTCAACAATATAACTATCACATAAAGCATTCTTATCATGAGTCTCATGCATAAAACTATTGCTACTCCCAACATAAGCATAATCAATTTTACTAGTTGTAGTGGGAGCAAATTCAACAAAGTAGCTATCATTATTATTTTCATCATCAAATATAGGAGGTATATTGTAATCATAATCAAATTTATCCTCCATAACAGGTGGAACCAAAAGACCAATATCATTATAATCATCATAAATAGGAGGTAAAGTATCATCAAAGTAAATTTTATCCTCAATGCTTGCGGGACTAAAAAGATCATGCTCATCAAAACCAGCTTCCCCAAGCTTAGAATTTTCCATATCATTAGCAACAATGGTGTTCAAAGTATTCATGCTAACATGTTCCATGGGTTTTTTAATTTTCGGATCAAACCATCCATGTTTTAAATCAGGAAATAGAATAAGAAGCTCATTGTTGTCCATTATGCCAAACTAGTGTAAACAAGAAACAAAAAGATGCAATTGCAGGATCTAAAGGAAATAACTTCGAGCACAAACACAATGGCGCCAGAAAAGTACTGTTACCTGGAACCGAAGTGTGAGTGCCTTTTACCTTTCCTCCCCGGCAACGGCGCCAGAAAAGTGCTTGATGTCTACGGGAGCTTCTATTCTTGTAGACAGTGTTGGGCCTCCAAGAGCAGAGGTTTGTAGAACAGCAGCAAGTTTCCCTTAAGTGGATCACCCAAGGTTTATCGAACTCGGGGAGGAAGAGGTCAAAGATATCCCTCTCATGCAACCCTGCAACCACAAAGCAAGAAGTCTCTTGTGTCCCCAACACACCTAATAGGTGTACTAGTTCGGCGAAGAGATAGTAAAATACAGGTGGTATGAATATATATGAGCAATGGCAACGGCACCAGAAAAGTGCTTTGCCCGGGACGAGTAAACAAGCGGTAGTAACGCAGCGGTAGTAACGCAGTAAAACGGTAAACAAGCAGCGATAGCGATATTTAGGAACAAGGCCTAGGGATTACACTTTCACTAGTGGACACTCTCAACATTGATCACATAACAGAATAGATAAATGCATACTCTACACTCTTGTTGGATGATGAACACATTGCGTAGGGCTACAAGAGCACCTCAATGCCGGAGTTAACAAGCTCCACAATTCAATGTTCATATTTAAATAACCTTAGAGTGCATGAAAGATCATTATGACTAAACGAAGTACTAACATAGCATGCACACTGTCACCTTCATGCTAAGAAAGGAGGAATAGATCAAATCAATACCATCATAGCAATAGTTAACTTCATAATCTACAAGAGATCATAATCATAGCCTACGCCAAGTACTAACACGGATGCACACACTGTCACCATTACACCGTGTAGGAGGAATAGAACTACTTTAATAACATCACTAGAGTAGCACATAGATAAATTGTGATACAAAACACATTGCAATCATAAAGAGATATAAATAAGCACTTCACTATGCCATTCATAATAGTGAATAAGTATTCTGTGAAATATAGCCTAAGAGACCCACACGGTGCACACACTGTCACCTTTACACACGTGGGACAAGGAGTCTCCGGAGATCACATAAGTAAAATTCACTTGACTAGCATAACGACATCTAGATTACAAGCATCATCATATGAATCTCAATCATGTAAGGCAGCTCATGAGATTATTGTATTGAAGTACATAGGAGAGAGATGAACCACATAGCTACCGGTACAGCCCCGAGCCTCGATGGAGAACTACTCCCTCCTCATGGGAGCAGCAGCGTTGATGAAGATGGCGGTGGAGATGGCAGCGGTGTCGATGGAGAAGCCTTCCGGGGGCACTTCCCTGCTCCGGCAGCGTGCCGGAACAGAGACTCCTGTCCCCCAGATCTTGGCTTCGCGATGGCGGCGGCTACATAAGGTTTCTGTGGGTTTCGTCAATTGGTATCGGGGTTTTTAGGTCAGGGGCTTCTTATAGGCGAAGAGGCGACGCCAGAGGGTCGAAGGGGCTCCGACACCATAGGGGGGCGCGGGCCACCCCTAGGCCACGCCAGGCATAGGTGTGGTGGGCCTGTGGCCGCCCTCTGGTCCTTCTCGGGTGTTCTGGAAGCTCCCGGGGAAAATAGGGACCTGGGCGTTGATTTCGTCCGATTCCGAGAATATTTCTTTACTAGGATTTACGAAACCAAAAACAGCAGAAAACGAGGAGCGGCACTGCGGCATTTCGTCAATAGGTTAGTTCCAGAAAATGCATAAATATGACATATAATGTGTACAAAACATGTAGATATCATCAATAATGTGGCATGGAACATAAGAAATTATCGATACGTCGGAGACGTATCAGGGTGCCTCGACTGGAAACAGGAAGAGAGGTACCATCAACCGTGAGAACACGGACAAGAGAAACAAGAGAGCGAAGAGCAGAAAGAATAGAAGACGCGGAAGTCATATGAAAAGAAGCTCCAGAATCCAGATACCACGGGGATGACGTACCTGACTGTGTAGAAGGTGGTGGTCGCGTGGTGTCAGAAGAGCTAGGCACAGAACCAACACTACCCGACGAGGAAGAGCCTGTAGCAGCGAGCAGACCACGAAGACCACGGAGAACGTCCTGATCAGATAGCGCAACAGCAGAAGATCTTGAAGAACCAGCCTGCCGACGAGCATGGTACCGCTTACGTAAGCTAGGATCTCTCTTCCAGCAGCTAGAGACATCATGGCCAGACCTGCCACAGTAGGTGCAGGGAGGTGATGTCATACCACGAGGCTGCTGAGGCTGACTCTGGCCCTGGACCGGAGGAGTAGAGAGTATCGGCGGTGCTGGAGACCGCGACGAAGCTGGCGGCATAGGAGGACCACGACCAGATGGCACAGGAGGACCACGAGCAGCAAGTACAGAGGGAACCTAAAGAAGACCAGCACCACGAAGACGAGTCTCCTCAGCACGAAGCTCAGCCAGTACCTCAGAGAGCGGAACACGACCACGGGCAAGCAGCTGTGCACGACGCGGCTCAAACTCCTTGCGGAGCCGCGATAAGAACTCATAGACGCGCTGAAACTCCAGATCCACGCGCACAATCAGACAGCAGGGACAGGTGACACACACAGCTGTACGAAGAGAATCAATCTGACGCCAAATAGCAGCACTCTGAGTGTAGAACTCATCAATAGTAGAATCACCTTGCTGAAGGGCATGCTCCTGGCGGACCACAAATAGGTAAAGAGCATCCCCAGACAGCTGATAGCGCTAACGAAGAAAATCCCACTGAGCAGCAGCAGTGGGAAGACCCATGAACTCAGCAGCATACTGAGGCAAAACACTGGAAGTGAGAACAGCAGCAGCACGAGCATCCTCATCTATCCACTGAGTGTAGTCAGTCAGATCCAATCGATATGTCGCAATAGCAGTAGAGTGGTCCTGAACCTTCCGGTCATACTCAGCCAGAGCAGTATCATCAGCACTCTTGGCTGCATCCTTGTCCGCCTGAGTAGCATCGGGGGCAAGGGCAACGGGCATCGGTGCAATAGGCTTCGGAGGAGCAACAGGGCACGGCAGACATGAGACCTCGCCAGAAAGCACACCCCAAAGACGAAGACCGCGCATGAAGGCAGCGAAATCAGGATAATTCGCGCCATCAAAAATCATCGGGCAGCGAGGAATCGCAACATAGCCCGACGAGGAAGACATATCTCTCTCTCTTTTTTCAGATCAGATTAGGTCACGCACGCAAATCCCGATTCTGCAGGACGCCAAGGCCGGCGACGGAGACTGACGGCTGGTGGGCGGGAGGCGGCGTCAGGCGAGCGGCCGGGGCGGCCGGGGCGGACCGGGGGAGAGGCAGGGCGGGGCGGCCGGGGCGGGCCGGCTGCAGAGAGGAGGGCGGCCGGGGCCGGAGAGGAGGGCGACCGGGACGGGCCGGAGTCGGAGACGGGCGGCCGGGGGCGGGGCGGCGGCGGAGACGGGCGAGCCGGCGGTGGAGAGGAGCGGCCGGGGCCAGGGGAGAGGCGGCGGGCGACGGGCGGCCGGGGACGGAGAGGTCCGGGCGACGGGGAAGAGGCGGCGGCGGCGGTCGAACGCGGCGGCAGGTTGCCGGGGCGGGCGACGGCGGTGGCTGCGAGGAGCTAACCTAGAGCTCTGATACCATGTTATGATAATATGCTTGTTGTATTACCAGGGGGCCAAAGGCCACAATATATAGTACATGTACAAGTGCAAATATGCAGGAAGCCCCCTAACATATGGGGAAACTACAATATACAGATATATACATCTAACAAAAATGACAAAAAATTTGAAACAAAAACTTGCATGTACATCACGTGCTACACTCTGTCATAGTTGTTTTATGAAAAATCGACTTATCACCGTGGCGTGTGTAAAAAAGACAAAATTTAGTGCTGAAAATTAGGTTTTTCACAATATAAGTTTTCTCTTTTTTACCTAGACCATAAAAATATCGTTTTTTCGCGAAACTTGACGAACACACATGTATTGTGGAGATGTACATGTAGAATTTTTTATCAAATTTTTTTGACACTTCGAAATATATTTGTTTGACATAGGGAGCATATACACCTAGAAGTCGAATTGAATTTCCTTTGCACATATTACAAATCTATGTTACTATCTTTATAGTGGTTAATAACATATATGTGGTACATGCAAACTCAAATTTATTAGGTTGTAGATCAATCTTGTCTTGAAAAGTGTGATTTTCTGATAACATATAGTTACCACAAGCACTTCTCTCCTTATTTAATGACATGACTTATCATCAAAATCTCTAGTTCACTTCTCATGCGGGTGCATGTTACTATCTTAGTTACTTCCACTATAAGTTATACAAAACGGAGTGGTGTTTTGGCACCCGGGAGCATATGCTCCCGGTTTTTAAATTTTATTTAAAATACACTTTTAAAATATTGAAAAGTTTGGACATAAAATTTAATAGATACATCTCGAAGTTCTACACGTTCACAAAGTGGTTCCACGGAAAACCGACACTTTTATTGTCGTGTGTAAAAAAGACAAATTTTGGTGCAAAAAAAAGGCAGTGTAGGTGACGTATTTTTGTCTTTTTTAGACAAGTCATAAAAAATGTTGGTTTTTTGCAAAACTTGATGTACGTACGTAGAATGTCGATACGTAAGCGTGGAAATTTTTGTTTGAATTTTTTTGAAATTTCAAAATGTTTTTCCGGTGGCAGGAGCATATGCTCCCATGTGCCGAATTGAGTTTCTGCGCCTTTAGTTGATGACCTATTCAAGTTATGAGAATGGGGTAAATATGAGATAAGATGCTTCGGCAAGCAAAGTTTTCCAATTAAGGAAGCCTTTTTATGGTTGGTTAATGATATTTTTTTTCAAAATGGGAGCCTCGTCATAGCGTTTACATCAAAATGATGCACACGGCTTCGGTTTTATTGCATAGAGTTAAGTATCTAATGTTTTACATCTCATAGTCATAGGTCGCATAAAGTTAAAATATAAATCAACCATCTAAACAAGATAAACAATGCTTCTATATGCAACTTAGAGACGATTAGAATGCAGCCAACCACCCTGACCGAAGATAGCACATACAACCGTTATCAAACGATTGCACCTAGTATCTATAGGCTCCCGTTGATCGGCACAAAGGATGTAAGACCACATGTGAATTGATGAAAGCAACCCTGTGAATAACCTGCCGAAAATTTGGTTTTGCAAACTTGTTAAAAATCACATCATTTCAGTAATTCCAAATTACCGAAACTAAAGCACACACCAACATAAATACGAACTGTGGTCTTCTTATATATTCCATTCAGCCAATTACAAAACAAGTTAGTAACATTGACAGGAGGTGAAATAAACAACTGATCAACAAGTTCTTTATGTTTGCAGAACACACGGATTTGTGCACCAATTTCAACGCCTTTTAGCTTGGTTATGTTAAGTTAATGACACCTTCTTATAAAGAAATCACATGAATATCTTAATCTTCGGCAGTACTTTAGTCCTACAAATAATGAGCATACATCAAGTTTACATACAATACCAGATGTAGTAGGCGCCATACAAATTTATTTGTTTCATCATTAAGTGTTATATCCATCAATCTACGCAGTAGATCAATCCATGCCTCCCATTTATCATGCTTGAGTGCTCTAGTAAATCCTATATTTAAAAGGCGCATACGACATAACGTCCTCTACAAAATATCCTTATGTCTAGCAATATTATAAAGGGATGGAAAGTGTGTAGATAATGAGGTGTCACCCAACCAGATGTCCTCCCAAAATCTGGTACTATTTTCATCCCATATAGAAAAAGCACCATGTTTGAAGAAATCATCTTTTGCCCTAATAATTCCTTTCTAAAACGGAGAGTCAGAGGATTTGGATACTTATTTTGCATGTTTTAGCACAAAGATACTTATTTTGCAACAACTCCTGACATACATATTTTTCAGAAAGGAGTTTAAATAGCTATTTACTAAGTAAACACCTATTCTTGATGTCAAGTACTTTGATAACCATGCCCCTTGATCTTTTGGTCGACAGATAATGTTCTATTTAGTCAGCATGCATTTCATTTTTAAGTCATCATTTCACCAAAAAGAAGAGAGACCTATAGAAATCCAATCTTCTATGAACCCTTTTGGGTATCTCGAAGAAACACAACTCGAACATTGGAAGGCTTGTTATGATAGAATTAATTAGGACACAATGATCTCCATATGAAAGCTTCTTTCGTAGCCATGGCGCCAAATTTTCCTCAAAGCGGTCCTCAACTGACTTTCATTCTTTATTCATCAACCTCCAATAATGGATAGGTATGTATGCCGAGATAATTAAAAGGTAGAGATCCAACCTCACAAGAAAAAATTGTACGGTAGTCATCCTCAACCTCTTTAGGCTTACCAAAGCAAAAATAAATCTCTTTTATGAAAGTTTACCTTAAACTGGAAAGCTGCTCGAATAAAAAGAATTAACTTCATATTTACGGCTTCTAAATCATGCTCCTTAAATAATATGGAATCATCTGCGTATGTTTATGATATTTATGCCTATACAAATTTTCTGGATTGAGCACACATGGAATATTTGCTTGGTTCGGTATGTGCTTGTGATACCAATGCATTTACGCTCCTTAGTAGCCAGCCGCAAGCCAACATTTTGATTTCTGACGATTCAAGAACACACGTCAGCCTTTCTATTACCGTGACAAGGAATATGCGTCAGGTTAAATTAACCTAATGGTTATTACTCCCCTCATCCCCTCACATTCTAAATAATCCTTCACGCCTTGTTGTTCGACGAACTCACGTGGTCACGCTCGTCTCCTAAACAGCTCCGCTACCGCCTGCCTTCTTCGGCTTGACACCTCAGGCCTCAACGCCTGCCTGGTATCTGAGCGCGAGCAGCGAGCAAAATAACGCAGCACACTGCTGCCCGGGATGAATGCAGAAGAGGAGGTTGCCTTGATAGGCGTAGCAGCTGAGGAAGAATCAGAGGCAGCAGGGCAGGCGGTGGGGACGGCGCGAGTTAGATTGTCAAGAAATCGGAAGCGGGGGCGCGACTACACGGGCGACAATCAGCAGTAATTCTCCTATTTCATCACAATTCTTTATTTCTATTTTGATGTCCAGTGTAGTGTAGCAAAGCACTCAATGTAGATTTCAATTTTGATGTTGTGGGACACTCCTAGAGATATTTCATCACAATTCTTTATTTCTATTTTGATGTCCAGTGTAGTGTAGCAAAGCTGGATGGAAGCATTTTGTCTAATTTTTTTTATGTTTGCTCATACAGAATGCATCTCTTTGTGAAGAGTCCCACCGGCAGGATAATCTGCCTCAGGGTCCAGCTATCAGATACCTTGTATACCGTCAAGGCCAAAATTCAGGAACATCAACGCCTTTTCTTTGACGGACTACAACTAGATGACAACCTTACATTGGCTGATTATGGCATCGAGCATGAATCCACCCTTGACCTCCAGGACAGCATGCAAATCCATGTAATGGAGACGCTAGCAGGCAGGACCATCACTCTCGAGGTTGACAGCTTAGACACAATTGGCGAGGTGAAGTCCAAGATTCAAGATAATCAGGGCTTTCCCAAGGGTCAGCAGTGCCTCATCTTTGCCGACAAACAGCTAGAGGACGACAGCACCTTGGCAGACCTCAACATTTGGAAGGAGTCCACTCTTCTCCTTGTCCTTCGCCCGGCCAGTTCAAGACGTGGGATGCAGATCTTCGTGAAGATGCTGGTTGGAAAGATCATTCCTATTGAGGTTGAGAGCTTAGATACCATCGACAATGTGATCCTGAAGATCTATGAGGTGGAAGGCTGTCCCCCAATACGGCAACGCCTCATCTTTGCTGGCAAGCAGCTGCAGAACGACCGCACCCTTGCGTACTATAACATTCAGAAGGACTCTACCCTCCATATGGTGTACTGCCTTTGTGGTTGTTGAGATGGATGCCATAGTCATTTCCAGTATTGACGGCGTCTCTTTCCAGTGTAATTTATCACTAAAACTATCGGTGCAGCACTCTTATTTTCAGTGGCGGTGTGTCATCACTTACTATCATGTCTAGTGCGTTAATGTCTTGGTACTTGTTAACCAAAAAGGGAGTTCATGGGTCTGTGTTGGCATCAATTCATCGAGAAATATATAAACAGCAGTGCCCTGCATCAGTCATTCTCTAGTACCTGACTATTTTCTCATGCAGTCCTTGCTCTTGTAAGTGACAAAAAGAGCTGTTGCATTCTTCCAGTAGTCACTACGAAGGCACACTTTCCTTGTGTTCTTGCTCGTTTATATGTATTGGTCAGCCTTGTAGATACACTATCTGTTGGAAGTGTTAACGTTCTTTCTGTATTGTTCTATGATAACCCAAATAAAAGCTAGACGATAACATCAGCTGTCAATTTTCATTCGGTGGTCGATATTAAGGGTTGCATATTCTGTCTTTCACTTATAGATCGATGCGTTGTAGCAACTCTGAAGTGCTCCTAAGGGCATCTCTAACCGATCCCCAATAAGTGGTTAGAGGAGTAAAATTTGAGAGACATGCATCTAACCGAACTCCTAAATGTTTGGCATCTTTCATCCATTTTATCCTCGCCACCATATACCGCTTTTGATCCCCTCTATTCCGCATCTCCAAATGTGGCTCGATTTTTTTCTTGGCATTCTACAAAAATATTTCACCTCTTCCATCTAATTTTTTTAAACTCGTGTTCTCTCCCATATTTAGTTTCAAAAATGGGCTCAAAGTTTGCTTCGCTCGCGCGTGTAAATTTTCATCCGGATTGACCGGGCTCCTTTTTCCTTCCCTGGCTCGTTTCCTCGAGGGTACTTTTCATTTTTCCTCGTGTGGCGCTGGCTCCCGATCGGAACTTTCCCCGATCGACGATCCCTGGATCCCATCTCCGCGCGCTCGACCGCCTCACGCGCGCTGCTCCCGCACGCGCTGCCGCATGCCTGCGCTCTGCCCATGGACCGCTTCCTTGTTCGGCGTCCACGCGCGCGCGACGCGGCCGGCTGCTCGCTCTATCTGGCTCGCGCGCGCCCATACTCGCACGCACGCACGCACGCAGCCGCGCGCGCCCGCGTTAACCGAGCCGCTGCCTAATTTTCCGCATTGTCACACGCCCAGCGCCCCGCATCGCTCCTACTGCCCTGCGCGCCTTGCTTGCTTCCTCGATCTCATCATACGCCCTGCTCTGGCCCCCACGCGCCGCTCAGCTCGCCACGCACACGTCACCAGCGTCCGCCTGCGCGCGACTCCTTGATTCTCGCATGCGCCTGCTGTCGCCCGGCCATCTCCTGCCGCGCACCGCGCCTTGTGTTCTTGCTTTTTCCCTACTGCGTGCTGGCTCTCTTCTCTTCCTTAAGTCGCTCAGTTGATGGGCCGGTATGACCGGGGTCAACCGGACAATCATCCATGTTGCTTTTCTCCCTGCCTTCGTTTTCAGTAGGCTCAACCAGTACGACCAGGTACACAGCCAGTCATACCGGCCACTCTGTTTTTCTGCGCGAAAATTGCCCACAACAGCCAGTAAAACTTAATATTTCTCCTTTTTTTTCCCTCCTCGATCGAGGTTACCAACTTTATTCTTTCATCTGCCATTGATAAAATGCATGTGTTGATCTATTCATAATGTTATGTAATGGTTTTTGATATACTTAATTATTTAATACAGATAAATCGGCAATAGATGTACGATGTCCGACGCACTTCTGAATTCTTTACGGGCCTGCATTATTTTATCGATGTGGATGAGGCAAACAATCAGGATGGTTTATCGGTTGTCCATGTGTAGGATAACGTTGCATAGAAAACAAAAATTTTCCTACCGCGAACACGCAATCCAAGCCAAGATGCAATCTAGAAGACGGTAGCAACGAGGGGTTTATCGAGTCTCACCCTTGAAGAGATTCCAAAGCCTACAAGAGTAGGCTCTTGTTGCTGCGGTAGACGTTCACTTGCCGCTTGCAAAAGCGCGTAGAAGATCTTGATCACGATCGCTTCCGGCGCCACGAATGGGTAGCACCTCCGTACTCGGTCACACGTTCGGTTGTTGATGAAGACGACGTCCACCTCCCCGTTCCAGCGGGCAGCGGAAGTAGTAGCTCCTCTTGAATCCGACAGCACGACGGCGTGGTGTCGGTGGTGGTGGAGAAATCCGGCGGAGCTTCGCTTAAGCGTGCGGGATGTGGTGGAGGAGAGAGACCGCTAGGGTTTGGGGAGAGAGGGGGGTTGGGCGCCGGCCCTCTAAGGGGTGCGGCCAAGGCTGAGGCTTGAAGTGGTCAGCCCCCTCTCCTATGCCCCTCATTATATAGGTAGAAGCCCCAAAAGTTCTAGTCTAAGTCTTCGAATAAGACCCCAACACTAAAACCTCCCATACGTGGGAAACCTACTCAAGGAGGGAGTCCTACCCAAGGTGGGACTCCCACCTTTCCTTGAGGTGGGTTGGCCGGCCACCCTAGGGGAGTCCACCTTGGACTCCTCCCCTTTAGGGTTGGCTGGTCATGCAAAGTGGAGTCCCTCCGGGACTCTACTTTCCATGGTGATTTCTTCCGGACTTTTCTAGAACCTTCTAGAACCTGCCATAAATGCACCGGATCATTTCCAAACTTGGAATATGACTTCCTATATATGAATCTTATTCTCCGGACCATTTCGGAACTCCTCGTGATGTCCGGGATCTCATCCGGGACTCCGAACAAATATTCGAACTCCATTCCATATTCAAGTTCTACCATTTCAACATCAAACCTTAAGTGTGTCACCCTACGGTTCGCGAACTATGCGGACATGGTTGAGTACTCACTCCGACCAATAACCAATAGCGGGATCTGGAGATCCATAATGGCTCCCACATATTCAACGATGACTTCAGTGATCGAATGAACCATTCACATACGATACCAGTTCCCTTTGTCATGCGATATTTTACTTGTCCGAGGTTTGATCATCGGTATCACTCTATACCTTGTTCAACCTCGTCTCCTGACAAGTACTCTTTACTCGTACCGTGGTATGTGGTCTCTTATGAACTTATTCATATGCTTGTAAGACATTAGACGACATTCCACCGAGAGGGCCCAGAGTATATCTATCCGTCATAGGGATGGACAAATCCCACTTGTTGATCCATATGCCTCAACTCATACTTTCCGGATACTTAATCCCACCTTTATAACCACCCATTTACGCAGTGGCGTTTGGTGTAATCAAAGTACCTTTCCGGCATAAGTGATTTACATGATCTCATGGTCATAAGGACTAGGTAACTATATATCGAAAGCTTATAGCAAATAACTTAATGACGTGATCTTATGCTATGCTTAATTGGGTGTGTCTATTACATCATTCATACAATGATATAACCTTGTTATTAATAACATCCAATGTTCATGATTATGAAACTAATCATCCATTAATCAACAAGCTAGTTAAGAGGCATACTAGGGACTCTTTGTTGTCTACATATCACACATGTACTAATGTTTCGGTTAATACAATTATAGCATGATATATAAACATTTATCATAAACATAAAGATATATAATAACCATTTTTATTATTGCCTCTTGGGCATATCTCCTTCAGTCTCCCACTTGCACTAGAGTCAATAATCTAGTTTACATTTGTAAAGATATAACACCTTGGCCTTATGGTGCTTTATCATGTATTGCTCACGGGAGAGGTTTTTAGTCAATGGATCTGACACGCTCAGAAACGTATGTATTTTGTAATTCATTTGCGTCTCAACGCATTACTCATTTCCAAATGAGTCGGCATTTAAATATGTTTGGTCTTCTGGTGGAACCTTAATTCCGCGGTCTGAAATATGTCACTAATATTGTCACACACAATATAGCTTCAAAGTTCGACTCTGTCGGAACTACACCAAGTTCTCAAAGAACCTCTTGACTTAACATCCTTTGTCATTGTCAAAACAATGACATACTCTGCCTTCTTTTGTAGAATCCATCACAATATTTAGAACTCTTCTAAATCTAGCATAGACAACTTCTAGCTCATTGTGCTACCTTTTAAACAACACTTAGTCTAATTTGAGATTGAAATTATATTTTATATGTGACAAAAACAATATTGGTGTAACACCTTACAGCGATTTGTTTGTCATTTCTTCATACAAAAATATATATATATATCCTTAGTTCTTCTAAAGTACTCAAGGATATTCTTACTGTCGTCCAATGATCATTATATGAATCATTCTGGTATATGCTCCTAACATTTTAGAGCACAGGACATCTGATTGTGTACATATTAATTGTGATCTAAATCACTCATGTGTTTTTACTCATTGAGTGTCAGATACACTCAAGTTTTGTTAAAACTTCACATGACAAGAACATTTTCTTAATATTTCTATATTGAACTACTTCAATATCCTTTCTATGTACTTTGACTTAAATTTATTATGTGTTTCAATCTATCTTCATAGATCTTGACACTAAATATGTTTTAGTCCATATCCTTTCATTGAAGTTAATTCTCAATGAAACCTTTTATAATCAAGTATATAATTACATCATTTATAACCAACTATATGTATCTACATAAAGTATTATAAATATGTCTCAGCGCTCCCACTTAATTTCTTGCAAATGCAAGCCTCTTCATCGTTTCTGATGAAATCAAAAAACTCTTTGACTATTTCATCCGGTGAAGATTCCAACTCCGTGATACTCACTTCATCCAATTGAAGTTCGTTTACTTATCTAGTATTCCACGGACTAGCAAAATAATTGGTTGTATCTTGTATACACCTTTAATACACACTTCTGTTAAGTAATGTATTTTGCCATCCTACTATCATATCTCATAAAAGAAATATGTAGTGATTACTAGAATAATCCACATAGACTATATGCATTGCTACGGAAGATCTAATCTTATCGTAGTCAACTCTTTGAACTTTGTCGTAAACAACTTTTCGACAAGTTGAGCTTTTTTTCAAGGATATTTCATCCAAGTCCATATCTTTTCATAGATCCATTTACTTTCAAAAAGTATTCATCTATCTTGGATTTCATGGTGTATAGCCATTTTAACGGAGTCAGGGCCCATCATAACTTCTTTGTTTGTAGTTGGTTTATCATTGTTCAAAATCAATCCTTTGTCCACAAATCAATTATTTGATCACAAAGTAAACCATACCTACAAGGTTCAATAAGTACTTCGATTTCCATGACTATAACATTTTGTAGACATGGGAGCCATGATCGTCGTGGCTGCTTCCGGAACCAATTCCGATGCTGTGCTACTCTGATCATTATGCTCAGGTTCATAAACCTTATCAAATTATATTGTCCTCCCAGTCAAATACTTTACTAGAAACAATTTCTTGGAAATAAGAAACATTGACAAACACTTTTGTCTTTGTCTCCATAGTGGGAAGAATTCCCAATCAATTCTCTGGGATAACCAACAAAGACATTCATCCGATTTTGGTTGTAAACTTATTTACTTATGCTATGCATACCAAAATTTAAGAAAAGACTATCAAGTTTCTTACCTATGCCATAACTCGTATGGTGTCATTTCAACGGATCATGATGATGCTCTATTTAGTGTAAAAGCGGTAGTCACTAAAGCATAATCCACAAAAATATAATGGCGTCATAATATTTTTATCTCATCATTAATCCAACAAGGTTTGGATACATATCTTGGATACTATATCATAATTATGATACTCCAAGAAATGTGAGTTGTTGAACAATTTCATAACTCTCTTAGATGTTCGCTAAAACTCATAATTCAAATATTTCCACCATGATCCAATCATAGATATTTGACTTTTCTATTACGATGATTTCCACTTCATGCTGAAATTTATTTGAATCCATTCAAATATTTCAAACTTCTTCCTCATTGAATATATCCACATATATATACTCAATTCATTGTTGAAAGTTTTCATGAAGTAGAAGAATCTCCCGCACACAACTATGCCCAGTGAACCATATACATCATTATGTATTTTTCCACTAAGTTAGTTGCCCGTTCAACTTTTGGCCTATGAACGGTATTTATATCATTCCCTTTAGAAAAGATTTGCAAGCGCCAAACGATTCAAAAATCAAATGACTCCAAAAATCCATTTGCATGGAGTTCCTTCATGCGTTCCTTTCTAACATGACCTAAATGGCGGTTCCACAAATAAGTGGAATTCAAATCATTTGCCTTATGGCATTTTAGCGTCGGTGTTATGTATGTGTGTTTCACCATTAAGATTTATAATAACTTATCCATCGTACATGGAGTAATGTCATAATTTGAACAACTCATTGTTTTCATTTGACCAGAGCAAAATAACAATTATTAAGTTCTTTATTATAAATTCTAAGGGCTAGATAGAATCCAACGACGAACATAATAACACTTTATTTTTGTTCCAGACGTGCATTCTTATCATATTCCTTATCAGTCACTTAGGCCATTGTATTCTTGTATTGCGTTGTTTTGTATAACACTTCATACCAACCAATATGGTACAAATACCCAAGAATTTCATTGTGTGACCTAACTAGGAATACAACCATAACATGTATATCATTTATATACACCTGAGCTAGAATTTCTAGTCTTTTCTTTCTTTTTGCCAAAATATCTTTTGCAGTTTCTCTTTTAGCTTTCCTCATTATTCAGAAAAACACTTTAACATCAATAACTTCTAGGTTTGTTGGTCAAATACCAATAACCTTGAGGTTCTTACTTTGAAGTTGATCATCATATGACAAGTGTTCTAGATTTCACTTATTAATAACTTTGTAATATGATGAACAATTTCACTCATATTTTTATCCATCAATTCATGACAACTTTTTGAGACCACGTCTGTACGTGCTAGGCTCATAAAGTTTAACCTTAGTATTCGCATGTGCAAATCTGGCTTGCACCCGTTGTATGCACACGTAGAATCTATCACACCCGATCATCACGTGATGCTTCGAAACGACGAGTCTTAGCAACGGTGCATACTAAGGACAATCACTTCATGGATATGCGAATATCGTTAGTGCCCCAATAGTTGGAGGATTGGGACGCCTGGCGTCTTCAACCTTCATACATTCCCATAGAACTTATGAGTTTATGTAGTCTCACCAAATTATATTCTATCATCTTGCAATAAGGTCTTAGATATCACATATATCTCATACCTTGATTATTTCCGAAAACTAAATTTTCAGCTCCTTACTTTTCAAACAGATTTGAACTTCAAGTTTCACGGAGACAAGATAACTTTAGGTAATAATTGAAACCATAGCTCTTTGAATCAACAATGTGAGGTTTACTAAAAGTTTGCAATAGGACTTAATCAATTCTTGATTCTTTAACAATACGGTACCAATCCGTAAAGTTTCTTGTCAGATTTTAACAGTATTTCTATCTCAACTACAAGACTAGCGCACGGTAGAAAACGGATGCCAATACTGCAAAATTAATTCAAAATACTACCCAGACTATGTTCATGATAATTAGTTCATGTTTTAATCTAATTACTAATGAACTCCTACTTAATACAACATCCCTCATAGTTGTTAAGTGATACACAATCCACATCCACTACACCAAAACCGATCATCACGTGAGATGATGTAGCTTCAATGGTGAACATCAACATGTTGATCATATCATCCATATGACTCATGTTCAACCTTTCGGTTTCCGTTGTCCCGAGGCCATGTCTGTACATGCTAGGCTCGTCAAGCAAACCCAAGTATTCCGCGTGTGCAACATGGCTTACACCCGTTGTATATGAACGTAGAATCTATCACATCCGATCATCACGAGATGCTTCGAAACGACAAACCTTGGCAACGGTGCATACGAGGGGAGAACACTTTATTATCTTGATATTAATGTGAGGGATCATCTTATAATGCTACCGTCGCGATCTAAGCAAAATAAGATGCATAAAGGATTAACATCACATGCAGTTCATATGTGATATGATATGGCCCCTTTGTCTTTGCGCCTTTGATCTTCATCTCCAAAGCACGGACATGATATCCATCATCAACGGGCATGATCTCCATCATCGTCGGCGTAGCGTCAAGGTCCATGGCGCCGTCTTCATGGTTGTTCACATCATGTAGCAACTATTACAACTACTTCGAAATACTACTCAACATGAAATTTAAAGACAACCATAAGGCTCCTGCCGGTTGCCACAATACAATAATGATCATCTCATACATATTCATCATCACATTATGGCCATATCACATCACCAAACCCTGCAAAAACAAGTTAGACGTCTCTAATTTGGTTTGCATATTTTACGTGGTTTAGGGTTTTCGATAGAGATCTAATCTACCTACGAACATGAACCACAACGTTGATACTAATGTTGTCAATAGAAGAGTAAATTGAATCTTCACTATAGTAGGAGAGACAGACACCCGCAAAGCCTCTTATGCAATAAAAGTTGCATGTCGAACGAGGAACAAGTCTCATGAACGCGGTCATGTAAAGTTAGTCCGAGCCGCTTCATCCCACTATGCCACAAAGATGCAAAGTACTCAAACTAAAAACAACAAGAGCATCAACGCCCACAAAACCATTGTGTTCTACTCGTGCAACCATCTATGCATAGACACGGCTCTGATACCACTTGTAGGATAACGTTGCATAGAAAACAAAAATTTTCCTACCGCGAACACGCAATCCAAGCCAAGATGCAATCTAGAAGACGGTAGCAACGAGGGGTTTATCGAGCCTCACCCTTGAAGAGATTCCAAAGCCTACAAGAGTAGGCTCTTGTTGCTGCGGTAGACGTTCACTTGCCGCTTGCAAAAGCGCGTAGAAGATCTTGATCACGATCTCTTCCGGCGCCACGAACGGGCAGCACCTCCGTACTCGGTCACACGTTCGGTTGTTGATGAAGACGACGTCCACCTCCCCGTTCTAGCGGGCAGCGGAAGTAGTAGCTCCTCTTGAATCCGACAGCACGACGGCGTGGTGTCGGTGGTGGTGGAGAAATCCGGCGGAGCTTCGCTTAAGCGTGCGGGATGTGGTGGAGGAGAGAGACCGCTAGGGTTTGGGGAGAGAGGGGGTTGGGCGCCGGCCCTCTAAGGGGTGCGGCCAAGGCTGAGGCTTGAAGTGGTCATCCCCCTCTCCTATGCCCCTCATTATATAGGTGGAAGCCCCAAGAGTTCTAGTCTAAGTCTTCGAATAAGACCCCAACACTAAAACCTCCCATATGTGGGAAACCTACTCAAGGAGGGAGTCCTACCCAAGGTGGGACTCCCACCTTTCCTTGAGGTGGGTTGGCCGGCCACCCTAGGGGAGTCCACCTTGGACTCCTCCCCTTTAGGGTTGGCTGGTCATGCAAGGTGGAGTCCCTCCGGGACTCTACTTTCCATGGTGATTTCTTCCGGACTTTTCTAGAACCTTCTAGAACCTGTCATAAATGCACCGGATCATTTCCAAACTTGGAATATGACTTCCTATATATGAATCTTATTCTCCGGACCATTCCGGAACTCCTCGTGATGTCCGGGATCTCATCCGGGACTCCGAACAAATATTCGAACTCCATTCCATATTCAAGTTCTACCATTTCAACATCAAACCTTAAGTGTGTCACCCTACGGTTCGCGAACTATGCGGACATGGTTGAGTACTCACTCCGACCAATAACCAATAGCGGGATCTGGAGATCCATAATGGCTCCCACATATTCAACGATGACTTCAGTGATCGAATGAACCATTCACATACGATACCAGTTCCCTTTGTCATGCGATATTTTACTTGTCCGAGGTTTGATCATCGGTATCACTCTATACCTTGTTCAACCTCGTCTCCTGACAAGTACTCTTTACTCGTACCGTGGTATGTGGTCTCTTATGAACTTATTCATATGCTTGCAAGACATTAGACGACATTCCACCGAGAGGGCCCGAGTATATCTATCCAGTCATCGGGATGGACAAATCCCACTTGTTGATCCATATGCCTCAACTCATACTTTCCGGATACTTAATCCCACCTTTATAACCACCCATTTACGCAGTGGCGTTTGGTGTAATCAAAGTACCTTTCCGGCATAAGTGATTTACATGATCTCATGGTCATAAGGACTAGGTAACTATGTATCGAAAGCTTATAGCAAATAACTTAATGACGTGATCTTATGCTATGCTTAATTGGGTGTGTCCATTACATCATTCATACAATGATATAACCTTGTTATTAATAACATCCAATGTTCATGATTATGAAACTAATCATCCATTAATCAACAAGCTAGTTAAGAGGCATACTAGGGAATCTTTGTTGTCTACATATCACACATGTACTAATGTTTCGGTTAATACAATTATAGCATGATATATAAACATTTATCATAAACATAAAGATATATAATAACCATTTTTATTATTGCCTCTTGGGCATATCTCCTTCAGTGGTGTCTGTGTCTGTCATAATAAGAAGTATTACTCTTCCTAAAAAATCCTTCACGCCCACCTGCTTTGGTCCGGTTTCATACCTAGCTATAATTGTTGGAGCAAGCAGGGAGAAAGATGGATTATGATGGAAGACAATGAAGAAGAAGACGATGATGACAACTACCCTATGTTCCCTACATACATTGATATTGCAATGGGGGACGGCAACGCGGACAGGTGCATGTCGCGGGAGCGCTACAGAGGAGGAGGGACAGAGGCGAGAGGCCCTGGAGGACCGGTGATGGCGTGTAACTCACACGTTCGTTGGGAACCCCAAGAGGAAGGTATGATGTCGTATAGCAGCAGGTTTTCCCTCAGTAAGAAACCAAGGTTTATCGAACCAGTAGGAGCCAAGAAGCACGTTGAAGGTTGATGGCGGCGGGATGTAGTGCGGCGCAACACCGGAGATTCCGGCGCCAACGTGGAACCTGCACAACACAACCAAAGTACTTTGCCCCAACGAAACGAGTGAGGTTGTCAATCTCACCGGCTTGCTGTAACAAAGGGTTAACCGTATTGTGTGGAAGATGATTGTTTGCAGAAAACGAGTAGAACAAGTATTGCGAGTAGATTGTATTTCGGTAAAGAGAATTGGACCGGGGTCCACAGTTCACTAGAGGTGTCTCTCCCATAAGACGAACAGCATGTTGGGTGAACAAATTACAGTTGGGCAATTGACAAATAAAGAGAGCATGACCATGCACATACATATCATGATGATTATAGTGAGATTTAATTGGGCATTACGACAAAGTACATAGACCGCCATCCAACTGCATCTATGCCTAAAAAGTCCACCTTCGAGGTTATCATCCGAACCCCCTCCGGTATTAAGTTGCAAAGCAACGAGACAATTGCATTAAGTATGGTGCGTAATGTAATCAACAACTACATCCTTAGACATAGCATCAATGTTTTATCCCTAGTGGCAACGAGCACAACACAACCTTAGAACTTTCACGTCACCGTCCCGGTGTCAATGCAGGCATGAACCCACTATCGAGCATAAGTACTCCCTCTTGGAGTTACAAGCATCTACTTGGCCAGAGCATCTACTAGTAACGGAAAGCATGCAAGATCATAAACAACACGTAGATATAACTTTGATAATCAACATAACAAGTATTCTCTATTCATCGGATCCCAACAAACGCAACATATAGAATTACAGATAGATGATCTTGATCATGTTAGGCAGCTCACAAGATCCAACAATGATAGCACAATGGGGAGAAGACAACCATCTAGCTACTGCTATGGACCCATAGTCCAGGGGTAGACTACTCACTCATCACTCCGGAGGCGACCATGGCGGTGTAGAGTCCTCCGGGAGATGATTCCCCTCTCCGGCAGGGTGCCGGAGGCGATCTCCTGGATCCCCCGAGATGGGATCGGCGGCGGCGGCGTCTCAGTATGTTTTCTCGTATCGTGGCTCTCGGTACTGGGGGTTTCGTCACGGAGGCTTTAAGTAGGCGGAAGGGCAGGTCAGGGGGCCACACGAGGGCCCCACACCACAGGTCGGCGCGGCCAAGGGGCAGGCCGCGCCGCCCTAGGGTTTGGGCGCCTCGTGGCCCCACTTCGTCTCTCCTTCGGACTTCTGGAAGCTTCGTGGAAAAATAGGACCCCGGGCGTTGATTTCGTCCAATTCCGAGAATATTTCGTTACTAGGATTTCTGAAACCAAAAACAGCGAGAAACGACAGAATCGGCA
This sequence comes from Lolium rigidum, assembly GCF_022539505.1. Lineage (NCBI taxonomy): Eukaryota > Viridiplantae > Streptophyta > Magnoliopsida > Poales > Poaceae > Lolium > Lolium rigidum. Next base: position 313,377,219 of record NC_061514.1, on the reverse strand, counting down.
CTTCGGCATCTTGTTAATAGGTTAGTTCCGGAAAATGCACGAATATGACATAAAGTGTGCATAAAACATGTAGATAACATCAATAATGTGGCATGGAACATAAGAAATTATCGATACGTCGGAGACGTATCAGCATCCCCAAGCTTAGTTCTGCTCGTCCCGAGCGGGTAAAACGATAACACGGATAATTTCGGAGTGACATGCCATCATAATCTTGATCATACTATTTGTAAAGCATATGTAGTGAATGCAGCGATCAAAACAATATATATGACATGAGTAAACAAGTGAATCATAAAGCAAAGACTTTTCATGAATAGCACTTCAAGACAAGCATCAATAAGTCTTGCATAAGAGTTAACTCATAAAGCAACAATTCAAAGTAAAAGCATTGAAGCAACACAAAAGAAGATTAAGTTTCAGCGGTTGCTTTCAACTTGTAACATGTATATCTCATGGATATTGTCAACATAGAGTAATATAATAAGTGCAATAAGCAAATATGTAGGAATCAATGCATAGTTCACACAAGTGTTTGCTTCTTGAGATGGAGAGAAATAGGTGAACTGACTCAACATTGAAAGGTAGAAGAATGGTCCTCATAGAGGAAAAGCATCGATTGCTATATTTGTGCTAGAGCTTTGATTTTGAAAACATGAAACAATTTTGTCAACGGTAGTAATAAAGCATATGCATCATGTAAATTATATCTTATAAGTTGCAAGCCTCATGCATAGTGTACCAATAGTGCCCGCACCTTGTCCTAATTAGCTTGGACTACCGGATCATCACAATGCACTGTTTTTACCAAGTGTCACAAAGGGGTACCTCTATGCCGCTCTGTACAAAGGTCTAAGGAGAAAGCTCGCATTGGATTTCTCGCTATTGATTATTCTTCAACTTAGACATCCATACCGGGACAACATAGACAACGAGATAATGGACTCCTCTTTTATGCATAAGCATGTGACAACAATTAATAATTTTCTCATTTGAGATTGAGGATATATGTCCAAAACTGAAACTTCCACCATGGATCATGGCTTTAGTTAGCGGCCCAATGTTCTTCTCTAACATATGCATGCTTAACCATAAGGTGGTAGATCTCTCTTACTTCGGACAAGACGGACATGCATAGCAACTCACATGAAATTCAACAATGAATAGTTGATGGCGTCCCCAGTGAACATGGTTATCGCACAACAAGCAACTTAATAAGAGATAAAGTGCATAATTACATATTCAATACCACAATAGTTTTTTAAGCTATTTGTCCCATGAGCTATATATTGCAAAGGTGAAGAATGGAATTTTAAAGGTAGCACTCAAGCAATTTACTTTGGAATGGCGGAAAATACCATGTAGTAGGTAGGTATGGTGGACACAAATGGCATAGTGGTTGGCTCAAGTATTTTGGATGCATGAGAAGTATTCCCTCTCGATACAAGGTTTAGGCTAGCAAGGTTTATTTGAAACAAACACAAGGATGAACCGGTGCAGCAAAACTCACATAAAAGACATATTGAAAACATTATAAGAATCTACATCGTCTTCCTTGTTGTTCAAACTCAATACTAGAAATTATCTAGACCTTAGAGAAACCAAATATGCAAACCAGATTTTAGCATGCTCTATGTATTTCTTCATTAATGGGTGCAAAGCATATGATGCAAGAGCTTAATCATGAGCACAACAATTGCCAAGTATCACATTACCCAAGACATTTATAGCAATTACTACATGTATCATTTTCCAATTCCAACCATATAACAATTTAACGAAGGAGAAACTTCGCCATGAATACTATGAGTAGAAACCAAGGACATACTTGTCCATATGCTACAGCGGAGCGTGTCTCTCTCCCATAAAGTGAATGCTAGGATCCATTTTATTCAAACAAAACAAAAAACAAAAACAAACCGACGCTCCAAGAAAAAGCACATAAGATGTGATGGAATAAAAATATAGTTTCAGGGGAGGAACCTGATAATGTTGTCGATGAAGAAGGGGATGCCTTGGGCATCCCCAAGCTTAGACGCTTGAGTCTTCTTAATATATGCAGGGGTGAACCACCGGGGCATCCCCAAGCTTAGAGCTTTCACTCTCCTTGATCATGTTGCATCATACTCCTCTCTTGATCCTTGAAAACTTCCTCCACACCAAACTCGAAACAACTCATTAGAGGGTTAGTGCACAATATAAATTGACATATTCAGAGGTGACACAATCATTCTTAACACTTCTGGACATTGCATAATGCTACTGGACATTAGTGGATCAAAGAAATTCATCTAACATAGCAAAAGAGGCAATGCGAAATAAAAGGCAGAATCTGTCAAAACAGAACAGTTCGTATTGACGAATTTTAAAATGGCACCAGACTTGCTCAAATGAAAATGCTCAAATTGAATGAAAGTTGCGTACATATCTGAGGATCACTCACGTAAATTGGCATAATTTTCTGAGTTACCTACAGAGAGGTGGACCCAGATTCGTGACAGCAAAGAAATCTGGAACTGCGCAGTAATCCAAATCTAGTACTTACTTTTCTATCAACGGCTTAACTTGGCACAACAAAACACAAAACTAAGATAAGGAGAGGTTGCTACAGTAGTAAACAACTTCCAAGACACAAAATAAAAGCAAAGTACTGTAGGTAAAAACATGGGTTGTCTCCCATAAGCGCTTTTCTTTAACGCCTTTCAGCTAGGCGCAGAAAGTGTGTATCAAGTATTATCAAGAGACGAAGTGTCAACATCATAATTTGTTCTCATAATAGAATCAAAAGAGTACTTCATTCTCTTTCTAGGAAAGTGTTCCATACCTTTCTTGAGAGGAAATTGATATTTTATATTACCTTCCTTCATATCAATGATAGCACCAACAGTTCGAAGAAAAGGTCTTCCCAATATAATGGGACAAGATGCACTGCATTCAATATCCAAGACAACAAAATCAACGGGAACAAGGTTATTGTTAACGGTAATGCGAACATTATCAACTTTACCCAAAGGTTTCTTTGTAGAATGATCAGCAAGATTAACATCCAGATAACAGTTTTTCAGCGGTGGCAAGTCAAGCATATCATAAATTTTCTTAGGCATAACAGAAATACTTGCACCAAGATCACATAAAGCATTACAATCAAAATCTTTAACCTTTATCTTAATGATGGGCTCCCAACCATCCTCTAGCTTTCTAGGAATAGAGGCTTCACGCTCTAATTTCTCTTCTCTAGCTTTTATGAGAGCATTTGTAATATGATGCGTGAAAGCCAAATTTATAGCACTAGCATTAGGACTTTTAGCAAGTTTTTGCAAGAACTTTATAACTTCAGAGATGTGGCAATCATCAAAATTCAAACCATTATAATCTAAAGCAATGGGATCATCATCCCCAATGTTGGAAAAAATTTCAGCAGCTTTATCACGAGCAGTTTCAGCAGCTTTAGCAGCTTCGAGCAGTTTCTCACGCTTTGCATTAGAAGTGGAAACATTGCTAACACCAATTCTTTTATTAGTATTAGTAGGGGGTGCAGCAACATGTGTAGCATTAGCATTACTAGTGGTGGTAATAGTCCAAACTTTAGCTATATTCTTCTCTTTAGCTAGTTTTTCATTTTCTTCTCTATCCCACCTAGCACGCAGTTCAGCCATTAATCTTATATTCTCATTAATTCTAACTTGAATGGCATTTGCTGTAGTGGTAATTTTATCATCTAAATCCTCAGGTTTAGCAGCCATTTTATTAATTAAAGAAGATTGTGATGCAGACATGTATGAGATTCGGGTTTCAGCATTAGCAAGTTTAGTTTGCAACCCCGAGATCTCTCTATTCAAATTTTCAAGTTGATTCCCTATATTCTTCAACAAGGTAGATTGCTCATTCATAGTTTTAGTAAACAATTTATTTTGCTCATATTGTGATTGCATAAAGCTCTTAGTGGATCTTTCAATTTCTAGCATCTTTTCTTCATTAGATGAAGCATATCTACCATAAGAATTACCATTAACAGGGTATGGCCTAGAATCATTGTTGTTGCTATTTTTAATGAAATTCACATCAACATATTCTTTTTGAGCAACTAATGACGCTAACGGAACATTATTAGGATCAATATTAGTCCTATCATTCACAAGCATAGATATAATAGCATCAATCTTATCACTCAAGGAAGAGGTTTCTTCGACAGAATTTACCTTCTTACCTTGGGGAGCTCTTTCCGTGTGCCATTCAGAGTAGTTGATCATCATATTATCAAGAAGCTTTGTTGCTTCACCAAGAGTGATGGACATAAAGGTACCTCCAGCAGCTGAATCCAATAAATTCCGTGAAGAAAAATTTAGTCCCGCATAGAAGGTTTGGATGATCATCCAAGTAGTCAGTCCATGAGTTGGGCAATTTTTAACCAGAGATTTCATTCTTTCCCAAGCTTGAGCAACATGTTCAGTATCTAATTGTTTAAAATTCATTATGCTACTCCTCAAAGATATAATTTTAGCAGGGGGATAATATCTACCAATAAAAGCATCCTTGCATTTAGTCCATGAATCAATACTATTCTTAGGCGAGAGATAGCAACCAATCTTTAGCTCTTCCTCTTAATGAGAAAGGGAACAATTTTAGTTTAATAATATCACCATCTACATCTTTATATTTTTGCATTTCACATAGTTCAACAAAATTATTAAGATGGGCAACAGACATCATCGTAACTAACACTGGAAAATTGCTCTCGCATAACAAGATTCAAGAAAGCGGGTTTAATTTCAAAGAATTCTGCTGTAGTAGCAGGTGGAGCAATAGGTGTGCATAAGAAATCATTATTATTTGTGGTTGTGAAGTCACACAACTTAGTATTTTCAGCGTTGGCCATTTTAGCAACGAGTAAATAAAGCAAACTAGATAAAGTAAATGCAAGTAAACTAATTTTTTTGTGTTTTTGATATAGCAAACAAGATAGCAAATAAAGTAAAACTAGCAACTAATTTTTTTGTATTTTGATTTAGTGCAGCAAACAAAGTAGTAAATAAAATAAAGCAAGACAAAAACAAAGTAAAGAGATTGAGAAGTGGAGACTCCCTTGCAGCGTGTCTTGATCTCCCCGGCAGCGGCGCCGTAAAAACTGCTTGATGGCGTGTAACTCACACGTTCGTTGGGAACCCCAAGAGGAAGGTATGATGTCGTATAGCAGCAGGTTTTCCCTCAGTAAGAAACCAAGGTTTATCGAACCAGTAGGAGCCAAGAAGCACGTTGAAGGTTGATGGCGGCGGAATGTAGTGCGGCGCAACACCAGAGATTCCGGCGCCAACGTGGAACCTGCACAACACAACCAAAGTACTTTGCCCCAACGAAACAGTGAGGTTGTCAATCTCACCGGCTTGCTGTAACAAAGGGTTAACCGTATTGTGTGGAAGATGATTGTTTGCAGAAAACAGTAGAACAAGTATTGCAGTAGATTGTATTTCAGTAAAGAGAATTGGACCGGGGTCCACAGTTCACTAGAGGTGTCTCTCCCATAAGACGAACAGCATGTTGGGTGAACAAATTACAGTTGGGCAATTGACAAATAAAGAGAGCATGACCATGCACATACATATCATGATGATTATAGTGAGATTTAATTGGGCATTACGACAAAGTACATAGACCGCCATCCAACCGCATCTATGCCTAAAAAGTCCACCTTCAGGTTATCATCCGAACCCCTTCCAGTATTAAGTTGCAAAGCAACGGACAATTGCATTAAGTATGGTGCGTAATGTAATCAACAACTACATCCTTAGACATAGCATCAATGTTTTATCCCTAGTGGCAACAGCACAACACAACCTTAGAACTTTCTCGTCACTCGTCCCGTGTGTCAATGCGGCATGAACCCACTATCGAGCATAAGTACTCCCTCTTGGAGTTACAAGCATCTACTTGGCCGGAGCATCTACTAGTAACGGAAAGCATGCAAGATCATAAACAACACGTAGATATAACTTTGATAATCAACATAACAAGTATTCTCTATTCATCGGATCCCAACAAACGCAACATATAGAATTACGGATAGATGATCTTGATCATGTTAGGCAGCTCACAAGATCCAACAATGATAGCACAATGGGGAGAAGACAACCATCTAGCTACTGCTATGGACCCATAGTCCAGGGGTAGACTACTCACTCATCACTCCGGAGGCGACCATGGCGGTGTAGAGTCCTCCGGGAGATGATTCCCCTCTCCGGCAGGGTGCCGGAGGCGATCTCCTGGATCCCCGAGATGGGATCGGCGGCGGCGGCGTCTCGGTATGTTTTCTCGTATCGTGGCTCTCGGTACCGGGGGTTTCGTCACGGAGGCTTTAAGTAGGCGGAAGGGCAGGTCGGAGGGGCACACGAGGGCCCCACACCATAGGCCGGCGCGGCCAGGGGGCGGGCCGCGCCACCCTAGGGTTTGGGCACCTCGTGGCCCCACTTCGTCTCTCCTTCGGACTTCCGGAAGCTTCGTGGAAAAATAGGACCCCGGGCGTTGATTTCGTCCAATTCCGAGAATATTTCGTTACTAGGATTTCTGAAACCAAAAACAGCGAGAAACAACGAATCGGCACTTCGGCATCTTGTTAATAGGTTAGTTCCGTAAAATGCACGAATATGACATAAAGTGTGCATAAAACATGTAGATAACATCAATAATGTGGCATGGAACATAAGAAATTATCGATACGTCGGAGACGTATCAGCATCCCCAAGCTTAGTTCGCTCGTCCCGAGCAAGTAAAACGATAACACAGATAATTTCTGGAGTGACATGCCATCATAATCTTGATCATACTATTTGTAAAGCATATGTAGTGAATGCAGCGATCAAAACAATGTATATGACATGAGTAAACAAGTGAATCATAAAGCAAAGACTTTTCATGAATAGCACTTCAAGACAAGCATCAATAAGTCTTGCATAAGAGTTAACTCATAAAGCAACAATTCATAGTAAAAGCATTGAAGCAACACAAAAGAAGATTAAGTTTCAGCGGTTGCTTTCAACTTGTAACATGTATATCTCATGGATATTGTCAACATAGAGTAATATAATAAGTGCAATAAGCAAATATGTAGGAATCAATGCATAGTTCACACAAGTGTTTGCTTCTTGAGATGGAGAGAAATAGGTGAACTGACTCAACATTGAAAGTAAAAGAATGGTCCTCATAGAGGAAAAGCATCGATTGCTATATTTGTGCTAGAGCTTTGATTTTGAAAACATGAAACAATTTTGTCAACGGTAGTAATAAAGCATATGCATCATGTAAATTATATCTTATAAGTTGCAAGCCTCATGCATAGTGTACCAATAGTGCCCGCACCTTGTCCTAATTAGCTTGGACTACCGGATCATCACAATGCACTGTTTTTACCAAGTGTCACAAAGGGGTACCTCTATGCCGCCTCGTACAAAGGTCTAAGGAGAAAGCTCGCATTGGATTTCTCGCTATTGATTATTCTTCAACTTAGACATCCATACCGGGACAACATAGACAACAGATAATGGACTCCTCTTTTATGCATAAGCATGTAACAACAATTAATAATTTTCTCATTTGAGATTGAGGATATGTGTCCAAAACTGAAACTTCCACCATGGATCATGGCTTTAGTTAGCGGCCCAATGTTCTTCTCTAACATATGCATGCTTAACCATAAGGTGGTAGATCTCTCTTACTTCAGACAAGACGGACATGCATAGCAACTCACATGAAATTCAACAACGAATAGTTGATGGCGTCCCCAGTGAACATGGTTATCGCACAACAAGCAACTTAATAAGAGATAAAGTGCATAATTACATATTCAATACCACAATAGTTTTTAAGCTATTTGTCCCATGAGCTATATATTGCAAAGGTGAAGAATGGAATTTTAAAGGTAGCACTCAAGCAATTTACTTTGGAATGGCGGAAAATACCATGTAGTAGGTAGGTATGGTGGACACAAATGGCATAGTGGTTGGCTCAAGGATTTTGGATGCATGAGAAGTATTCCCTCTCGATACAAGGTTTAGGCTAGCAAGGTTTATTTGAAACAAACACAAGGATGAACCGGTGCAGCAAAACTCACATAAAAGACATATTGTAAACATTATAAGAATCTACATCGTCTTCCTTGTTGTTCAAACTCAATACCAGAAATTATCTAGACCTTAGAGAAACCAAATATGCAAACCAGATTTTAGCATGCTCTATGTATTTCTTCATTAATGGGTGCAAAGCATATGATGCAAGAGCTTAATCATGAGCACAACAATTGCCAAGTATCACATTACCCAAGACATTTATAGCAATTACTACATGTATCATTTTCCAATTCCAATCATATAACAATTTAACGAAGGAGAAACTTCGCCATGAATACTATGAGTAGAAACCAAGGACATACTTGTCCATATGCTACAGCGGAGCGTGTCTCTCTCCCATAAAGTGAATGCTAGGATCCATTTTATTCAAACAAAACAAAAAACAAAAACAAACCGACGCTCCAAGAAAAAGCACATAAGATGTGATGGAATAAAAATATAGTTTCGTGGGAGGAACCTGATAATGTTGTCGATGAAGAATGGGATGCCTTGGGCATCCCCAAGCTTAGATGCTTGAGTCTTCTTAATATATGCAGGGGTGAACCACCGGGGCATCCCCAAGCTTAGAGCTTTCACTCTCCTTGATCATGTTGCATCATACTCCTCTCTTGATCCTTAAAAACTTCCTCCACACCAAACTCGAAACAACTCATTAGAGGGTTAGTGCACAATATAAATTGACATATTCAGAGGTGACACAATCATTCTTAACACTTCTGGACATTGCATAATGCTACTGGACATTAGTGGATCAAAGAAATTCATCCAACATAGCAAAAGAGGCAATGCGAAATAAAAGGCAGAATCTGTCAAAACAGAACAGTTCGTATTGACGAATTTTAAAATGGCACCAGACTTGCTCAAATGAAAATTCTCAAATTGAATGAAAGTTGCGTACATATCTGAGGATCACTCACGTAAATTGGCATAATTTTCTGAGTTACGTACAGAGAGGTGGACCCAGATTCGTGACAGCAAAGAAATCTGGAACTGCGCAGTAATCCAAATCTAGTACTTACTTTTCTATCAACGGCTTAACTTGGCACAACAAAACACAAAACTAAGATAAGGAGAGGTTGCTACAGTAGTAAACAACTTCCAAGACACAAAATAAAAACAAAGTACTGTAGGTAAAAACATGGGTTGTCTCCCATAAGCGCTTTTCTTTAACGCCTTTCAGCTAGGCGCAGAAAGTGTGTATCAAGTATTATCGAAGGGCGGTGCATTCTCAGCGGGGTGCGGAGTTTTCTCAACTATGCATATTATCTTTTCTATGTGAGTTTCAGAGGCTCCCTTTTCATTAGTCTTGGGCTTGCTACTCTCATCAAACAAATCTTCAGGAACAATCCAATCAAAATTCTTTTCTAGTGCCTCACATATTCCCAAGAGCTTGCAAGGTATTGATGTTTTAATATCCCCCTCATAATTAACTTTATTAGTGTACTTTTGTCTACCCTTCTCCATCTTCTCAAGGGTACTGGCAAAGTTGGTATAAGAACCTAGCATATTATATTTAGTGAAAACTTTTCTAGCTTCTCTCGCTATTCCCCCAAATTCTTTAAGAAGGGTTTCTAATACAAAGTCTTTCTTTTCTCCTTCTTCCATATCACTGAGTGTAAGAAACATATGTTGAATCACAGGATTAAGATTAACAAATCTAGCTTCTAATGCGTGTACTAAAGAAGCAATAGCAATTTCATAAGTGGGGGCAAGTTCTGCCAAGTGTCTATCTTCAAAATCCTCGACCGTACTAATATGAGTGAAAAAATCTTCTATATTGTCTTTCCCAAGGATAGACCCTCGACCTACCGGCACATCTTTAAGAACAAACTTAGGAGGAAACATTATGAAATAGGTAAAGTAAATGCAAGTAAACTAATTTTTTTGTGTTTTTGATATAGCAAACAAGATAGCAAAATAAAGTAAAACTAGCAACTAATTTTTTTGTATTTTGATATAGTGCAGCAAACAAAGTAGTAAATAAAATAAAGCAAGACAAAAACAAAGTAAAGAGATTGAGAAGTGGAGACTCCCCTTGCAGCGTGTCTTGATCTCCCCGGCAACGGCGCCAGAAAAACTGCTTGATGGCGTGTAACTCACACGTTCGTTGGGAACCCCAAGAGGAAGGTATGATGTCGTATAGCAGCAGGTTTTCCCTCGCAAGAAACCAAGGTTTATCGAACCAGTAGGAGCCAAGAAGCACGTTGAAGGTTGATGGCGGCGGAATGTAGTGCGGCGCAACACCGGAGATTCCAGCGCCAACGTGGAACCCGCACAACACAACCAAAGTACTTTGCCCCAACGAAACAAGCTGAGGTTGTCAATCTCACCGGCTTGCTGTAACAAAGGGTTAACCGTATTGTGTGGAAGATGATTGTTTGCAGTAAAACAAGTAGAACAAGTATTGCAAGTAGATTGTATTTTAGTAAAGAGAATTGGACCGGGGTCCACAGTTCACTAGAGGTGTCTCTCCCATAAGACGAACAAGCATGTTGGGTGAACAAATTACAGCTTGGGCAATTGACAAATAAAGAGAGCATGACCATGCACATACATATCATGATGATTATAGTGAGATTTAATTGGGCATTACGACAAAGTACATAGACCGCCATCCAACCGCATCTATGCCTAAAAAGTCCACCTTCAGAGTTATCATCCGAACCCCTTCCAGCATTAAGTTGCAAAGCAACAGACAATTGCATTAAGTATGGTGCGTAATGTAATCAACAACTACATCCTTAGACATAGCATCAATGTTTTATCCCTAGTGGCAATAGCACAACACAACCTTAGAACTTTCTGTCACTGTCCCAGGTGTCAATGCATGCATGAACCCACTATCGAGCATAAGTACTCCCTCTTGGAGTTACAAGCATCTACTTGGCCAGAGCATCTACTAGTAACGGAAAGCATGCAAGATCATAAACAACACGTAGATATAACTTTGATAATCAACATAACAAGTATTCTCTATTCATCGGATCCCAACAAACGCAACATATAGAATTACGGATAGATGATCTTGATCATGTTAGGCAGCTCACAAGATCCAACAATGATAGCACAATGGGGAGAAGACAACCATCTAGCTACTGCTATGGACCCATAGTCCAGGGGTAGACTACTCACTCATCACTCCGGAGGTGACCATGGCGGTGTAGAGTCCTCCGGGAGATGATTCCCCTCTCCGGCAGGGTGCCGGAGGCGATCTCCTGGATCCCCCGAGATGGGATCGGCGGCGGCGGCGTCTCAGTATGTTTTCTCGTATCGTGGCTCTCGGTATCGGGGGTTTCGTCACGGAGGCTTTAAGTAGGCGGAAGGGCAGGTCGGAGGGGGCACGAGGGCCCCACACCATAGGCCGGCGCGGCCGGGGGTGGGCCGCGCCGCCCTAGGGTTTGGGCACCCCGTGGCCCCACTTCGTCTCTCCTTCGGACTTCCGGAAGCTTCGTGGAAAAATAGGACCCCGGGCGTTGATTTCGTCCAATTCCGAGAATATTTCGTTACTAGGATTTCTGAAACCAAAAACAGCAGAAAACAAGCAATCGGCACTTCGGCATCTTGTTAATAGGTTAGTTCCAGAAAATGCACGAATATGACATAAAGTGTGCATAAAACATGTAGATAACATCAATAATGTGGCATGGAACATAAGAAATTATCGATACGTCGGAGACGTATCAATAGGTTCCATAGGGACAAGTGAAAGTGGTTTTCTCTTGATCCTTAGCTTTAACAGCAATTTGTGAAAATCCAGAATAACCATCAAGAAAGCAAAAATGAGTATTTTTGGATAACCTTTCTAACATTTGATCAATAAAAGGCAAAGGATAATGATCTTTCTTAGTAACTTTATTAACTTTACGAAAATCAATGCACATTCTATAACCTACAACTACTCTTTGAGGTATGAGCTCATCATTATCATTAGGCACAACAGTCATTCCTCCTTTCTTAGGAACACAATGCACAGGACTAACCCATCTACTATCAGCAATAGGATATATAATACCAGCTTCAAGAAGTCGTAATACCTCATTTCTTACCACATCCTTCATCTTAGGAATTAGACGACGCTGAGGTTCAACAACAGGCTTCGCATCTTCTTCCATATTAATGGCGTGTTGGCATATAGAGGGAGAAATCCCCTTAAAGTCATCAAGAGTGTAGCCAATAGCACCTCGGTGTTTCTTCAATATTTCCAATAGTCTTTCTTCTTCAAACTCTGTAAGCGTAGAACTAATAATAACAGGATATATTTTCTTATCATCAATATGAGCATATTTAAGATTATCAGGCAAAGGTTTTAATTCAAAGACAGGATCTTCCTTTGGTGGCGGTGTTGTACCCAAATCTTCCACCGGTAAATCGTGCTTAAGAATAGGTTGGCGAAGGAAAATTTACTCAAGCTCATCTCTTTCCTTCCTAAAAACTTCACTCTCGCTATTCTCCAAATGTTGCTCCAAAGGATTATTAGGAACAAGAACAATAGATGCACACTGCTCCATTTTAAAATCATTACTAGGCAAATCAGCTTTATAAGGAGTTTTGGTAAATTTAGAAAAGTTAAACTCATAAGATTCACCAGCAAATTTAGTCAAAATTTTCTCTTTCTTGCAATCTATAATAGCTCCACAAGTATTTAGAAAAGTTCTACCAAAAATGATAGGACAATAATCACTAGCAAGCAGTAACCAAGTACCAAAAAGTCAGCAGGATATTTAATCTTACCACATAGAACTTCCACATCTCGAACAATACCAATTGGAGAGATAGTTTCTCTATTAGCCAGCTTGAATAACCACATCAATATCTTCAAGTTCACAAGAACCAATTCCGTGCATAATCTCCGTGTAAAGCTCATAAGGAATAGCACTAATACTTGCACCAATATCACATAAACCATAATAGCAATGATCACCAATTCTAACAGATAGCATAGGAACACTAGCTTGCTTGGGTTTATTAGGATGTGAAACAATATTAGAAGAATCTTCACATAAAATAATATGACCATCCTCTACATTTTCAGTCACAAGATCTTTAACTATTGCAACAGCAGGTTCAACTTTTATTTGTTCTTCAGGTTCTATAGGTTTCTTTTCGCTTTTATGAACCGCACTATTTATAACAGAGTACTCTTTCATTTTAGCAGGGAAAGGAGTTTTTTCAATATAAGCTTCAGGAATAACATGATCCATAGTTTCAACTACAACACATTTATTTATAGATGAATCAATTTTATCTTTATACGGTTCATGAAACTTATCAAAATTCTTCTTAGGCAATTAATAATGAGAGGCAAAAGCTTTATAAAGATTTGCAGCAACTTGAGAATCAAGACCATAAGTAGCACTCATATTACGAAATTTATCAGTTTCCATAAAAGCTTCAATGCATTTGTAATCATAATTTATACCCGATTCTCTTTCTTTGTCGATTTCCCATCCTTCGCGTATTTTCCCTGGATCCGATTAAGAAGGTCCCTTTTAAAATCTTCCTTATTGCGCGTGAATGATCCAGAACAAGAAGTATCCAGCAAGGTCTTGTCTTCTAAAGAAAGTCTTGCATAGAAATTATCAATAATAACATTACCAGGAAGCTCATGAATGGGGCATTTGAGCATTAAAGTCTTCAATCTCCCCCATGCTTGGGCAATACTCTCTCCATCATGAGGCCAAAAATTATATATGCGGTTCCGATCCTTATGAATTTCACTTGGAGGATAGAACTTAGAATAAAACCGGGGCACAATATCATTCCATTCAAGAGAATCCCCATTATCCAAGTAATTTATACCAATGCGCCGCTTTACCGTACAGACGATATAGAGAATAATTTCTTCCTCACTTCATCCATAGCAATACCTGCACACTTGAATAAACCGCATAATTCATGTAAGAACAAGTAAATGATCTCCAGGGTGGACAGTTCCATCCCCGTATAACGGTTATCCACTACACGTTCAATAATTTTCATAGGTATTTTGTATGGTATCTCTTCCTCACTCGGCGCCTTATCCACTACCTTTGCAGCAGTAGTAGATTTTCCAAACAAACATTCGAGAGAAGATCTCTCCATAATGAATTATAGCAGCAGGCAGAAATAAAATCAGCACTAACAGTAAAAGTTTCCCTTACCAATTCCACTTACCAATAGCGCTTCACTCCCCGGCAACGGCGCCAGAAAATAGTCTTGATGACCCACAAGTATAGGGGGTGTATCGTAGTATCTTCGATAAGTAAGAATGTCGATCCCAACGAGAAGCAGAAGGTGTTGACAAGCAGTTTCGATGTAGGAATCACTGTAAATGCTCACAAACAAGTATTCAAGAGGTTTTGATGTAACAGATGAATAAAGTACGAGTAAGTAAAGTGCGAGAGTAACTATTGCTGCGAGTGGCCCAATCCTTTTTAGCACAAAGGACAAGCCGGTTTGTTTACTTATAATGACCAAGCGTTCTTGAGGACACACGGGATTTTAGTCTAATGCTTTCGCTTCATATAGCTGATTAATCTTCATTGTTTTGATAAGTGTTGTGTGGGTGAACCTATGCTAATGTACCGCCCTTCCTAGGACTAATACATACTTGTGATTATACCCCTTGCAAGCATCCGCAACTACAAGAAAGTAATTAAGAATAAATCTAACCACAGCCATAAACTCGAGATCCTCGCTATCCCTCCCGCATCGATATACTAACGGGGGTTTAGGTTTCGTCACTCCGGCAACCCCGCAATTAGCAAACGAGTACAAGATGCATTCCCCTAGGCCCATAAAGGTGAAGTGTCATGTAGTCGACGTTCACATGACACCACTAGAAGAATAACACCACAACTTAAATATCATAACATTGAATATTACCCAACATACTTCACTACTAACATTTAGACTTCACCCATGTCCTCAAGAACTAAACGAACTACTCACGAAACATCATATGGAACATGATCAGAGGTGATATGATGATGAATAACAATCTGAACATAAATCTTGGTTCAATGGTTTCACTCAATAGCATCAACAACAAGTAGGAATCACTACCGGGAGAGTTTCCCCTATCAAACAATCAAGATCAAACCCAAATTGCTACAGCGGTGACGAGGTGCTGCGGTGGAGATGGCGGTGATGATGATGAAGATGATGGTGATGGCGGTGGAGATGATGTCCAGCTCGATGACGGTGACGATGGCGTCGATTTCCCCCTCTCGGGAGGGAATTTCCCCGGCGGATCTCAGCCGCCGGAGAGCTCTTTTCTCTCTGGTGTTCTCCGCCCCGCAGAGGCGGCTGTAACTCTTCGCGAGGTATCCTCTGTGGCTTAGGTCTTCGGGACGAAGGGTTTCGCGAAGAAAAGGAGGCGAGAGGGGCTGTGGGGCCCCCACACCACAAGGTGGCGCGGCCAGGCCATGGGCCGCGCCGCCCAGTGGTGTGGGCCCACCCTGGGTCTCCTCAGCTCCTCCTTCTGGCTGCCTTCGTCATCTTGAAAAATAGGATTTTTGGTATAATTTCCTTCCACAGTTGATCTTCCGAAATATTGCATTCTGACGGTGATTTTTCCAGCAGAATCCTGGCTCCGGTGCTTGATCCTCCAATAATGATGAAACATGCAAAATAGATGAAATAACATAAGTATTGTGTCCCAATATGAAATATATCAATGAATAACAGCAAATTATGATATAAAATAGTGATGCAAATTGGACGTATCAGTGCTTTACTTGGAGCGTCTGTGTGCTTTTATTTTCGTTTTTGTTATTTTCATTCTCTGAATAAATGCTTGTGTGGGAGAGAGACACGCTCCGCTAGTTCATATGAACACATGTGTTCTTAGCTTTTAATGTTCATGGCGAAGGTTGAAACTGCTTCGTTCATTGTTATTTGGTCGGTTCAGGAAATGTTGCATGTGGTAGTGGTATAATGAAATACTTGCATAGTCTGGTAGATCATTGAGCTTTGATAACTTGATTCTTTGCAAACGTTTTGAGGTATTTAGATGGTAAAGCTTGCTGGATAAATAAGTTAAAATTAGTAGTGGATTGTTGTCTTCAAGCTTGTGCTGTACTGCAAACTCTACTTAAATAGTTGAAGGTGTAGTTGGACTTGATAGCTTTCCATGTCTAAGAGTTTATCGTAATAACTAAGTTGTGCTGAAGGTCGAGGGAGCTAGCGGGGTACTTGTACCGCCGTGAACGGCCCTCCTTGGAGTAAATTTTAGTCATGCTCTTAATGTTGAACCTGCTAGTTGTTTGCAATAAGCTTGTGAGTTCTTTTTGACTAATGTTAAGCGGTTTTTGGCACTTTCACCATCCAAATTTGCTAGCCTCTTCGGTACTGTGCATTGCCTTTTGCTCACATTGAGAATTGTGCATACTTCGCCAGTGCATCCAAACCCGTGGGAGGACTTTCTCTTGTTCTCCTACACATAAGCCCATACATCTCCTCAAAACAGCCACCATACCTACCTACCACAGCATTTCCATAGCTGTTCCGAGATATATTTCCATGCAACTTCCATTTTACATTACATGACTTGTTGTCGTTTATTATTTATATATTGCTTTGCATGATTCTATACAGCTGATGTGCGGTTTACCCATGTTACGCTAGATCATTGCACATCATGCTACACTTGCAGAGGCATACAGTTTTATACATCATGTTTTATTCATTATGAGATATTTGTACCAAAAAGTGTGTTGTCATATTAGGATGTTGCCCCTAAAAGTGAAAAGAGCCATGGAGGCCATCGAAAAAAAAATAAAAAAATAAAAAGAAAAAGAAAAAGGAAAAGAAAAAAAAAGAAAGAAAAAAGAGAGAATAAAGAAAAAGGGGGCAGCATTACTATCCTTTATCCACACTTGTGCTCATGTTTTAGCACCTGCAGTATTCATAGTCATCATTTGTGCTCATGTTTAGCATCTATACTCCATATGAGAGAGTTTTCATGTTTTACTATTATAACTATGTGGGGAATTTACACTATAGAACTTGGGTTGTATATTCCAATGATGAGCTTCCTCAAAAGTGCTCTAGGTCTTCGTGAGCAACCAAGTTGGATGCACCCCCACTAGTTCCATTGGAGAGCTTTCATACACATATAGCTCTATGTGCATCCGTTGCATGGCAATCACTACTCCTTGCATAGCTTCGATTATAAGACTTCCTCTTGTCTAATGATCACTTATAGCTTTGTGAGACTTTCTTTCATTGGCCTTCCAAACCCCCATTAACGTTCTTTATGCCATAACATCCTGGTGCTAATACCAAATGCTTGCGCTCACCGGTTGAGTAGACTTCGAAACAGTTGATTCATGACGTTCATGTTTATGTTTACTTGACTGAATCCTTCTTATGTTGTGAAAATTTACTTGATGCTTGGAATGAAGGATAGAACTTCTATGATGAATACTTAACACATCTTTAATGAACTTTGTACGGTTTCATGTCTTTAAAGCAATAGTTCATGAAAACTTCTAGCTTGTTTAACTCTTGCATTATCATCTCTTATATCAATATAGACATTTGCTTTGAGTGATTTGATCTCAGTTCATATGCTTTACATCATTATTGGATCAAGATTATGTTGGTAGCATGTCACTTCAGAAATTATCTTTGTTACCGTTTACCTACTCGAGGACGAGTAGGAACTAAGCTTGGGGATGCTGATACGTCTCCAACGCATCTATAATTTCTTATGTTCCATGCTTGTTTTATGACAATACCTACATGTTTTATACACACTTTATGTCATATTTATGCATTTTCTGGAACTAACCTATTGACAAGATGCTGAAGTGCCGCTTCGTTTTCTGCTGTTTTTGGTTTCAGAAATCCTAGTAAGGAAATATTCTCGGAATTGGACGAAATCAACGCCCAGCATCTTATAATTCCACGAAGCTTCCAGAACACCCGAGAGGGACCAGAGGAGACCCACAGGGGGCCCACACATGGTGGCGGCGCGGCCCAAGGGGGGGTCGCGCCGCCCTGTTGTCTGGTGGCCCCAGAAGCCCTCTGACGTCGCCCTTCTGCCTATTTAAGCCCTCCGTCGCGAAAACCCTAAACGAATAAGCCACGGGACGAGAAAAGATCTGCAGCCGCCGCCATCGCGAAGCCAAGATTCGGGGGACAGAACTCTCTGTTCCGGCACGCCGCCGGGATGGGGAAGTGCCCCCGGAAGGCATCTCCATCGACACCACCGCCATCTTCATCAACGCTGTTGTCTCCCATGAGGAGGGAGTAGTTCTCCCTCGAGGCTAAGGGTTGTACCGGTAGCTATGTGGTTAATCTCTCTCCCATGTACTTCAATACAATGATCTCATGAGCTGCCTTACATGATTGAGATTCATATGATGAGCTTTGTATCACTATTAATCTATGTGCTACTCTAGTGATGTTATTAAAGTACTCTATTCCTCCTCCATGGTGTAACAGATGACAAGTGTGTGCATCATGTAGTACTTGGCATAGGTTATGATTGTAATCTCTTGTAGATTATGGAGTTAATTATTACTATGATAGTATTGATGCGATCTATTCCCCCTTTCATAGTGTGAAGGTGATAGTGTGCATGCTATGTTAGTACTCGGTATAATTGCAATGGTCTATCATGCACTCTAAGGTTACTTAAATATGAACTCCTGATGTTGTGGAGCTTGTTAACTCCGGCATTGAGGTGCTCTTGTAGCCCTACACAATGAATGGTGTTCATCATCCAACAAGAGAGTGTAGAGAAAGTAGCATTTGTTTATTTAGTTATGTGATCAATGTTGAGAGTGTCCACTAGTGAAAGTATGATCCTAGGCCTTGTTTCCAAATACTGCAATCATCGCTTATTTACTGTTCTGCTGCATATTTACTTCCTGCACGCCAATAAGCTATTTTCTGGCGCCGTTGCTACTACTCATATACATCCATATCACTTTTATTTCACTATCTCTTCGCCAAACTAGTGCACCTATACATCTGACAAGTGTATTAGGTGTGTTGGGGACACAAGAGACTTCTTGTATCGTGATTGCAGGGTTGCTTGAGAGGGATATCTTTGACCTCTTCCTCCCTGGGTTCGATAAACCTTGGGTGATCCACTTAAGGGAAACTTGCTGCTGTTCTACGAACCTCTGCTCTTGGAGGCCCAACACTGTCTACAGGAATAGAAGCGTGCGTAGACATCATGACACACTTAAGGTTTGATGTCGTATTAGTAGATATGGAATATGGAATGGAGTTCGAAGTTTTGTTTGGAGTCTCAGATGGGATCTAGGACATCACGAGGAGTTCTGGAATGGTCCGGAGAATAAGATTCATATATAGGAAGTCATTTTATAAGTTTGAAAATGATCCGGTGCATTTATGGAAGGTTCTAGAAGGTTCTAGAAAAGTCCGAAAGAAATCACTATGGAAGGCGGAGTCCCGGAGGGACTCCACCTAGCATGGCCGGCCAACCCTAGGGGGTGGGAGTCCCAGGTGGACTCCACCAAGGTGGCCGGCCACCCGCCTCCAAGGAAAGGTGGGAATCCCACTTTGAGTGGGAATCCCACCTTGGGTAGGTTTCCCTACACATGGAAGGTTTTGGGTTGGGGTCTTATTCGAAGACTTGTAGACCAACTCTTGGGGGTTCCACCTATATAATTAGGAGCAAGGAGAGGGGGCCGGCAACCTCAAGCCCTAGTTGGTCGCACCCCATAGTGGCCGGCGCCCCCCTCTCCCAAACCCTAGCCGCCCCTCCTCCACCACCTCTCCCGCATACGCTTAGCGAAGCTCCGCCGGAGATCTCCATCGACACCGCCACCACGCCGTCGTGCTGCCGGGATTCCATGGAGGATCTACTACTTCCGCTGCCCGCTGGAACGGGGAGAAGGACGTCGTCTTCATCAACACCGAACGTGTGACCGAGTACGGAGGTGCTGCCCGATTGTGGCACCGTCAAGATCTTCTACGCGCTTTTGAAAGCGGCAACTGATCATCTTCTGCAACAACGAGATCTAATCTCGTAGGATTTGGAAATCTTCAAGGGTTAGTCTCGTTATCCCCTCGTTGATATCGTCTACTAGATTGCATCTTGGCTTGGATTTCGTTCTCGCGGTAGGAATTTTTTTGTTTTCTATGCTACGAATCCCATCAGTGGTATCAGAGCCATGTCTATGCATAGATTGGTTGCACGAATAGAACACAATTTTTTTGTGGGCGTTGATGCTTTGTTGTCTTTAGTTCGAGTACTTTGCATCTTTATGGCATAGTGGGTTGAAGCGGCTCGGGCTAACTTTACATGACCGCGTTCATGAGATTTGCTCCACGCTCGACATGCAACTTGTATTGCATAAGTGGCTTTGCGGGTGTCTGTCTCTTCTACTATAGTAAAGATTAAATTTACTCTTTCTATTGACAACACTAGTATCACCGTTGTGGTTCATGTTCGTAGGTAGATTTGATCTTACTCGAAAACCCTAAACCACGTAAAATATGCAAACCAAATTAGAGACGTCTAACTTGTTTTTGCAGGGTTTGGTGATGTGATATGGCCATAATGTGATGATGAATATGTATGAGATGATCATTATTGTATTGTGGCAACCGGCAGGAGCCTTATGGTTGTCTTTAAATTTCATGTTGAGTAGTATTTCAAAGAAGTTGTAATAGTTGCTACATGGGAGAACAATCATGAAGATGGCGCCATTGACCTTGACGCTACGCCGACGATGATGGAGATCATGCCCGTTGATGATGGAGATCATGTCCGTGCTTTGGAGATGAAGATCAAAGGCGCAAAGACAAAGGGGCCATATCATATCACATATGAATTGCATGTGATGTTAATCCTTTTATGCATCTTATTTTGCTTAGATCACGACGGTAGCATTATAAGATGATCCCTCTCACTAAAATATGAAGATAATAAAGTGTCCATCCTTAGTAGCACCGTTGCCAAGACTTGTCGTTTCGAAGCATCTCGTGATGATCGGGTGTGATAGATTCAACATGTGCATACAACGGGTGCAAGCTAGTTTTGCACACGCGGATACTAAGGTTGCCTTGACGAGACTAGCATGTACAGACATGGTCTCGGAACACGGGATACCGAAAGGTAGAGCATGAATCATATGATTGATATGATGAATACTTTGAGTGTTCACCATTGAAGTTACATCTTGTCTCGTGATGATCGGGCTTGGTGTAGTGGATTTGGTTCGTGTGATCACTAAGACAATCCGAGGGATATTTTTTTGAGTGGGAGTTCACCTAGATTTTTAATTTTGTTGAATTAAAATTTGAACTCAATTTGTCATAGACTTAGTCTAAACTATTGCAAATATATGTTGTAGATCATGGCGTCCCCATCAATCAATTTTAACCAGTTCCTAGAGAAAGAAAAGCTTAAGAGCAACGGTAGCAACTTCACCGACTGGTTCCGTCATGTGAGGATTTTCCTCGCTGGTGGAAATCTGCAATATGTGCTCGAAGCACCGCTAGGTGACCCACCTGCAGAAACTGAAACCGATGAAGTAAAGAATGTTTACGTGACTCGGAAAACTCGGTACTCTCAAGTTCAGTGTGCCATCCTATGCAGTCTGGAAGCCGATCTTCAAAAACATTTTGAGCACCACGATCCACATGAGTTGGTCAATGAGCTGAAAGCTATCTTTGAAACTCATGCGGCCGTGGAATGCTATGAAGCATCGAAACACTTCTTCAGTTGCATGATGGAAGAGGGCACCTCCGTTAGTGAGCACATGCTCGCCATGACCGGGCATGCGAAGAAACTCAGTGACTTGTGAATAGTGATTCCTAACAGACTGGGGATTAATCGTGTCCTTCAATCACTGCCACATAGTTACAAGAACTTTGTGATTTACTACAATATGCAGAACATGAACAAAGAGTTACCTGAACTCTTCGCCATGCTAAAATCTGCTGAGATTGAGATAAAGAAAGAGCACCAAGTGTTGATGGTCAACAAGACCACCAGTTTCAAGAAACAGGGCAAGTCTAAGGGTAACTTCAAGAAGGGTGGCAAGAAAGCTGCGGCGCCTCCTGTGAAGCCTAAGGCTGGCCCTAAGCCTGATGCTGAGTGCTATTACTGCAAGGAGAAGGGGCACTGGAAGCGCAATTGCCCCAAGTACTTGGCTGATCTGAAGAGCGGCCTTGTCAAGAAGAAAAAAGGTATATCTGATATACATGTTATAGATGTCTATCTTACTGGTTCTCGTACTAGTGCCTGGGTATTTGATACTGGTTCGGTTACTCACATTTGTAACTCGAAACAGGAACTACGGAATAAACGAAGCCTATCGAGGGATGAAGTGATGATGCGCGTCGGAAATGGATCCAAGGTCGATGTGATCGCTGTCGGCACGCTCCCTCTACATCTACCTTCAGGATTAGTTTTAAACCTCAATAATTGTTATTTAGTGCCTGCGTTGAGCATGAACATTATATCTGGATCTTGTTTAATGCAAGACGGTTATTCATTCAAGTCTGAGAATAATGGTTGTTCTATTTTTATGAATAATATCTTTTATGGTCACGCGCCTGAGAAGAATGGTTTATTTCTATTAAGTCTCGATAGTAGTGATACACATGTTCATAACATTGATGCTAAGCGAATTAAATTGAATGATAATTCTACTTATATGTGGCACTGTCATCTTGGTCATATTGGAGTGAAACGCATGAAGAAACTCCATTCCGATGGATTACTTGAGTCACTTGACTTTGAGTCACTTGATAGATGCGAAGCATGTCTAATGGGAAAAATGACTAAGACTCCATTCTCTGGTATTATGGAGCGAGCTACATACTTATTGGAAATCATACATACCGATGTGTGCGGACCAATGAGTGTAGCCTCGCGCGGTGGTTATCGTTATGTTCTAACCTTCACAGATGATCTGAGTAGATATGGGTATATCTATTTCATGAAACATAAATCCGAAACTTTCAAGAAGTTTAAGGAATTCCAAAGTGAAGAAGAAAATCAACGTAACAAGAAGATTAAATTTCTACGATCTGATCGTGGAGGCGAATATCTGAGTTATGAGTTTGGCATGCATTTAAAGAAATGCGGAATAATTTCTCAGTTGACACCGCCGGGAACACCACAACGAAATGGTGTGTCCGAACGTCGTAATCGAACTCTCTTAGATATGGTTCGTTCTATGATGTCTCTTACTGATTTACCATTATCGTTTTGGGGTTATGCATTAGAGACAGCTGCATTCACTTTAAATAGGACACCATCTAAATCCGTTGAAACGACACCGTATGAATTATGGTTTAATAAGAAACCTAAGCTGTCGTTCCTTAAAGTTTGGGGTTGTGAAGCCTATGTAAAAAAGTTGCAACCGGACAAGCTAGAACCCAAAGCGGAGAAATGCGTCTTCATAGGATACCCTAAGGAAACTATAGGGTATACTTTATATCACAGATCCGAAGGCAAAATCTTTGTTGCTAAAAACGGAACCTTTCTTGAGAAAGAATTTCTCACTAAAGAAGTGACTGGAAGAAAAGTAGAACTCGACGAGATTACTGAATCTTCTCTCGTTGATCAGAGTAGCGCAGTACCGGAAGTTGTTCCTGTGCCGCCTGCACCGATAACAGAGGAAGCTAATGATAATGATCATGAAACTTCGAGCGAGATAACTACTGAACCTCGCAGATCGACAAGGGAACGTGCCACTCCTGACTGGTATGATCCTTGTCTAAATGTCATGATTGTGGACAACAATGATAAAGACCCTGCGACGTATGAAGAAGCGATGGTGAGCCCAGATTCCAACAAATGGCAAGAAGCCATGAAATCCGAAATGGGATCCATGTATGATAACAAAGTGTGGACTTTGGTAGACTTACCTGATAGCTGATACGTCTCCAACGTATCTATAATTTCTGATGTTCCATGCTTGTTTTATGACAATTCCTACATGTTTTGCTCACACTTTATAATGATTTCATGCATTTTCCGGAACTAACCTATTAACAAGATGCCGAAGTGCCAGTTCTTGTTTTCTGCTGTTTTTGGTTCCAGAAAGGCTGTTCGGGCAATATTCGTGGAATTCGACGAAACGAAGACCCAACATCTTATTTTTTCCGGAAGCATCCAGAACACCGACGGAGAGTCGGAGAGGGGCCAGGGGGCCACCACACAACATGGCAGCGCGGCCCCAGGCCTGGCCGCGCCGGCCTAGTGTGAGGGGGGCCCAGGGACCCTCCTGCGCCGCCTCTTCGCCTATAAGACCCCTTTCGACCTAAAAACGCGATACCGATTGACGAAACTCCAGAAAGACTCCAGGGGCGCCGCCGCCATCGCGAAACTCCAATTCGGGGGACATAAGTCTCTGTTCCGGCACCCTGCCGGGACGGGGAAGTGCCCCCGGAAGCCATCTCCATCGACGCCACCGCCTTCATCATGCTCTGTGAGTAATTCCCCCGCTGTAGGCTGAAGGGGATGGTAGGGATTGGATGAGGTTGGTCATGTAATAGCATAAGATTGTTAGGGCATAGTGCCTAGTGTCCGTAATTGTTACTTTGATGATATTGTTGCAACTTGTTATGCTTAATGCTTGTCACTAGGGCCCGAGTGCCATGATCTCAGATCTTAACATGTTATTGTTTCATGATGATATTCATTGTTTTATGATCTTACCTGCAAGTTGTATACACATGTCGCTGTCCGGAACCCGAGGCCCCGAAGTGACAGAAATCGGGACAACCGGAGGGGAAGGCGGTGATGTGAGGATCACATGTGTTCACGGAGTGTTAATGCTTTGCTCCGGTACTTTATTAAAAGGAGTACCTTAATATCCAGTAGATTCCCTAGAGGCCCGGCTGCCACCAGCTGGTAGGACAAAAGATGTTGTGCAAGTTTCTCATTGCGAGCACGTATGACTAAATATGGAACACATGCCTATGGATTGTTTAGTACTTGGATACCATTTTATTATTATCTGCAAATGCCCTTCTTTGATTGTTACATGAGTTTCTCTCATCCATGCAACGCCCGTCATCCATCCATGTGCCTACAGTATTTTAATCCTGCTATTTACTATAATCACTACTGCTGTCTTTGTTACACTGCTTCGTCGTTATTTCACTACTTGCTACTTGCTATAAAGCGTTACCTATCGATAAACTCTTGCGAGCAAGTTTGTTTCCAGGTGCAGCTGAATTGACAACTCCGCTGTTAAGGCTTTCAAGTATTCTTTGTCTCCCCTTGTGTCGAATCAATAAATTGGGTTTTACTTCCCTCGAAGACTGTTGCAATCCCCTATACTTGTGGGTCATCAAGACTATTTTCTGGCGCCGTTGCCGGGGAGGCATAGCTCTACTCATAAGCTCACCTGGGGAGTACACTCTACATCTCTCTCTGTTTTTATTTTATTTTATTTTGTTTTGCTTAGTTTACTTTTTCCTAGTTTATTTGTGCTTAGTTTATTTCTGTCTAGTATTATTTTGCTTAGTTTACTTTTGTCTAGTTTCTTTTTGTCTTGTTTTACTTTTCTTATATACCCAAAAATCCATAAATTTTGAAAAACCGAAAAATTAAAAACTGTTGTTATGGGAGAACCCACAACCTATTTGGAGCTTATTGAAATATATAATAATTATAGAGAATCAAGAGCGGGTAAAGTTATGAGTGCTGTGATAGAAAAATTGAATACAATTGCTAAAATCTTGCTTAAACGCCATGATATAAACTGTTGCTCTCAACGGGATACTAAACATCTGAAATTTCAATGTGGCTTTAGTGAGGAAATTTTAATTAAGAACTATAATTGGAATAGCTATATTCATTTTGGGTTCGAAGAAGTAGAACAATTTGTCTTATTTATGGGAGCTTCTGAGATCGAATCCTTCATGGCTAAAAATTATGAAACTTGTGTTGTTTGTAAGGATCTTAAAGATTATGTCTCTTCTATCCTTAATTTGTGCATAGAAAGTTACAGCAATAATCCTTATATTATTGATTATAAAGAGAGACTCATTAATGCACAAGAATGCACTCACAATTTGCGGGAACCTGTGGAAGAAGAAATTGATGAACCTGAAAGCTCATTGGATGAAAAAGAGGAGGAAATTGATGAACCTGAAAGCTCATTGGATGAAAAAGAAGAGGAGAGTGATGAACAAAAGGAGGAAGAATGGATTAGCTACCCATGCCAACCTTCTAATGAGAGTAACTCTTTATCTCTTACACTATTTGATTGTCCTCCATGCTTACCAAAGGAGGTTGAATGTTATGTTCCTGTGGATTCTCTTGAAATATTATCTATGAGTAAAACTTGTGAGAATAATTATGCTACTGTTATTTATGATAATCCATGCTATTTTGATAAATCTTATGATAATGCTTTGTTTGTGCCTGATGTCGAAATGCATGGTACTAAAGAATTTTGCTTGGTAAATGTTTATGATAAATCTTTGGATGATGGTCCTACGTTACTTGATAATATTAATTGTACTACTAATGAAAATGGGATTGGAGAAGTCTTGACTTTATCTAGGAGTCCCATATCTCTTGAGAATGATCAATCATCTTGTTATATTATTGATAAAAGTGGGTTTGAAAGTTTTAATCCCACTATTTTTGAGCTTGATAAAAATTATATGTTTATAGATCATGAGAAACTTGCTTTATGTGATAGTTATATTGTTGAGTTTGTTCATGAGGCTACTGAAAATTATTATGAGAGAGGAAAATATGGTTGTATAAATTTTCATGGTACTAAAACACCTCTCTACATGCTGAAAATTTTGAGGTTACTTGTGTTTTATCTTCTGATGCTTGTCACTTTATCCTTCATGAATTTATTTGTGTACAAGATTCCTATGCATAGGAAGTGGGTTAGACTTAAATGTGGTTTCAATTTGCTTTTTGATGCTCTCTTTTGCTTCAACTCTCATTTCTTGCGAGTGCATCATTAAAATTGTTGAGCCCATCTTAATGGCTATAAAGAAAGCACTTCTTGCGAGATAACCCATGTTTTATTTTACTACAGTACTTTTGTTTTATATTTGAGTCTTGGAAGTTGTTACTACTTTAGCAACCTCTCCTTATCTTTATTTTATTGCAATGTTGTGCCAAGTGAAGTCTCTAATAGAAGGTTCATACTAGATTTGGATTTCTGCGCAGAAACAGATTTCTATCTGTCACGAATTTGGGAAGGGTTCTCTGTAGGTAACTCAGAAAAACCTGCCAATTTACGTGCATGTTCCTCAGATATGTAGGCAACTTTCATTAGTTTTGAGTTTTCTGATTTGAGCAACGGAAGTACCTCTTAAAAATCCATTTTTACTGGCTATTCTGTTTTGGCAGATTCTGTCTCTGTTTTTTGCATTGTCTCTTGTGGACTTTAAGCAATGCTTCTAGACGTGGAGAGCTGTAGCTAATGTTTTATTGAGTTGTTGCAATGTGTTACTACAGGACCAAGGTGGATTAAAGTTTTTTTAAGTACTAACCCCTCTAATGAAGTTTATGAAAAGTTTGGTGTGAAGGAAGTTTTCAAGGGTCAAGAGAGGAGGATGATATATGATCAAGAAGAGTGAAAAGTCTAAGCTTGGGGATGCCCCCGTGGTTCATCCCTGCATATTTCAAGAAGACTCAAGCATCTAAGCTTGGGGATACCCAAGGCATCCCCTTCTTCATCAACAATTTACCAGGTTTCTTCTATTGAAACTATATTTTTATTCGGTCACACCTTATGTACTTTACTTGGAGCGTCTGTGTGTTTATTTTCGTTTTGTTTATGTTTGAATAAGATCGGATCCTAGCAATCCTTGTTTGGGAGAGAGACACGCTCCGCTTTTTCATTTGAACACTTGTGTTCTTCGCTTCTAATGTTCATGACAAAAGTTGGAAGCTATTGCACTTGTTGTTATTTGGTTGGAAACAGAAAATGCTTCATATTATCTTGAATAATTTGATACTTGGCAATTGTTTTGAGCTCTCAAGTAGATCATGATTAAGCTCTCGCATCATGTAGTTTAAACCTATTAGTGGAGAACTACCGTAGAGCTTGTTGAAATTGGTTTGCATGATTGGTCTCTCTAAGGTCTAGATATTTTACGGTAAAAGTGTTTGAGCAACAAGGAAGACGAGTGTAGAGTCTTATAATGCTTGCAATATGTTCTTATGTAAGTTTTGTCTGTACCGGTTCATACTTGTGTTTGCTTCAAACAACCTTGCTAGCCAAAGCCTTGTACCGAGAGGAAATGCTTCTCGTGCATCCAAAACCTTGAGCCAAAACCTATGCCATGTGTGTCCACCATAACTACCTACTATGTGGTATTTTCTCGCCATTCCAAGTAAATACTTCATGTGCTACCTTTAAACAATTCAAAAGTTATTATCTCTTATTTGTGTCAATGTTTTATAGCTCATGAGGAAGTAGGTGGTGTTTTATCTTTCAATCTTGTTGGGCAGATTTTCACCAATGGATTAGTGGCTTCATCCGCTTATCCAATAATTTTGCAAAAAGAGTTGGCGCGGGGTTCCCAGCCCCCAATTAATTAACTTCATTAATAATTCTCTTCACATGTTTTGCTCTGATTCATCAGTAAGCAACTTAATTTTGCAAATAGACACTCCTCCATGGTATGAGATTGTTGGAAGGCACCCGAGGATTCGGTTAGCCATGGCTTGTGTAAGCAAAGGTTGGGAGGAGTGTCACCCATAAATAAAAACTAAAGTACATGTGTAAACAAAAGAGAAGAGGGATGATCTACCTTGCTGGTAGAGATAACGTCCTTCATGGGAGCCGCTCTTTGAAAGTCTGTTTGGCAAGGGGGTTAGAGTGCCCACTACCATTCGTTGACAACAGCAAACACCTCTCAAAACTTTACTTTTATGCTCTCTATATGATTTCAAAACTTGAAAAGCTCTAGCACATGATTTAATCCCTGCTTCCCTCTGCGAAGGGCCATTCTTCTATTTTATGTTGAGTCAGTTTACCTACTTCCTTCCATCTTAGAAGCAAACACTTGTGTCAACTGTGCATTGATTCTTACATATTTGCTTATTTGCATTCATCATATTACTTTGTGTTGACAATTATCCATGAGATATGCATGTTGAAAGTTGAAAGCAACTGCTGAAACTTGTATCTTCCTTTGTGTTGCTTCGATGCCTTTACTTTCAATCTATTGCTTTATGAGTTAACTCTTATGCAAGACTTTTGATGCTTGTCTTGAAAGTACTATTCATGAAAATTTTTGCTATATGTTATCTATTTGTTAGCAACTATAGATCATTGCCTTGAGTCATTTCATTCATCTCATATGCTTTACAATAGTATGATCAAGGTTATGTAAGTAGCATGTCACTACAGAAATTATTCTTTTTATCGTTTACCTACTCGAGGGCGAGTAGGAACTAAGCTTGGGGATGCTGATACGTTTCCAACGTATCTATAATTTCTGATGTTCCATGCTTGTTTTATGACAATTCCTACATGTTTTGCTCACACTTTATAATGATTTCATGCATTTTCCGGAACTAACCTATTAACAAGATGCCGAAGTGCCAGTTCCTGTTTTCTGTTGTTTTTGGTTCCACAAAGGTTGTTCGGGCAATATTCTCGGAATTCGATGAAACGAAGACCCAACATCTTATTTTTCCCGGAAGCATCCAGAACACCGAAGGAGAGTCGGAGAGGTGCCAGGGGGCCACCACACAACATGGCGGCGCGGCCCTGATACGTCTCAAACGTATCTATAATTTCTTATGTTCCATGCTACTTTTATGATGATACTCACATGTTTTATACACATTACATGTCATTATTATGCATTTTCCGGCACTAACCTATTAACGAGATGCCGAAGAGCCAGTTGTTGTTTTCTGCTGTTTTTGGTTTCAGAAATCCTAGTAAGGAAATATTCTCGGAATTAGACGAAATCAACGCCTAGGGTCTTATTTTTCCACGAAGCTTCTAGAAGACCGAAAGGGAAACGAAGTGGGGCCACGAGGTGGCCAGACAACAGGGCGGCGCGGCCAGGCCTTGGGCCGCGTGGCCCTGGTGTGTGGGCCCCTCGTGACGCCCCTAAACCTACCCTTCCGCCTACTTAAGCCTTCGTCGGTGATAGTTCTAGTACCGAGAGCCACGATACGGAAAACCTTCCAGAGACGCCGCTGCCGCCAATCCCATCTCGGGGGATTCAGGAGATCGCCTCCGGCACCCTGCCGGAGAGGGGAATCATCTCCCGGAGGACTCTACACCGCCATGGTCACCTCCGGATTGATGTGTGAGTAGTTCACCCCTGGACTATGGGTCCATAGCAGTAGCTAGATGGTCGTCTTCTCCTCATTGTGCTATCATTGTTGGATCTTGTGAGCTGCCTAACATGATCAAGATCATCTATCTGTAATGCTACATGTTGCGTTTGTTGGGATCCGATGAATATGGAATACTATGCTATGTTGATTATCAATCTATTATCTACGTGTTGTTTATGATGTTGCATGCTCTCCGTTGCTAGTAGAGGCTCTGGCCAAGTCGTTACTTGTAACTCCAAGAGGGATTATTTATGCTCGATAGTGGGTTCATGCCTCCATTAAATCTGGAGGAGTGACAGCAACCTCTAAGGTTGTGGATGTGCTGTTGCCACTAGGGATAAAACATCAATGCTATATCTAAGGATGTATTTATTGATTACATTACGCACCATACTTAATGCAATTGTTTGTTGTTTGTAACTTAATACTGGAGGGGGTTCGGATGATAACCTGAAGGTGGACTTTTTAGGCATAGATGCATGCTGGATAGCGGTCTATGTACTTTGTCGTAATGCCCAATTAAATCTCACACTACTCATCATAACATGTATGTGCATTGTTATGCTCTCTTTATTTTTCAATTGCCCAACTGTAATTTGTTCACCTAACATGCTATTTATCTTATGGGAGAGACACCACTAGTGAACTGTGGACCCCGGTCCATTCTTTTACATCGAATACAATCTACTGCAATACTTGTTCTACTGTTCTCTGCAAACAATCATCATCCACACTATACATACAATCCTTTGTTACAGCAAGCCGGTGAGATTGACAACCTCACCGTCACGTTGGGGCAAAGTAATTTGGTTGTGTTGTGCAGGTTCCACGTTGGCGCCGGAATCTGCGGTGTTGCGCGCCTACATCCGCACGCCATCAACCTTCAGCGTGCTTCTTGGCTCCTCCTGGATTCGATAAACCTTGGTTTCTTTACAGAGGAAAACTTGCTGCTGTGCGCATCACCTGCCTTCCTCTTGGGGGTTGCCCAGCGAGCGTGTGAAATACACGCCATCAATAACCTCGTTGCTCGCCATCAACGCTTCGGTACGAGCAACGCAGACAACGTGGGGCTTGTGCTGCCTCGATCGCAAGATGCGATCTAGAGCGGCATGTCCTACACGATAGGAAACCCTCGGGAGACAGAAGGAGTTGGCGATAGCGCCGAGAGTTGGTTTGTTTTTGGGGTTGAACGTGAGGTTGTTGTTTATTCATAACCCCTAGATACATATTTATAGTCCGGCGGACTCTCTGATGCGAAGGCGTGCACTAAAGCCGTGCACGAGCATCAACATCTCAACTTCTCAGCCGAGGCACACAGTCTGTTACTGTTCTTTGCTGACCACGCGGCTAGGACTGTGGCCCAGATTCTCCGACCTGCAAGGCCGCTTCTTAGTTCATTCCACATGTATATCTGCCAAGCCCATCTTGATGCGGCCCACCTCTCGATTTAGCCAAAATGCGGTGATAACACATACTTCTTTGGTTTTGGTAATGATAATTTCAAAACCACTCACATTTTTTCCTCGGAGAGTCAGTATCCTGACCAAGAATGAGCCCCGATCGCAACATGCCTCATCATGACGACTTGCCTTCAACTTCTGCGCACGATTTGGCGAGTTTTGGCACCATGTCCTCGAGCTAACAAAATTGGCTTCGCACTCCTTTTATTTAGCCGCCGAGCAGTTCTCTCCTACGCGTGATAGCACTCCAAAAACCCTCCCCTGCCAACCATGTCCTCTTCCTCTTCCTCTTTCTTCTTAGCTGGATCTTTCCCACGTGTCCTCTCCCATCCGAGTCGCGCCCTCGTGGGGGGGTGCGCAGAGCGGCGCTACGACATCTCGCCCCAACGAAGTGGGACAAAGAGGACCATGACTCCTCCGTCGAGGTCCGGGGATGACAAAATCCACGGCCCGACGGAGGGCGGCCTCCGCTTCCCCTTGGCCGACGGGGAAGCGGTGGAGGAAGACGAGGACGGTCGCCTCTCCTGGGCGGACTTCACCACCTCCGGAGGTGAAGGAGGAAGGAAGAGGAGGAGGAGGATGAAGACGGCTCCTGACGGGCCTGCTTCGTAGGCCAACGCGCCCGCCACCTGCGGCTCGGGGAACCCGGCGGCGTCGGCGGGTGAGCGCGGCCCGATCTTGTGAGAGGATGAGCGAACGTAGGCCCTGTCGGCGGCCCGGCCGGAGCAGCGATGACGAGCCCGGCAGGAAGCCGGCAGCCGGCGGTGGCGGCCGACGGCGACGGCAGCCGAGGGCAGCGTGACTAGATGAGGGTCTTAGCACGGGGCTAGCGAGTAGCGAGGCGGGGCAATGTATCCCCCTGGTGACTCGCCTTTTGAGAGCAATCAGCTCTTCTACGTAGAATTCGGCGCATCAATGAAGGAATTCCCCAACCCTGATTTTGCCCAGATTCCTTTTATGATAATTTAGCCGTCGTCTTTCTTCGGTCTGCCGATTGCCATTTGGACAATGCCCAACAAGCGTGGCATCGCACGCCGGTCTCTCACGATAGATTTCGAGATAGAT